>NC_139246.1:5502111-6102111 GCF_977018435.1 Lepisma saccharinum
AGCCCTGTGTTTTTGCAAACTATAGCACAGCAAAAGAAAAGCAGAACTGTTGTAAGTTTGAAGTAACAAGAGTTTAGTTCTACAAAACGAGTAACTCAAAATGTTTTTAACATACTAATTTGTATTCTATCTCTCTCCACATGTTGTTCAGCATTTCAAGCGTAACATTGTTGATAACTGCACGAATGTGATGGCGCAGATCACATAGATCACGAACTGTTGTTTGATACACTTGATTTTTTACAAATCCCCAAAGGAAAAAATCAAGCAGCGTAATGTCTTTGCTTCTAGGGGCCAATAAATTGGATGGCTACTCCTACCAATCCAACGCCCAGGAAATTCACGGTCCAAAAAAATCTCTGACAATTCCTGCGTAATGACATGGTGCACCACCTTGCTGGGATATCACGTCACGAGGAAGTTGTGGCACAATGTACAACTCCAACATATCCAGGTAATTTGCTCCATTAACGGTACGCTCTGCGAAGAAGTATGGCCCTATAACAGTGTTCTTCAACAATGCACACCAGACATTCACTTTTGGAGAGTCACGTTCGTGTTCTCTCACTACACGCGGTGGTTCCGTTCCCCAGATGCTACAGTTGTGTTTATTCGCCTTCCCAGAAGTGTGGAACGTACACTCATCTGAAACACAAAAAGTGAATCGATGTATGCCTTGTTTTCATCAATTTTAGCAAGAATTTCTTCCGCGAATGCTTCCCACAGCGGCTTGTCCTTAGGTTTGAGTTTCTGACAAAGCTGCAATTTACCTAGTCGTATCATAAATACTGACACAAAGTTTGAGGCAGTGTGTACAACCGGTTTTCAAGGTCGTGGCCAACCTTCCTGTGCAAGAGGCTGGAGTGGGCCATTGTGAGTTGAGCTGTCATAGAGGAAGTGTGTTCGGTTCGTAAAAGTGTAGCTATGGAGTGGGGCGATTACGAAAATCGTGTGGCAGTAATAGCGCTTCATAAAGTGGGTCAAACAGCCCCCATGATATTCAGAACACTTAAAAAGTTGAATATCAGCAAATCTTTCGTGTATCGGACCATCAAGCGATTCACAGGGACTGGGACAGTTGATGATCGCCCATGCAGCGTACGAACCAAAAAGTTAGTGCAAGCAGTGGCAGTCCGTATTCGGAGAAATCCTGTACGAAAGCAGGCAGTGCTTGCTCGTGAGCTGAACATTCCCAAAATGTCAGTGTCTCGTGTGTTAAGAAGTGACTTGGGGTTGAAGGCTTACCGGCGAAGTACAGGTCACTTCCTCAATGCACGTCTGAAAGAGCAGAGGGTGATAAAAGCAAAACACCTCCTGCAGCGTTACGCCAACAATGGCCACAGGAAAATTCTTTTCACAGATGAAAAGATATTCAACATTGAGGAAACTTTCAATCGCCAAAATGACCGGGTGTATGCGTCATCATCCCACGAAGCTCGGGAGAAAGCCCCGAAGATCCATAGGGGTCATCATCCAGCCTCAGTCATGGTTTGGTGGGGCCATATGATGGCACCACCAAGCTGCATTTTTGTGAAAAAGGGGTGAAAACGTCAGCCAGAGTGTACGAAAATACTGTGTTGAACTCTGTTGTGAAGCCTTTGAGTGACACTTTGTTCAGGAACCAACATTGGACCTTCCAACAGGATTCCGCACCAGCCCATAAGGCACACTCTACCCAGGAGTGGCTCAAGAGCAATGTCCCGGACTTCATTGCTCCAGCTGATTGGCCTGCTAGCAGCCCTGACCTCAACCCGTTAGACTACAAATTGTGGTCAGTGCTTGAGGGCATGGTCTGTATGAGGAGGCATGCCAATATTGACAGTCTGAAACGGTCCCTGTTGAAGGCAGTGGCGACTTTCCCTACGGAGACAGTGCGTAATGCTGTAGATGACTGGCCGCAGAGACTTCAGGCCTGTGTGAAGGCCAAAGGCAGCCATTTTGAAAAATGATTGGTGTTATGTGTTCGTTAGACCTGTAAGTAACCTATACAATCAGGACATTAAAGTATCTTTAACACTTTCAATGTTGTGTCAGTATTTATGATATGACTAGGTAGATGCCCGTAGGCACAACCGTTTATGGAGAACATCATGTACTGTCAACTTAAGTACCTGTAATTCCCTACTTGCTCGTCGGACTGACTTCCTAGGGCTTCGTTGAAAGGATGTGGGGATTTCTTCAACACTAGCCTCGGAAACTGCACGCTTTGTGTGGTGGCCCGACATTGACTGCACACTGTCGATTTCCCGATGGCTTTTGTCTCATTTCTTGATGGCTTTAAACGTGGGAACATTGTCAGTTGGTCGTAATTGATACTCACGCCGAAAATGATGTTGTACAAGTGTTACAGACTTCAGCTCGGCGAAAGCAAGCACACAGAAAACCTTCTGTTCTGGAGTCCACATTGCAACTGGCACGTTTGTGCTCTCCGCAAACAATGCATTGGCGTGCTTTCGCGCTTTTTGTGGTTATATGCATGCATATGTGCGGAGCAACCACACAGAAAAAAATCATTTTGAGTTACTCTATTTTAGGAACTAAACTCTAAAAATATCTGAAATACATCTCAATTTATGAATTTTTCTTTTATTGGATGTTTAAGCTGCACACACACTGTACAATTCATGTATATTTCAGCCCTTGGATGTCATTCTTTGCAGGATCTTAAAAATTACATTGTTTTCTTCACATTACATTATCACAAAAATTCCATGTTGCTAGTGATTACATATATTAACAAAGATGAAACATTCATGTTTTCAGAACATTTGCAATTTTTTATCAGGTCAGTAAGACTATCAGTTCAGTCAATTTCATATTAGTTCCATATCATCATCATCAAAAATTCATATTGGTTCACCACTAATTTTTATATCTAGGAAAACCTTAACATGATTTTTTTTTTTTAAATATGAGTCCTGTAAGAAATTCTATTTACTTCGTAATAGGGAAGGCTGTGAATCAGAGGATATCATTCAGGTATAGCAATATCATGTTTTCTCTTGAAGAAATAAGGTTCATAAAATTTATGCCAGCCTATGCATTGCTTGAAAAATTATGAAACTGCATTTGCTGAATTCCAAGGTGTCTCAGAAAGTTTCCGATTGTTTTGGACACAGCAAAGATGAAAACGAGTTAGAAAGTTTATATGATTCCCATAAAGATCCAGAATATGTACCACCGAAAAAAGTGAGGATAATGAAGAGGGCAGAGAAGAGTAAAACTGTGCATGACTATGTAAATTGTATTTCATGTAAAATGTGGCATCTACTGTAGATACCGTTGTGTACATGCAGCAGTGCTCATAATGGCATTTTCGAAATCAATTTTACTCTCATACCTGGATGTTAACTGCAATGTAGAAGATAAGTATATTCTTTCCTTCTACTAGATATAAATAACTGTAGTCACATAGAAATTTGTTTGATTTACAGTTTTACTGTGGTTATAACTTTATTTCTGTTATTAACAATAAAAGTAATATTTAAATTAGATATTTGTAGAACTTCGGTTGGGGCTTAACCCCCTTAGACCTCCCCGTGGCTTCGTGCCTGAACAAGTGACTCATTGAATAGCTAAGATTCACTCTTGATCGGTGTAGCAGTAGCTTTACAACCTACAACTAAGAAAGCCATTTCTTGAAACTGGATTGTACTGCGCATTATATACAAGATATAATTGTTTGTCACATTTCCCCATCAAAATCCAGGGTGCTCATTGTACACGCGTAAATACAGCATTTAGTTTTTTTTATGAAATATGTCTTTTATAAATCTGCAATCGACATTTTAAAAGTTATGATATTTTTATAGTAGACCTAATTACCTACTTGTAATTTAATTAACTTTCGCATTTATGATATTTGTGACTTTGATGAAACTAAATTCTTTAATTGTTGATATTTAATTGCAAATATATGTTTTTCTTGGTTCAATATTATACCTAGATAACTATTTTAATCCACAAGAGCTAAATATCAGTGAAATTTATTAAAAATATAAACCCTATGGATATTTCAAATCATTCTTTACAAATATGTCAAGTTAAAGAAAAATATAACAGAATAGAACGCTACAAGAGGCATAAGTTGTTGTCTTTAAGATAGAGAAACTGTATGTATAAATTGCTTATTGAATCACAAAAGGTTCATTCCACGTAAAATCACCCAATTGAAAACAAAAAGTTGCTTCATAGTCATGAATTTTCTTCATTTTTTGTTACTGATAGATACTTGGTCCAATATGTAATATTAGACTGTCCAACAACAGTGGGGAAAGAGCACTGGATTAAGTCATAGAATATGAAAGCATGAAGTTCTGATCTGGTTGATGTATTTTAAATGAATTTTTCCAATGCATTTTTTACTTTCATTTCTATGGTGGAATACTAATGAACTCAACTTTATGTCAGTCACTGATAACAATAATAAGCTTTTTATTTTTTGTAATTTGAATTGATAGGTGTCAATTTCCAAATAGCCATCCCCCGTTGGGGATCATCATACCTTGCTTTTTTTTAAGGGCTCTATGTTTCATTAGCTGGTGGATCAACATAGTGCTTTGTATCCCACTTACAACTGTAAACCCAGTCCCCATTAGTCCCCCCCCCCAAAAAAAAACAAGAAAACCCGTGGTTCATTTTGTTCATGATAGACCAGGTTATAAGGTCATGCTCATAAAAAACCCATGTCTCAATAATTACATGTCTATGCCAGCGATACATTGTAAAGCACATGTAAAAATCCAAATGTGAATATCTCTGACATTATTAAGCTACAATGTATTCCAAAAATTGGTTATGTCTGATTGTCCTGATTCATTATAACAGGTAACATAACCACTGTTAATTCAGGTACTCACGTTTTCCACGAAGCTGTTTTAAGTAAAATTTATATTATTTCAGTAGCCACTGCCACCATCCTCTTTGGAATTCATTGTGTCGTTGCTTGGTGCATTTCTGTTGTTTCTTCCTAAATCGCTGCTAGGTGTGCTGCTGTCGCCTATATGTCTGCTTATGTGTTGTCTGCTGTTCACCGGTCCTACCACATCCAACCTACAACATCCAAATAGCACACAAACCAAACTCCAAAATAGCTGACCAACTAAACAAACATAAACGATAAGTCTTCTGCCCCCTCAACAACCCAGGTGTCTATGATGCTGAATGTGAGTGTTAGGCTCATTACATTGGCAGATCCATCATGCCCATCAGTGAGAGGATTCAGCAGCACGTATCAAATGCAAAAATGGCCCAATCTACCACCAGACTTGCAAAGCATATCAAATTCCACAACCATAAAATCGAAAAACTACATGTCAAATACAAAGCGCACACTCTCATAAACACAAAAATCAAAGAAACACAGGCCATCATGCACTACAACCATGAACTCAACATAGATAGTGGTCAGGCATACCATGCTTGGCTTCCCTTACTGTAGCAATGAACACCTGTGAACAGCAGACGACACATGCGCAGACATATATTATACTGGGACTAATGTAATGAAAAACCTCTTTCAAAATAAGATTTAGCATCCTGTTTTGTGTTACATATCTGATATCGCATCAAATATGTGCATATACAGTAAAAACTGCATATCCCGGAACCTCTATAAGAAGGAAACCTGTAAATACGGGGAAAAAAGTCCTCAGAACGGACGGATTTTATACATGAAAATGACCTGCTTAAGGCGGAAACCTCCTTAACGCGGAAACGGATAACCATTTAAAGACCAACATGATGTTTTTATTCTCAGTAAGACGGAAATTTCTTCCTTTATTTTTTTCGCTCGGAAGAAAACAATGCAAAACTGTAAGTGGAACACGCCTCTGTTGCCACTCGCTTATCGGTAACATTGTCGATATGAAAGAATGTGCTACAATACTCATAGCTGTTACGATTCCGTTTCTTTCTTTCATCTCTTACCCTCTTTCTCCACCTTTCTTTGTCTTTTTCTCCTCTGTTCTTTCGTCATCTTTCTATATTTCTTGTTATCTCTCTTTGTTTCTTTATTTTTTCTTCATTTTTATCTCAATCTTTCTTCACCTCTCTTATTCCATCTTTCAATCTTTCTCTTTCCCTCTATGCACATCGCGCTACGACGCCAGGGCCACCGGGTTCGAAAAGATACATAAGTACGTACTGTACGTTCTTACAATACTGTAAAAAGTGTACCAACATGTTGTGTAGTTACATAATTGTAATCTCTGCTATGCTTATTGCGACTGTATCGCATTTTTATTCATGTACGTACATGCATTAGTACTCTACATTATAAGTAACGCAAAATGTAAATTGTCTTTCCATTATTTCCTGCAGCGCTCTATACTGTATTTAAAGTCAAACCTGTATAAGAAGGAAAACTGTTAAGATGGAAAATTTTGCTCGGAACCATCATGTTCCGGGATAGACAGGTTTTACTGTATTTACGATATATATATATGTATTCATATTTTTCATACATCTTCTCTTTTCAGGTGTAAACTACACTCCAGAAGAACAAGTTGAAATGGCAAAGAAGAAACGTGAAATTCTTCATTTGAATACCCGGTTTGTTACATGTCCGTTTAATGAACAGCAAAACAAGGAAGTTATTCAGGAACTTGCCCAATCGCAAGCCTTGACGAAAGAGGGTAGGATTGGTGTTGATGGCAAGGAGCTAACGCCAAAAGTTAACGGATACAAGTTTGTAAAGACACCCTCTCCTGCTCCAGGTATGTGTATATTTATAAACATATGTATGTTGCTTGCCTGAAAATAGTTCTTGATCTAAAATTAAAGTGTTTATATCCACAGGGTGACTGCTCACCAGGAATTCAGGGAATTATTCGTGAATTTTTGGCTCCGGAAATTGTGTGAATTCTGCGTGAATTTTTCTGCGTAGACGTGAAAAATTGCAACTTTTATTAACACAAATCCAATTGAGTTAATACATATTTATAGATGCCCTGAGGCAAGAATTTCACAGTTAAGCTTCTATTCATATCTAGGAAGGAAAAGAAAGCTGCGTGGAAAATAAAACAGAATTCTCTCAATCTGTTTAATTTGCAAAACAATCTATCTGACAGACGGAAGTTTATTGAGATCTTGAATTTTAATTAGGTAAATTTGGGTCTGAAATTTTTGTCTAACAAACAGGCGCGTCACCTGATAATGTTCGCATGAGCACGTGAACACTCATGTATATGTCTTAAATTACGTACATATTAAATGCACACACACATACATATATTAATTAGAAAAAAATACTGTTTGATGTACAAGTATATACACACAATTTACTCTGACACGACATCTTTCACAACTGATAACTTTTCTAAATAGTTGGTAACACTGACTCCCATGGTGTTCCACAAAGGGTGTTGAACACAATTGCTGTGCGTGTTGCATAGAGCTGACAGGTAAGGGGCTGTTGGCCACCATACTCCAAAGATGTTCACTTCGCTGTGCGAACACTGATGCAAGCGGCAATACTTCTTACATTCGGCACCAGAGTGCAGGGTATACAAGGCATGTCTAGGGGTACTCGAAAAGGTCTGTGCTATATAGTTGCAAACTTTAGAGAGAATTCCCTGAACCTGGCGGATTTTAAGGGGAGGTGACAATTTGCCTGGGTCCTTCTTGTTTTACTTCAAATATACCGTGATTTTGGGGGAAAATTGTTGAAAATAAATTGAACTTTTATTCTCAATTTTCAATTGAAGATGAAGTTACAAGGGAGAGAAGTAAATCTGCATTCAGTACAAAAACAGTATTGTGAACACTCGTATGCGAACTACACGCGACGCCACTGATAACAAACAATTTTTCGTAGATTAGTATATCCCATAACATTTGTGACTTTTTTGTAGATTTATTTCGAGTCTGAGTA
This sequence comes from Lepisma saccharinum, assembly GCF_977018435.1. Taxonomy (NCBI): domain Eukaryota; kingdom Metazoa; phylum Arthropoda; class Insecta; order Zygentoma; family Lepismatidae; genus Lepisma; species Lepisma saccharinum. The sequence goes on from NC_139246.1 coordinate 5,509,985, forward strand.
TGTGAAATGGCAAATGTAAACACTGCACCTTAAATTAAATACTTTTATATACTGTTTAATGGAATTGAATCTGAATGTTTGGATACATTGGAATCACAAAGACTCTTTATATTGTTAATATTATGTATTTGTGTTTGGGGGGGGGGGGGGCAGGGGGTGGCGAGAGGCGATAATACACAAGGTTGAAACAGAGAAAACATCTTGTAGCTTTGATTTTTTGGAAAGTTTGCCTTCAAAACTGGGAATTATACCTGAATTTTATTATGGTCCTAGACTGGCCACCTGATCCAGTTTGCTGGGGCTTCTTTTATTTATTCAAGGAGTGAAATCAACCCCTCAAGGTGGGATTTAAATGGCCACCCACTTTACTCCAAGCAGTAATTAAATTGGTCGGTACTTTGTGTTTGTTCTGCATACATGTTTGTCTCCTCCACACTAAGATGGATCAATCCTTGAGCAAATAAGAATAAGAAAGATATTAAAACATGATTAAAGTTCCTTAGAAGCACTGACGGTCCTGTAAAATGAATTTTTTGACCTCTAAAAGGGTCTTGTAACTCACATTATTGTCAAATAGGATGAGCATGACTTCTTGTTGAAGAAATCCCTTCCTCATTTTCGTTGCCTTCAGCTTCATTATCTGCAACAATATTCAGGTTACATGCATTGCGTGAACCAATAGCCTATTTATGAATAATTTATCTTGTAGTCTACGGTTATTACAAGCATAAAAACACAGTTTTTCGTTTTGACGTTTCAGGAGAACACACGCTCCCTTCATCAGACATTTATTTTTAGTTTGATTAAAGATACAGTTATAACAATGGTTGACATTTTTTAAACAAAAAAGACTCAGTTATACAATGGATGTTGTCAATGTTACATTGTTGTAATATAGCAACTTAACTGTAAAAATAAACAGTCTGTTTCATTTTTATTTTGAATAAAAATTTTGATCAAATTATTTTTTTTATTTAAAAATTATGAATCCCAAATATCATCAGGCAATTGAAAATCATCATTGCTTTCACAGAGTTTCTTGATGTTTTCTGTTACATTACATTTTAAAGATGGTGGCTCACTCTACTTACGAAAATGAAGACTCCGTGGTGGGTCTATGTTACCATTTTCATTATTTAATTTATTTCAGTGTTCTGCATTGAACAAAGCTTCCCAGACATTATTTATGAATAGATGGCAACACTACTTTTTTGCTGTTGCATAAAACTTTTTGTACAGTAAACTGTGAAACAGTTTTCAACTAAATTTGGCACAATTGTAGGTATATTGCAGTAGCACATTTTAGATGAATGTGGGTTCGATACCCGGTGGAGGCACATAGTGGTTCGGATCCCACTTTAAACTGTAGCTCCTGTCCCGATTAACCTTACTGAGTATAAAGTGAGCTTAAAACCCAAACTCGATTGAGACGAAATGCCAATATTTTACCTCCAATGAAAGCTTCTACTATTCCATCTGAAATAAAACAAACTTCAACACTCGATGATGTACAGTTCTCAGTTAATCATGGTCTGGAAAACCTGGAAAATAGGGAATTTGCCATGTCAGGGGAAAATCAAGGAAATGTCAAGAAATTTTGCAGATTGTCTGGAATTTACGTGCATTTTGGAGTCTGCAAGAGAAAAAGTTGCAAAATGAACAAGCAGTTCACTTCCACTTTTGGATTCGGTTATTGTGATTCCACTCCCAAAAGAGTTTGGGTTTAGAAACTTGTTTCTTTCGTTCTTATTATTGCCAGTCTTGTGCAAAATTATGGTTCCTTCGAATTTCTGTAATAAATTTTCACTTTTTTAATACTAGACATTAGAAAGAATATCAAAGAAAAACTTTCAGGCCAGATATCGGAAACTAAAGTACATTGACAATATGATCATAATTATTGGAAAGGTTGATGAAGATGAGGTTATTGTCTATTATTTTATAGATCTTAGTTTTGTTGGCATTTCCTGTAGAATTCCTACATGCAACAAAAAATTCTCCAGATGCTGTGTACTTATAAATGTAAGCAAAAAAGCAGTATTTTCTACAACACTATAAATCTGCTAGAAAATGAAAAATTGTGTATGGTTTATGAAGGTAATGTTGTTTATGAACTTTTTCTGTTTTTATATTGTGGAGATCTGTTATGGTGAAATAATGTACCTCTGTTACCTTAGCCTAAAGGCAAGATGCACGTGATTGTAACATCCAATACAGTTGATGCCGATTGTAATTTCACATTTAACTCTTTGAATTTTCATGTGTTCTTGTGTGTGTAGAATGGAATTTGCTAAAAAGAAAAAAAGTTGTGAAAGTGAATATTCATAATAATTAACGGATTATATATTTAATTGAAAAACACAAGGTTCAAAGCAAAAATCATGATGATAAACATGTCTGGAAAATTTTCATTTTTGTACTGGAAAACCTGGAAATGTCAGGGAATTTCATAATAAAAAAATCGTAACTATCCCGTAAATGATTTTTTTTAGAAAAAAGTTCTGTCCATTTGAAAAGAACACACTTTAAAGTTCTTAAGAAAGAAACTTTTGATAAACTTCCAATACTATAGTGGCCAGCCATCGTAAATGGTCCATCTGCTAAAGGTTAAATTACAGTTTGTATCTATCAAAATTTTTCTCCACAATGCTCGTCATAATAATGATGCATTTTGCATAATTTTCAGGGCATGTAGGCTGTGGAATACAATGAAGCCTTTTTTTTTTTCTTCATTATTTGAGCATATTTTTACAGATTTCAAGTAAATAAACAGGGTGTCTACCAGTCAAGAAATCAACAAGTAGGTCAAGAGAGTCACGAAAAAGTCCCAAAAATGAAGCTTGTGGTCAAGAATTTTTACTCTTGTTTATAGTATAGTGAATTTACATTGTTATACCCTCCACAAAATTAGTTTGGTATTGAGAGCTGAAGGAACACGTGTCACGGTATTGCCATATCATGCAGTACGGGACGATACGCAATGCACCCGCCTGATGGTGTTTCGTGGAAAACATGTTATGAAAAGGAACATCAATGATGAAATGTGTTATTGTTTTCTCTCTTCACTTCCATCTCCCTTACAACATGAATGAAATAACAAAATGAGCATTGTTTACAGGTTACCTTTTCAATGCATTCTGAAAATATTGAATATATACACTTGCATTAACCATTTCTTTCCGATTCCGAAGTCCCCGTTAAAGTCTGCCCATCTTTCAATTATACCGCAACTGCAGTGCACAAAAGTCCAGTTGGTGGTGCGTCTGACTTTCACGCGGGAGACCTGCGGTAGTTTGTGGAACTTCTTCAAATATCCCGACAGGGTTACGGGCTGTTGGTGAACCACATCACCTCCATAATATGGCCTACATCAAAGTCGAGAATGTATGGAGCCCTACCTCCACATCCCCATATGCCTCCATACTTTATTTTGCGTCCATTAATTTTGGCCGCAGTGGCTCAGTCGGTAACGCGTCTGACTACCATGCTAAAGGTCCCGGGTTCGATCCCCGGCCGGTTCAAATCCAGGAACTTTTCTAACGGTGGAAGCGGCCCCGGCGCCTACCCAGCGTCGAATAACATGGGTACCTGGGGGAAACCCTGGGGGGTAAAGGCGGTCAGGTGCGTGATGCTGATCACATCACCCCCACTCACGACCGGATCAAGAAAGTGTGGGGCGTTACCCCCACACCCCCTATACGCCTTCATGGCGTGGTGCTATGCACAGGGGAGCACTTTACCTTTACCTTTTTTTACCATTAATTTTTTTGTATGAGAATCCCAGAGATTTTACGACTGTCCTTAAAGATGTTTTCCCACCTTGAAAAAGTCCCGAATCTTTCAACGAAACGTGCAGTTCCCCAATAGTGGGATGATCTTTCCTCCTATAATAAGAGTAAATATAAAAACAAATAGTGTCTTGCTGAAATGTATCTAAATTTGTCACGCGTTTACTGATATTCTTCTTCTTTCCTTTGGTTTCCAATTTTGAAGCCTCGCATTGATTTATTTCCACCACATTATACTTTTTTCCCTATGGTAACAATAGTGTTCTTAGACATGCCGACAGCAGCAGCAGTCCTGTGCAGAACTTTATTTACAGAAATGATTGGACCCCCCATTGTTTTTCACTTGCTCAAAATATTTGCACACAGAACAAACCATCTCCCGCGTTTAGCCTTTGAGAGGAATTCCTTTACCGAAGGCTTTCTTTCATTTAGTGCATGGCCTCTTTGGTACATTGTCATCTCAAGTATTGTTGCCTCCTGTGCTTGACATTCTTCACACAAGCGCACGACACACACAAGCAGAACAAAAAATTATGTACAAAAAAAATAACACACTAAAACAACACGCTATATACAACAGAGAATATGCTAAATTCAGTAAACACTAAACAAACGGACCAGTTAAAATATCACAGCAACGCAACGCAACAAACAAACAACACGTCCTCTCCCAACAACATGAAAACTGATCCCAGGAACAATCGCCTGATAAGCGGCAACACCATGATAAACGTTTTCTGTTGCTAGGTAACCAGGGCTTGTGTGAAGCACTAGGAAGATTTTGATTGGCTCTCATGGCAGCAACACACCCTCCCGCAGTGACGTAGACCCGGTTTCTCCACGTGCTTCACAAGCGTCAATACCAATCTAATTTCGCAGCAGGTATAGGCCTATACACCTGTAATGGGATTTGATAAAATTTGAATATTTGAAAATCTAAAATTGTATTGATTTGTGATGGATAGATTTTTTCGCTTCGTTTCTGAAGAATTACATTGTTGCGTGTGTGAAGTTTTGTAAAAATATTAAATAAAGTAAGGTGGCCATTCCCCATCCAGGATGAAGTCTGGAGCATTCATTTTTACATGTGTTAATAGTTAAAGCAGGTCTAAATCTCTTGTTAAAGTACAGATGCAGTTTTCATCTTAACCAGCAGCTTCCCGATGGCGCGGTGGTAGCGTCGTCACCTTGTAATCAAGGGGTCCCGGGTTCGCTACCCAGTTTAGGCACATAGTGGTTTGGATCCCACTTTAAACTGTAGGTCCAGTCCCGATTAGCCTTACTGTGCATGAAGTGGACTTAAAACACCAAATCAATCAATCAATCAATCATCTTAACCAGCCTTGTGGTGGGGGTTTTCATTGGATAAAAATATCTATTTTCGTAATTTACAACTATACCTAAATAGCGGGCGATTAAATACATGTTAAGGTGAGGTGTGACAGTTTTGCACCAGGCATGCATTTATTTAAATATCGTCGGAATGAAATCCATGCATAATTTGAGAGTATGAATTTCTCCCCATGTTGCAAGTGGAATCGATTTTTAAAGTTTATTATTAAGCTAGATACAGTGTTTTAAAAATATGATAAATAAGTATTTACAGAATCCCATGTATTTCTTATGGAGAAACAACTTGAACTTCAGTTTGCGGCTAAACAAATGGGAGTTTCGACTCTTTCTAGTGAAAATATCATCTTCAATCGATCCTCGACTCGGTCATGTGTGTTTTCCGCCATTGAAAGTGTGATAGTCTCAAGAAAACAAATGAAATAATTCCCCCATAAGCTAAATGCATTTTTCCTTGCCTCCTACGGCCATTCTGGCAGTGTTGCCAAACCTGATGCACATAAAAGAGCTAAATTTCACCTTAAATTGAGATAAAGTTGACTTTCAAGGAGCTAGATTTACGAAGGCTTGATAAAGTGCCTCCCGGTCTGGATCTGACGGCATCACCCTTCGCACGAAAATAAGGTATTACCGGATAATAATATTGTCATCTTCATCTCAGCCAAGGTGCTATATAAAAGTACCTGGGGAGGTAAGAAAGGGTGGGACGATGCAGCCAATATATTAATATTGCAAAATTTATGCTCATGGCAAAAGTTGGTCTATGTGGGCAAGGGCTAGTGATGGCATCATAGTGAGGCAGGGGGTGGGTGCCACGGTTCACAGCCAAACGACTGCAAGAAAGAGTTATATATGGCCCCAAAAGAGCTAAGTTGGCAACAGTGCTCCCCAGCTGCCTCAGAGAGAAGGACCTCGGGGAAATTGTCACTCTTCCCCTTAAGAAAAAGTCAAGAATTTTGGATTTGTTATTTTGGTAGACACCCTGATAAAACACTAAAAATACTGACCGAGGCAGTCTTTATTGTAACACTTCCACCCTCTAATAGGGTCTTCTGCAAAGATTCAAACTAAAATAAAATAAAAATCGTACCAGAAGATTATATACAGGCACACAGTACAGGGTCTATATACAAAACACATGAAGGTGTCAGTCCTTATCTGAGAGGTTTCCTATCAGGAATTCCTGTGTGTGGTGCCTCCTGACAGGCAATTGACACCATACCTAACAGGTGATTGACAAGTACATGCTGACACCATCCCCTTATCAATTCCTCCTCTTCTCTTTCTTCGTTTTTCTTCCTTCTTCTTTCCTCCTTCCTTTTTCTCATCCTTTCCACTCTTTCTAACACTCTCTTCCATTCGTCGTTGATATTAAGTCCCCCCAATGACTGGAAGTGTTACCATTCAAGTAAATGTTCACGTAATGCGAAACTAATAATATTGCAAAATCTGAAAATTTACATCAACTTGAAATTCCTTTCGGAGCATACATGTGAATCTTTGTGTAGTTTGCTTTCACTGTTCTGTACTAGATATTCTCAATAGTTTTATGGCTACGTAAGTCTGTTAAACTATTGAGAATATACATGGTGTATCATAAGTAATAGCGCAAATTGACACAGTTGAAAGTACACGATAATAGAATCAAAAATGTCTCGGTAAACCTGGGTCCGCAAACGAGCGGCTTTCGAGATAATTGCGAATGTGTGGTTACAAACCGCCACTGACTTCATTGTTTGTAAACGTCATCCTAGTTGGTAAAATGCTAATAATACAGTAACAATAGTCATTGGAGATCTCATTGCTTTTATTGAACATTCTACTTACTTTAACAAACGTTAGTATGTTACATGTTACAATTACTGTACACTCGTACCTGTTAAAGGAGGTGTTCCAAGTGTGCAATACTGTACGCAATTCCGCATTGAGTTTCGAAATCTTTTGAACACCCCCAGTTCATTTCGGAATTGGTCACAAGCATGTGCAATTCTCTGTACTGATTGTATCCATCCTGTTTGATTACAACGCCACCTCTCGGAAATGTTCTGTTTTGTAAACAAAGAGCAAACCTCAGAACGCGCAAGGAGTAAAGCACTCGGTGTTTACAAAATGCAATCAGTGACGGCTTCTAAACACACATTCGCACACATTATTAGCATTTTACCAACTAGGATGACGTTTACAAACAATGAAGTCAGTGGCAGCTTTTAACCACACATTCGCAATTACGAGGTGTGGCTAGAAAAAAACCGGACTGTTGCTACAAAATCTTTTATTGGTTATTTTGTACAATACGAACATTATCCTCTTCAAAGTACTCCCCTGCACTATTGATACACCGCGCCATACGAATCTCCCATTGCTGGAAGCAGTGCTGGAAATCATTTTCTGAAACCATGTTCATGACCTCCGTCGCTTTGATTTTCACAGATTCTACGGTCGTAAATCTGGTTCCTTTCAATGCTGATTTGACCTTTGGGATTTAAAAAAAGTCGCACGGAGCAAGATGCGGTGAATAGGATGGATGTTCTAAAACTGGGATTCCATACTTGGCCTTGACTGACAATGCCGTGTGGACAGGAGCATTGTCCTGATGAAGAATCCATGACTTGCTTTTCCACAAATCAGGTCGTCATCTTCTTACTCACGAAGGCTCGTCAGCACTGTAATGAAATAATGCTGGTTGACAGTTTGACCTTCCAGTACCCAATTCGAATCAATTCACCAACATTTGCAATGTTTGATTCCGTTTTTGACGTGCAAGGCCGTCCAGGATGCGAGTCGTCCGCGATCACTTCTCGTCCCTCTTTAAACCTTTGAAACCACTCAAACAATTGAGTGTGTGATAAACACTAATTTCCGTACACTTCCTTCAACAAAACATATGTTTCTGTGGCGAATTTTCCGAGTTTCATAAGAAACTGCACATTGATACGCTGTTCCACTTTCACACTTAACATTTTTCCGACGGAGCACAGATGTACGGTTCACTTCGTCCACAAGCTACAGCGGAACTGAGCGCCGCGCATCCTGGGCAGTCACACAGTCGATAGGCAGGATATCACGTTATAAATTCATGCATCACTTGAGCTTGACGTGCTTGCCGTTTTTCGACAGCAACATCAATCCATTTTTTTTTTCTAGCCGCACCTTGTATCTCGAAAACAGCTCATTTGCGGACCCATGTTTACTGAGACTTTTTTGCTTCTATTATCGTGTACTTTCAACTGTATCAGTTTGCACTATTACTTATACATCAGTGAAAGCAAAGCACACGAAGATTCACCTGAATGCTCTAGAAGGAATTCTAAACATATGTAATTTTTCAAATTTTGCAATATTGTTTATTCATATGGTTTACATTACTTTTTTTCTGCCATTTTTTGGCTAATTGCGAAGATGGGGATGAGTGATGATATGATGAAATTGATGAATGAACACTCATTCCCACACCAGGATTTAAACCCGGGTCCGTTGGCAAAATTTTGCAATATCATAGCAGTTTTTCGAATGGAGGGGAAAATTTGAAAAAAGCTGCCTGGCGGCGACCAAAGATCCAGCGAAGTCTTAATTCAACATCCATTGAGAGCTGTAGCATCATGTAAATTCTTAATCCAGGTCTTGTATACTTGCAGGTGTGAACGAGTCTCCTCTGATGACATGGGGTGAGATTGAAGGAACTCCTTTCAGATTGGATGGAGGGGACACGCCGTTTCTTGACACTCCGGGACCATCTTTTAAAATTCCTGAACTTCCCAAAAGAGAGAAATTAGCCTTGGAATTGGCAGAAAAAGTTAGTCAGAAGCACAGGGAGATGAAAATGAAAGCTATACAGGTGGCTCGGCAACAACTGGCAACGTAAGTACTGATCTTACTTCAACATTTACGATTATTAATTTTAAGATCTTAATGTTAGAGGGAATCAGGTTAGTAATTGGAAGGTTAATACTAGTGTAAAGTGTAGGAAATAGGATAATAGAGTTAATAGGTTAGGGATTTAAAGTTGACAAAGTTATTAATTGGGAGTGGTAGGAAGTTTGAAAGCCTCTATTTGTTGTTATTTTTTATCTGTTAAAAGTTCTTCATCACCATGAATTGTTAAAGGTGTGGAGAAGTGTGGAGATTAATTATGTTCTTCTTAAAGATTCGCATGACCACTTTTTATAGATGCAAAATAATCTAACACAGTTATTTTTAGTGCTTATTATTTTATTTCATCTGTGACGTTTCGTTCTTCGTTCTTCTAGCCAGATTATATTGTTGCTGTATGTTATAATAACACACCTCCTCCATATCGTGCATATAATTTCTAAACCCCTTCTTCTAAGATGGGAGAGATGAAGTTGATAAAGCAACCATGGCAACCAGTTCAATAAGTGCCGACCTATGGCTACTTACGATACCAAAGTTGGATGTATCTGTGCAGTACATTTATGTAACAAAGTTTGATAATATTTTAAGTTGCTTTATTTAGGCCTTCACACTACCACCTCTATATACTCTCGATGCTTTCGCTTCCATCATACCACACTGTCTCAGACAAGACTGACTATGAAGTGGTTACATCCTCGTGCCACAAGATGGTGTCTGTGCAGATGAGATCTTTTCAACACTTGGTGTTGATAGTAATCTGCGTGGCATTTCTCCACTCATTCCATCTCCCCTCCCATTTGCCATCTACAGAGATAAGATATCTCCAATTACAGAGGCACTGAAACAACATGAATAATGTAAATATGAATATTAATGAAATGAAATGCCATCCTCACATATTACATGACAGTGGTGTGGCATGTCTTTTTCAAAAGTGTTACCGGCTGCCCCCCCTTCAAAAAAAATGCCCTCGATCTAGAGTTTTGTTCATTTCATTCTTTTTTTTGCAATCCGCTCAGTGATTTAGCCACAATCACTCCTAGAAAGAACTATCACCCAAGAGAGAGTTACCGCAAAAATCCAGTGAATAGTGGTCAAGCCTTGCCAATTCTTCATCTCTGTTTCTTTGCAAAGAAGTGGAAAGGGGAAGAAGAACCACACATGTCTTGGGTCAGTTTGACGTTTGTGCGGTAAGCAGACGACAGAGTTCCGCTCCTCCAGCGGTGGAAGTACTGTACGTACTAGTGTTTCCAACTTAGTTCTTTGGAGCAAGGTTTGTCCAAATCACGAATCGCACCAAAACTTATCTTTTCATCTAATACCTAACTGGTCTCAGTTGTAGTTAAATCCAGCCTTGGCTTTGCAGTCTAGCTCTAGTTGCTTCACAGAAATACTATCCCCGTTTTAGGCAGGATTTAGCTCTTCTCTGCCAATTCAATATGACAACACTGGCCTGTGACAGGCAGGCCTGACTGGTAACTGGGTCCCTAAACAGGCATATGGATAACCCCATAGTGCACTTGCCCCATAGTCTTCTCTTGCATTGGCACTCTCTCCTCTTGTTACCTTTTGAGGGTAGCGGAACAGCCCTCCCTCTTTGCTTCTGTCGGCTGCAGAAAAAACGTCCTCTGCAATATCTACTCAGCTGCAATGCTAATGGTTAACGTATTTAACAATGTTGTTATTTTATTGAAACAACTTTTTAATTATTTTACATTTTGCTGTTATTCATGATGGATGCAGTAAACGCAGTTTAAAATTACTTACGTGAAATTTAGAAAATTTTGCACTTCCGCATTGCACAATTTAATGGTTAAATCCTATTAATTTCGAAGATCCACTGTCTTCATTCACAAAAGGGTATGGCGTTTGAAGCGGAGATGGTATGTTTTCTATGACAGAACCGGTTGGGTGAAGTATGAATATGGAGGAGATGGTGTGGTTAGTGGAGTGAAGGTGTTGAGAAAGGCCTGATTTTGGTGTGTCTGTCACAGAAAACACTGTCAAAGAAACCCATGCTATCATCCAACAGAAACCAGCTCTGAACCTGGACAATGGACAGAGAAAAGATGCGGTGCACATACTCGACCACCCTCCAGCCACGCGGGGAACAGGAACTGCACCTTGCCGAGCAGCACAGCCCAGCCCCCCAACCACCACCCGGCAGTGCCACCAGACAACAGGAAGCAGACGACACAAACCAGGATGCATACGCCAGCGCCGCTGAACGGGAGAAATTGCAACTACCGCCGCCGGGGAACAAACAAAGCAGTGACGCGATACCATCTCCTCTTCAAACACCGTACCGTTTTGTGAATGAAGACAGTGGATCTTCAAAATTAATAGCATTTAACCATTAAATTGTGCAATGCGGAAGTGCGAAATTTTCTAAATTTCACTTAAGTAACTCCTCTGTTACATGGCTATAACTAACAGTTGGGCTGAAAAGTTCGTAGGCTAACATAGTAAAAAACATTTTTTTGACAAAATTCGATTTTATTATTCAATATAGTTGCCTTCGAGGGCGATACAACGATTATAGCTGTCATACAATTTTTCGATGCCATTTTTATAGTACGATTTCTCTTTAGCCTCAAAATAGGCCTCAGTTTCGGTGATTACCTCTTCATCAGTGCTAAATTTCTTTCCAGCGAGCATTCTTTTAAGGTCTGCAAACAGGAAAAAGTCACTGGGGGCCAGATCTGGAGAATATGGTGGATGGGGAAGCAATTCGTAGTCTAATTCATATAATTTTGCCATCGTTTTCATTGATTTGTGACACGGTGCATTGTCGATTGTGAGCACGCGCGGCACCCATTTTGCACACAGCTTTCGCATGTTCAAATATTCATGCACAATATGTCCAACACGTTCCTTTGATATTTTTAAAGTCTCAGCTATCTCGATCAACTTCACTTTACGATCATTTAAAATTATTTTGTGGACTTTTTTTATGTTTTCGTCGGTAACAGCCTCTTTGGGGCGTCCACTGCGTGCATCGTCTTCGATGCTCATTTCGCCTCGTTTAAATTTAGCAAACCACTTCTCAACGGTTGATTTTCCTGGAGCAGAGTCCGAATAATGTTTATCAAGCCAAGCCTTGGCTTCAACAGTATTTTTTTTTCGCCAAAAAGCAATGCTTTATTAACACACGAAATTCTTTTTTATCCATTTTTTCACAATAACAAAAGCTGCTTCACTCACAATGCTATATCTCACGAACTAATTATCCGGCAGCTGTGAAATTTATACACGTATCTTTTGAAGGTTAGTACTAAGTAAAAATCACATGGATTTAATTCTAGTAACGCCATCTATGAATCAGCCTACGAACTTTTCAGCCCAACTGTTACAAACCCGGTGGAGGCACAAGTGGTTCGGATCCCACTTTAAACTGTAGGTCCAGTCCCGATTAGCCTTACTGTGCATAAAGTGGACTTAAAACACCAAATCAATCAATCAATCAATCAACCAACTGTTACAACATAAATATATTTACACAGAGTACTGATGTGCTCTTATAAAATGTTTGTAAACTCTCCATTAATCCACAACCAATACAAGGACTAAAGGGACTAGATGAGATTTGTCCAGAATAAATATAACCATAATAAGAAAGAAATAATGAAATAAATTCACACACATATTAATGGCATATATCCATACATACATACATATATATACATTATACATGTACACATAATGTATTAACCAATTGTGTAAGTGTGTCTGTCATGTGTTCTTTTATGGCATTTTTATAATCCAAAATATTAAAATTGAAATCAATGGTCGAATACTAGCAATGGTTTTTAGAGCTTCGATCTCAGTACTTCCATTTTAATGTTTTACATATGGATGGGTCCAAAGTGGTCGAATCAGTTGGTTGTGTCTTTATGGTGGGCTTCCAAAGGCGCAGTTACAATTTACATCCTAACTGTCCCATCTACATCTACACTGCAGAACTGTATGGAGTCATAAAGGCTGTGGACTTTGCTGACATTTGCACTGTAGAGAAAGTCCTCATTTTCACTGATTCAATTAGTGTGCTCCAGAGTGTAGAATCACTGTCTTCCAGGCATCCTGCAATGCAGTGCATCCTTAGACATCTTGTGTCCTCATCTGCCACAGCCCAAGTTGGCTTCTGTTGTGTCTAGTCACGTCAGCATAAAGGGAAAGGAAGCAGTTGGTGCTGCTGCCAAGTCTGTTGATGCAGACGGTGACTTGTCCGCTTTCTGCCAGCCAGGGATCTGCAGAATGTCTCTCGTTGCTACCTTTTTTTTTGACACTTGATAGGGAGAGTGTTCCCCCCACCATGGCAGTCATGCTTTGGGCTCTGACTATGGGATGCGTAGCAGGTTCGAGTCTCCTGGGGAAGCATAACAACTTTTGTACTGAGATTTCGGCCTGTGTATGTGACCGTGGCCACCCACCATCGTGAGGAAATTGGGGAGCTACGAGTGAGTAGCGTAACCCGGTCATGAAAACCTACAAACAATAACAATCGGGAACTTGTCGTGCTGACAACACATAACCCCATAACTGGTTGGATGACCTCCCACCTCGGCAAGTGGGAGTGCAGCCAGCAGTTGGTAGGTGGACGGCCTCATGGACTGTTGCACCACGGGTTAAGTTAACGTAAAGTGGGACAAGGACAAGGTTTGTGCTATCAAGCCTGCCATTGGTGCATAATGTTCCTCTTACCATCAATCATGTCGAGAAGACGTCATTTTAACTTGACTTCAAATTGGACACAGCTGTTTCAGTCATGGTCATTTGTTGCAAGGGCTGCATCCTCTGCTGTATCCATGTACACAGTGGCGTGCCCAGGATTTTCGAAAGGGGTGGGTTATGTGTACATTATCATTTTGCCATCTTTTCCCTACCTTTGACGTTCTTTTTTTTTTAGAAATACTGGACCAAAACGGGGGTGGGGTTATAACCCCCCACCAACCCCTCCTTGGGCATGCCATTGCATGTACATAATGTTACTGTAAGGGATCATCATATTCTTCTCAAGTGTGCCGACTCTACTTTCTTGAGACAGAGTTTTAACCAGGTGCCTGCAGTCTCTTATCACTCCTTGCTTTCGCTTTGAAGCCAGTGGGCGGAGCTTAAGTTTGTCGGCGTAAGATGACCGCATCTACTTCAACCAATGACTTCAACCGACAGAAGAACATCGCATCGGTTGGAAGGAGCTTGGAAGTAGGCTCCAACTACAAACGCAAACTCGAGGTTTACTTTACACTAAAATAGTACAAAACAAACTACAACTAGCTTTATTTGCTCATGGAATATTATTCCTTCAGGTTTCCTGCCGCTTCTGTTTGTTCAGCCGTGTGTTGAGCAGGCACCATTGCTTCCTAAATCTTATTCAAAAGTACACAAAATTACATGCTTTCTTACGGCGTCTTCGAATGTTTTGGTCTGACTTCTCCGGTTCTGTCACGTGACCAGGCTTCAGAAAAAATGCGAGATGCTTGCTCCTTCCGCTTCTTAGCTCCATGGTTTTAACCTTCCCAATCCATGTTGGGACATGATGAGTGTGTTTTAGCAAATGCTTTTAGCTTTCTGAGAAGAGTAAGCCACTTACACTGTTTTTGAGGAATATTTTAGTCTCTCCTTACCTTTTTAATGTGTTCTGTATGTCATGTACAACTTTGCACTTGTAACCTTCCTCAAGGGCTCTTTACACCCCTTGTTAACATGGAGGTAAGGGTTTTAGATAAAAGGATTTTTTTCATTTTGTATAAAACATTAAATGCGCATATGTACCGATGTACTCAAAAATTTGAATTAATTCATTCAATTGTAGGCCTTCTCCACGTCAAAGTCCTGGAACCATGGATCGTCTTAACACCATGTCCCCAGCAGCTAGAAGGCTTGCATCGACCCAGCTTCGCCGTCTACAAACAGACAGAGCCCTCAGAGCATCGTACAGCCCAAGTCCTCGGTCCTCCTTGGTTCAGAGCACCACTCCCAACCGAGGGTCAAGTTCTACGAGAGGATTCCAGACTCCAACCAGCGAGAGGGGGAAGAGTGAAGGCAGTGCAACGCCTGGACTGTCACGTGCAAGGAAAGCGATGGAACCAGCCAGTCTTACGGACAACTTGCTGAATCTGCCAAAGAGACCTCGTGCTTCGGATTTCTTTTGAAATGTAAAATGTTGTGCATTTTTTATGTATTTCAGTGTATAAATTGTGAGCCTTTTTTGTAAATTGTTGTAAATATATATATATTTATATTTATGTGAAGAACTATATTATTAAATTGATGAAAATGCTGGGAAGATGTTTCTACATTCAAATGTCAATTGAAACGTGGAATCTTTTATAAAGTAAATGCGCTTTCATGAAATGATATACATAAGGGGCATACTTTACTTTTGCACTGTGGTGGAGCACCCTATAAGGCCCGGAGGCTGAGCCTACCATAATATTCTAGTCTATTACAGTTTTGTTTTTACTTATAATTTCATTAAATTACATTTAATAAAGAAATTAAATTTTAGGTATAATAATTCACAAATTTCTATGTCTGCCCGATACTCGATCTTTGCATGCAGTGAGCCACCTTTGGTGTTCATTTCTAGACAATGGAACCAACTAACTAACTAACTCCCTAGCCTTCTTAAACCCGAAGGTTCATGGCTGCAGCAACACAGGCCTTCCATCTTTCCCTATCTTGAGCAAGTTCTATATACTCTTTTCCATCCCTACCGATTTCCTTTAGGTCCATCTCAACGTTGTCCCTCCATCTTCGTCTTGGCCTTCCTACAGGTCTCTTACCATCAGGTTTCCCAACAAGAATCCTGTAAACTCCTCTTTCCTCTCCCATTCGTGCCACATGGCCTGCCCACCTAAGTTTTCTTGATTTAATTATTCTAATAATATCTGGACATGAATACAAATTATGTAGTTCTAAATTATGTAACCTTCTCCACTCACCTGTCTCCTCATCCCTTTTAGGTCCAAAGATTTTCCTAAGGATCTTATTTTCAAATACTCTCAATTTATGTTCCTCTTTCAATGTAAGGGACCAAGTTTCACACCCATATAATACTACAGGCAAAATTACTGTTTTGTATATTTTAACTTTTAGTTTCTTAGATATTAAACGAGAAGACAAAAGTTTATGAAGAGAGAAGTAACATGCATTTCCTGAATTAAGCCTACTTTTTATTTCCTCTTTAATATAATTTTCATTTGTTAATATTACTCCTAAGTATTTGAATTTGGAAACTGTTTCAAACGATTTGTTATCAATAATTAGATTTTGATTATTACCTAACACTTGGTTTCGGCCTGTTAGCATATATTTAGTTTTCTCTTTGTTAACTTCCAAACCTATCTCTTTAGCAGTTTTGAAAAATATTTTAGCATTATTCTTAATTGTATTCACATCATCCCCCAGTAAGTCTACATCATCTGCATATGCTAACAACTGAGTCACACCATTTAATTTTTAGTCCTTATTTAGTTTCTTTTACCTTCCTAACAGCATATTCTAAGGCAAAATTAAAGAGCAATGGAGATAATGCATCTCCTTGTTTTAACCCATCATGAATTGAAAATTTGTCAGACATATTAATACCCACACGAATTTTACTTTCTGTTTCACTGGTGCATATTTTTATCATACTAACAAGCTTCTTAGGTATTCCAAACTCTACTAATATATTATATAATTTATCTCTTTTGACCAAATCATATGCTTTTTTGAAATCAATGAATAAGACAATGGAACCCCATTGTGAAATTTAGAACACTGTTAGGTTCATCTTAATATTTTAGTTTAATAACGTTTTGAAAGATATTATGGTGTTACTGTATATTCTTGTTACTTCAGCATGGCTTGGCTTTTTTTTAAACCTTCGTCTCCCGTAACCAGGATCAAAGGGAGACTGGAGATCCCACTGATGTGCGTTAGCTCATTTGGCTCTTGTGAGTTGTCCCCCAATTGCAGTAACAATGAAACATATGGTCTCGAAGTACAGTGGGATCCATGATTATTACCGTGCAAATTGTCCAGAGCCAGAATTTTCACATGATTTGAGATGAGTTACTACTTTTTTAGTTGCTGAAGTACATCTTAAAACACAAAAACTAAAGAAGCTACGAAAAAGAAACATCAACCTTTTGTATCATTTTTTTTTTTTGTATTTTATGATTCTTTAAAAATAACAGTTGGGCTGAAAAGTTCGTAGGCTAACATAGTAAAAAATATTTTTTTGACAAAATTCGATTTTATTATTCAATATAGTTGCCTTCGAGGGCGATACAACGATTATAGCGGTCATACAATTTTTCGATGCCATTTTTATAGTACGATTTCTCTTTAGCCTCAAAATAGGCCTCAGTTTCGGCGATTACCTCTTCATCAGTGCTAAATTTCTTTCCAGCGAGCATTCTTTTAAGGTCTGCAAACAGGAAAAAGTCACTGGGGGCCAGATCTGGATAATATGGTGGATGGGGAAGCAATTCGTAGTCTAATTCATATAATTTTGCCATCGTTTTCATTGATTTGTGACACGGTGCATTGTCTTGATGAAACAGCACTTTTTTCTTCTTCAAATGGGGCCGTTTTTTCGTGATTTCATCCTTTAAATGCTCCAACAACGCTATGTAGTAATCGCTGTTGATGGTCTGGCCCTTTTTGAGGTAATCGATGAATATAATACCATGCGCATCCCAGAATACTGATGCCATAACCTTGCCAGCCGACTGTTGCGTCTTTCCACGCTTTGGATTCGGTTCATCACATGCAGTCCACTCGGCTGACTGTCGATTGGACTCTGGAGTATAGTTATGGAGCCATGTGTCATCCATTGTAATATATCGACGGAAAAATTCGTGTTTAGTACGGTTGAATATCGCTAAACATTGCTCCGAATCATCAAAACGTTGTTGCTTTTGATCGATTGTGAGCACGCGCGGCACCCATTTTGCACACAGCTTTCGCATGTTCAAATATTCATGCACAATATGTCCAACACGTTCCTTTGATATTTTTAAAGTCTCAGCTATCTCAATCAACTTCACTTTACGATCATTTAAAATTATTTTGTGGACTCTTTTGATGTTTTCGTCAGTAACAGCCTCTTTGGGGCGTCCACTGCGTGCATCGTCTTCGATGCTCATTTCGCCTCGTTTAAATTTAGCAAACCACTTCTCAACAGTTGATTTTCCTGGTGCAGAGTCCGAATAATGTTTATCAAGCCAAGCCTTGGCTTCAACAGTATTTTTTTTCGCCAAAAAGCAATGCTTTATTAACACACGAAATTCTTTTTTCTCCATTTTTTCACAATAACAAAAGCTGCTTCACTCACAATGCTATATCTCACGAACTAATTATCCGGCAGCTGTGAAATTTATACACGTATCTTTTGAAGGTTAGTACTAAGTAAAAATCACATGGATTTAATTCTAGTAATGCCATCTATGAGTCAGCCTACAAACTTTTCAGCCCAACTGTTATATACACATCTCCACTCAGTGGAGTGGGTTCCAAAAATGGCGAAATGTGGGGCAGCAACTGCCCCCCTAAACTGTCCACTTTAAAATTAAATTTGATTTAAAAAAACATTTGAAAACGTGTGATTTGAACATGTCATACATAGATGATAAGAAGCGGTGTTCGTGTTATTGGTACATATATGTATCAGACAGGTGTTTATCAAAAATTTTCTATTTGGAGGGATTAAATGTACGTATATATAAATGTAGAACCAAAATGGCCATATATTTGACCAATGTGAAAAATTTTAGGGGGTGAGGAAATTTTTGGTGGAAATGTGTTGATAAATTACTGGTACCAGATGTACTCTGCAGTACATATGTACTGGCTAGCTGCAAAAGGTTACAAAAGAAAAATCTGTTTCATGTTAAAGAATTACTGTATCAGACTAAATTTATGGAAAAATATATAAATTTACTATTTTTTCTAGTGAAACCAAAATATTAGCATGCAATGTTAATTGGACGTTATCCATTGTCTCCGCACTATACTAAACCTTATGTACAGTGGGATCCATGAGTATTACCATGCAAATTGTACATGACTATTTTCATTAATTTTTCTTTTACATCCTATGTGCTTTTAAGCGATGGATTTTTATATATGCTGGTGCAGAAGTTGTCAACAGCTTGTTTTGAGTTTTCTTTTAATTTTTGAAGCTCTTATTGGATCAAATAAAGTGCACGAACATGGTGTAGGATAATTTGTACGATAATAATAATAATAATAATAATAATAAATTTTCTTTATTCAGGGGGCGAGGTTCAGCCAAGGGCTGTTCTGCCACCTAACCCTTGTCAATATGATAATACATATGAGATGATATAAACTTATGGAGCAGTAAGCTAAACTTAAAAAAAAAAAAAAAAAAAAAAAAAAAAAAATACAAAAAAATGAAGAAAGAAAAAAATACATAGGAGTTAGTTGCATACAAAAAAAGTGTAACTAGAAATACAAAAGACAATAGTAATAATAATACAATAATACAATTCCTTATAATGAGTGACTTGATACCTTCAGTATGTGCCCCGAGTTCCATTAACAGCAGATCTTTTATTTTACCTTTGAAATTTAATGGATTGTTTACACTAGCGATATTTGCGGGCAATGCATTCCATGCTTTGGGAGCCGAAAAGGAGAAAGATGATTTGTAGGCCGTGGTAGAGTGATAGGGTAAATCGAAGTTGTTCCGCTTACGGGTAGCATACTGATGGATTTCCGTACGGGAATGCATCTTCTCAAACAGGTACTGCGGTTTACCTTCTGTCGGTATGCGGTGTATGAAACAGAGATAGTGCAACTTCCTTCTGTTTGCCATGGTAAGAACCTGATTATTATTTAAGAATGGAAGAATATGATCGGATCTTTTTGCTTGAAAAATGTATCGGAAGCACGCATTTTGCACCATTTGTATTTTTTTACTGAGCTTTTTCGAGAGTTGAGGGCCTTAAACAGTATCAGAATAGTCGAACAATGGGTAGATTAATGCTTGGATGAGTCTTAGCTTGCATTCTGCAGGGAGGAAGTCACGGAAACGATACTTATGGGTCCCACTGTACGAAGGAAAAGTGCTATCCTCCCCCCCCCCCCATATAGTTTTGGAACCCAATCACCGCCACTGCTTCTGAGAATTGTTGATTGTCATGTTCAAAGTTTTTTTCGGTATTTTGTTGTCCGTTACTTTGGACCAGTGGCGACTCGTGGATTTTCTTGGGTGTAAGAAGTTGGTAAACAGACCGAGGGAAGTTTTCAAAAATGCATTCAATTAGACAATTACACAGTGACATGTATCACTTGTACCTTTTACTAGCCATTGCGTTTGTAATCTTAGTTGT
This sequence comes from Lepisma saccharinum, assembly GCF_977018435.1. Taxonomy (NCBI): domain Eukaryota; kingdom Metazoa; phylum Arthropoda; class Insecta; order Zygentoma; family Lepismatidae; genus Lepisma; species Lepisma saccharinum. The sequence goes on from NC_139246.1 coordinate 5,530,344, forward strand.
TTGAGAATACAAACAGCTTTGCCAATACCAACCTCCTGATAAGGAAAACTGCTGTTTCAACTCTTAGATTATGTTAAATACGATAAAATTATGACAAGGTCTATTATTATTATTATTATGCAATTATTATTAATTCATAATTTTCATTTTTTGATGACTGTAAGCTAGCAGTTTTAAGTTCAATTTATGCAGCTATTTTGGAGCTGTGCAATGCATATTATTGTTTATTTATTATAATTAAACAACATTAGGAATTTCGACCATTCAATAAAAGGGGTTCAGTAAAGTGCTTGAAAAAATTTGAAGAAAATTCCACGACTGGTAGCGACGGCCGTGTTTTATTTGTGAAACCTAACTTTGTACCTATTTTCTTTTATAAAATGTTCTTCACTTGTTAAATCGGGGAAGATTACGAAAAGATTAAAACAAGAGGATGGATCATGGCCTGTAAAAGCTTGTCTCTTGGTCGGCATTCTTCCTTTTGTTTGAAACAAGTCCGCTGGAGAAATACAAAGATCTGGAGATTTTATATCTTCATTACAATTCAATTTCTCTGTTCCCAGGGACGCCCGTTTTTTGAGACGCTGCTGCATTTTACCATTATGCCAAACACAGAGTGCTATAGGTGCCAACGAACTTCAAATTTTGCTAGGTTTAGAACTATTATTCTAGGGTTGGAATCACTGATTGAGGAAACCACTGGAGCTTCCTAGCGGTCTCGTAAAACTGGGCAACCCCCCTCTCTTTCCCTTTCACTGCCCCTCACCCATCTGGTTGTATTATAGTATGATGAGAAACTTCCTCAGCGGCAGGCAAAGATGGTCTTTGAGCGCAGATCTGGAGCGAGCGAGTGAAAGCAGATTGACTCTTGACAGTTGAGTAGCGAACCTACATTGCACTCATAATTTTATAACGCGCATTAAACTCTTAAAAAGTACAGATAGAACTGGAAATAAGTATAAATCAACTGCAGGAAGTTCTTCACTTCCTACATGGAGCAGGGGCGATTCCTCCATGTAGGAAGTGAGGAACTTCCTACAGTTCATTTGTACTTATTTCGAGTTCTCTACTTTTTAGGAGTTTAATGCGTTATAAAATTATGAGCGCAATGTGCGTACAATTAACTAGATTAGCTACTGTCAAGAGTTGACTACTTTCGCACGCACCAGCAGCAGCCGAAAGACGATGGCCACAGGCTTTCTGCCGCTCGCTGAGGAACCACGGTTAGTGTTGCCCACGGGACGAGACGGGACAGGCTTTTAAAAATTCGAGACGAGACGAGATTGACCATGTGTCATAAGACAAACGAATATTTTCGAGACGAGACAGGCCAAAGTCTCGTCTCGTGGGCAACACTAACCACGGTGGTCATCCTACAAACAGATGGGTGAGGGGTGGAAGGGGCGGCGAGGTTGTGAAGATCGGCGAGGACTGAGGAACCAGCAAGTTGTTCCTCAATCAGCGTTGCCAATCCCAGTAAAATGGCACAAAACCAAGCACAGCTTGATATTTGTTGGCACTTAGCACCCTGCTTTTGACGTAATGGTAAAATCTGCAAACGCCAGTCCCTGGGAGAGAAAAAATCGAATTCAATGGAATATGTTTTCAGGAAATGGAAATAATATTATGTCCAAATATTATTTCTACTTCACCAGCGGACATGTTTCAAACGAAAGGAAGTATGCCGATCCAGCGACAAGCTTTTTTACAACCATTTCACAATCCATCTTCTATATTTTCTTCATCCTGTCCGATTTAGTTCGTCAGGAGCTCTTGTGGTAGGAAATCGGTAGTAGGTAAACAATTTTCTCAAACCTTTTTAAGTTCTATGTTGAACTCATGTTTTTTATTGCAGAATTTTAAACAATTTTGGGGGGAAATTTATACTATTACATAACTGTTACGAATAAGTGACGCAAGTTCAAAACTCTAGAAAAGTAGATGCAGAATTACAATTATCCGAAAAGAGTAATTAATAATAAATCGTAGCACAATTTAGATAAATTTCGAAGTTTAAGCAGCACTTTTTGTTATCGTGAATCCATCCACTCGACGACAGGGAGGGAGAAGAAAATAGAAATTATTGAAATATCGCTAATGTTATTTTCGTCGTTTTTTTATGTTCACATTTAAATATTTCATAGTTCAAAGCGAGGAGCAAGGGCCCCTTGCCCTACCTTGAGCATAGGCCTCCAGCTAACATTCTAAATGCAAATGATAGTACAAGCGATACGTGTGAATGTAATTGAACGCATTTTTCAAACCTTCCTCGGTTTACCATAATTTCTTCCTACACTCCGAAAAAGTCACGAGTCGCCACTGACATGGAGGAATCGCCCATGCTTTGGACTATCTTCTATGATCTAGCTTCAATACTACCATACCGTTGGTGAGTTCACATCTAACACTCCCAACATAATTTCGGATCTTTTCTTTGTTCCTTATTTTCGAATCTACTCAACTCTTCCTAAAAAAAATCCTCGGTACGGGCCTGATTTGTATAGTGCCCTTGTTCATTGATTTAGTTTATTTTACTTCGCGTTTTGTGCCTCTTGGCTAATTTGCGAAGATGGGGATGAGTGATGAAATGATGAAATTGATGAATGGACATTCACAAACAACCAAGCCCGAGCGGGATTCAAACCCGGGACCAGGGGCGCCGACTTGTCAAAATTATTGGGGGGGCTCTGATGACTGAAATGAATGAATGACTCACTCCCACCCTCTTTTAAAAATAAAAATTACGTCTTCGTATAGCAGTTTTTAAGCAGCTATTATATTCCTCATGCAAATGAAATGTAACATGAAAAACGTTTAGAAAATGTTTCAAAGTCTTTTTATGTCTGCTCATTTGTTTTTTTAGATAACAACATTTTTATTGAAAAGTAGGCTATGTATTTACATTAAGAGGCCAACCTAACAGTTTTATGCCGGCATCGGTAGCCTAGCGTTTTTGGTGGTCGACTCAACTCGCTTTGATCCGGAGGTCTCGGGGTCGAGTCCCGGCGAGGGCATGGGTGTGTTTTAATGTCCCCAACAGACTTGTAAAGGAAGGACATGTGACAGGTGCAAATAACCTTAGTGTTGATGTATCCATAAAAATAACGAATATTTACAATATTTAAGTTTTATTTAATTATTTACATAAATGCTAACACAATTACACAAATCGCAGGAAAATAGTTTACTTTTTTGTTCTTGTTACAATATTTTACTTCTTAAATTTAATTTTGCAATAATAAAAAAACCATACAACGCCGTGCTTTAGCAATAATGCATTTTATCATAGCCGTTCCCGCTTTCGCAATACAGACTTTTCATAAGCTTTCCTTCCGTACTTTACTCCAAGCCAGTGTTAAATAAACTCAAAGACTTTAGAATTATTTTCCCCTTATTCTTTGGACTAGAGGAAGAGATTTCGAGGATAACTAAATATCGTACATATCAATATTGCCTGAAAGTCGTGTTTACGACCTCAAATTGCTCAGAATTCACTAAACAACATACTAGTATAATTGTCATATCACCTCGTTATTTTGAAACTCTTTTTAGTAAAAATGTTAACAATACTCATAATTATATACTTAGTATATAGTAATAAGTCGTGTGTTTTGCTGTCTCTGGTCATAGTCCCCCCCCCCCAAAGTTGATGGTTTAGCGGTCTCAGCCCCCAAAGTTGATGGTCTAGAACATTTCAAATGTGTATTTAAAGTTAAGTTCATGTGGCACAATACAGAGTAAACTTTACAAGAGAAGCAAACTAATACATTAGATCCTCTTAAGCAAAATTATTTGAGGGGCTCTGCCCCAACATCATTAACATTGGGGGATGGCTCTAGTACTCCAAGCCCCATGGAGTCGGCGCCTATGCCCGGGACCCTTAGCGTCGCAGCGCGATGTGCTAACCACTCGGCCACAGGGCCCGGCAAGTGCCATTGTTGAAAATATATTTTGGAAATACGCACTGTGTATAAAGCAACTTAGATTTTTCTGGTTTGACACTGGTCAGTAACACCATGTTTTAATGACCCGATTCTCACCAGTGCATTCAACTGGTAACACTTTTACGATCGAAGACTTGGACTGTTGTGTGTATTTAGTCGTCCACTTTTATCAGGCATCGCCTGTGACCTACGTGTTTATGTGAGCCAACGAATGTGTGTAAGGGTTCTCAGACACACACACTTCTCCAGAAACAGATTAGCTAATGGATTGCTCTTTTATAACTTCCGTCGTGTCGACTTTATTGCCCTCCGCTAGAGGCGCTGTGGAAGTTTATTGCGACTTGGGGGAGATTTCTTCCCAAAGATATCATGGCAGAAACCAAGAAGACACAATCCATTCTTTGTGTTGCGAGCAATAAAGGGCTTCAATGCTTCGATGCTTGTTCGCAGCAACCCAGAACTAGACATGTTCTGCTTTTGAAACCGCTGGAGTTTAAATTTAAAAGTATTTCATTACCTTTCCTGGCATGGATGTCGGGCGTTTACTGAAAATTGGAGCCAATTCCAAACAATAACATGGGCACAAGGAAGATTTTATTAAAAAATTACGATTATGCCATATTAGGTAGTCAAATATTTTCTTCTTTGACATCAAAATATGCAACATAATTTGTAAGGAAAGTACAACCATGTTGTTTATATAGGTAGATAAGTATATTGATACACTTACATTTTATTTACATAATGACACATGAGATTTACACAAAGTAACATAGTTTACAAACCAATAAAAAAGGGAGTGACGCAATGGCGTGGCGTGGATTTTTAAAAGTGTTACCGGTTGTCAGTAGGACATTTAAGGGAGACTTGGGCGCCTCCCCACCTCATGCCCTCCCCCCCCCCCAATGTCTTCCAAGTAGTTCATATAATATTAATCTGGTACGTATGCAATTCAATACTAGATTTTGGTAAAGTTATTAATCAGAAAAAAAAATGTTGACATAAGGACTAAAGTGAAATCGCAAACATTGGTTGTTGACACAATAATACGTAATTTGATACTTACAGAAACATCGAAGGCTACTTATAGAGCAGATCAATCCGACTTTGAAAATAGTTATATGATGCTGGGATCCCGGGTTCGAAACCTAGCTTGGGCATGGGCGTTTGTGATGTCTATTCATCAATTTAATCATATCATCACTAATCCCCATCTTCGCAAATTAGCCAAAAGTGGCACAAGCGAAGTAAAATGAATCAAATCAAATCAAAAAACTTCTATGATGCTGTCATAAAGAGAAGTTTTTCATTTGAATTTGAATTTTTGGGTGCGTCATGGTCATGGTCCATGTTATCCACATCTGAATTCGACACGTTTTTTTTTTTCACCCGAAAATAGAGTACATGGCCAACAAAAGAGTTTAGAAAACTGCACACATCCACATAACCACGGATAGTCGTTATACCACGAAACATTGAAATGTCGGTCATATCCAGCAGACGACTTGGTTTTTAAATCGTTCAAAATAGGCTTTGGCCTCCCTTTCGCCACAATTTCGATGTTTTCTGCAAAATAACGAACCGAAAGATTGCTTCAAAATATCTTCTATCGCACGATTACACACACTGTCCAGATAGGATGAACCCGCCACCTCGGAACTCGGGGCAAGCTTCATAAATTAATTGACAATGCCCGAAAACAACATAAAGACGAAAGACACCAGTCACAAAACTCCCACTGCACAGTCCCTCCCACAAACCGTTGTTTACTTTTGTAACACGCGAAGCACCCTCCTTGCCCCCTCCCCTCTCAGCATCCTTCCCCAATATTTCCTTCGGAACCTGCAAGAAGTCCAGTTCTACTAATGTTGCCATCTTAGTTCTTTTGAAACCAGATTTGCCCAAATCGCGAAACATTTTCGTTTCAAATAAGACGTATGTAGAGTAGATGTAGTCTTCATCTGTTTCCTAACTACTCCCACTCCCATGTTTCGCTAAATCCACTGAAATCTCATTTCTGACACCACTACTATTTCGTATATTTTACGTCCTTTGCTACCTTTAAGGCTTTCGCTTTATAGGATAATCGTGACGATGACGATGCGTGGTGAATTATTGAAATAAAATTATTATTTCTTTGTGTATGTAATTATTAATTTTTATAATTATGTAAGTAAAATAATAACAACGAACATTGAAATAACCATTTCTTGCTGAGGATTCGAACCTGCGACACCTGACACTTCAGAGCGTGCTAAGATAACAATCTGGAAATTATGCTTGTAAGTATTGTTTTCACCCAAAAACAGTTCTACCACCTCAAAAACATTGCTTCAATCCGAAATTATTGCATTCCTGCGACAACGTATGTCAATGTCAATCTGTATTATCAACAATCACAAATTCCTGTAACCGAAATAATATTATATGTGTGAAATATAGAATTTTAGGTTGACATTTTTAGAAGGACAGCGGACCCCTTGACCATACCCATCCCTCTCCTCTCCTTCTCGCCCATGATGTCGAAGAAGGACAAAGAGGACTTTCATAATCGCTCATATTTAGTGTAAATACAAAATATCACTTGGTAGTTTGCTTTTGCCCCAGTGTGATTTGATTTTTTTAAATTTTGATTTGGCGATTTAAGTCCACTTCATGAACAGTAATGCTAATCGGGACAGTTTAAAGTTGGATCCGAACCACTTGTGCCTCCACCGGGTATCGAACCCGGTATCCCTTGATTATAAGGCGGCGACGCTACTAACACTGCGCCATCGTTCCCCAGTGTGACTGGACACTTTCAGAGTAAGATAGACCCGATTAGGCGACTTAGCTCTTTTCTGTCAATTGAATATGGCAACACTGGTATGTTTCCTGTAAGGATCACCGGCAACTGCGCCGGCTAAACAGCCCGCCTCCTCCTCCCGTCATAACAGTCTTTACCGCTACGCCAAGTCTTCCTGTGGTGGGCTCAGGGCCCTACCCTCATGTTGCCTGTGGAGCGTACCGGATCAGTCCTCCTCTTCGCTTTGCCGGTGTCAGAAAAAATGTCAGTCTGCAATGTTTACTTTACGACAATATTACCAGTTTATGTACGTAATAATATTTTAAGACAGGTTCTTCAATTCTTTATATTTTAGTGTTACCTGCGGTAACAGCGGCTACATGCACGCCACGCCTCTGGAGTGACGTGTCACAATTTGTTGACAGAAGATCATGGATTACACATCACAGTCTTGGCAAATGAAAAGTCCTTTATCATCCTTAGTGAGTCAGACACACTCTCGTGAACATAAGAGTAAAAAATGACACATTTGCGCATGTCTTTCACGATATATTCCTATGTAGGCCATATTGAGTCTACCTTACATAACGTTATTTTTTCCTTCGTTATAAACAGGACTTTAGATTAAAGTGTAAACTAAGTACATTGTTGTAAAGTACAAATTATGAGCTATCATAATATGTACTAGAGATATAAACACCCATCACTTGGAAGATGTAGTAACTAATAATTTGACTATGCAATATTAGATCACGTAGAGCACAATCATGAGGTCCAGCTATTTTGCTTCTTTGTACTCAAGTTACTGCACTATAACTACAACCAACAGGTTGTCACGTCATTTGGACAGTTTAAATGACATACTAACGGCATCTGTTTAATTAACCTTGTAACTGCTTGAAAACCTCAAATAGGCCATATTGTGTACTAGGCCATAATGGGTTCGGGTACCTTATATCGAAAAAATTGAGTGAAAAATACAGCAACCAAGTTATGTTTTTATATTCTGTAATTTCGTCGTATGAGAAACAGGAATATAACGGCAAAAATTCACTTTTCAGTTTTGTTTAAATAAACTCCTCTGAAGAGCTCTGTTAGGAGTCAGATCGATGTATCTCCACTTCTACTTCTTAGCATGAAGGTAGAGTCACACATGTCTTCAATTTACTGACTCTTTTGTAAATCAGGCAATTCCTAAGAATACATTACTTCCTCTCTCCTGTTCCTGTAAATTTGCTAAAGTGGAGTTACGTCGATTTAATCCAAAGAATAAATTGTTCCACATCTTTCAAAATTCAAAAAAAATAGTTTTAAACCAGTGGTGTATGCTGTGTTCAAAAAATGGGCTGTCTCACAGTACCGTACTGTTTCAAAGGGCAAAAATATGCTAGGGATGTGGGGGCTGATTCTCGTTTTGAGCATTTTGAAACAATACCAAACAATTTTTATTTCAACCTTAAAAGTCCATGCATTTACTCAATTACCCTGTTGCCAACTAAGGTTGCGAACTGAGGACTAAAAGTGGTAAACGTTGTAAGTGCCAAAAGCGAAAGTGTTGGGAAATCGCATCGTTCCGCACATCAGCCCGTAAGAACGTACACACTAGCGACCTCTTTACACGCCCTTTGAACTACTTAGAGGGCTACCAGCCACATTTCACGTTTACCACATTATAAAGCATGGCACATTTCACAGTTTAACGTCGAAAACGGTGTTTGAATTATTGTGGCACTTACAGCGTTTACCAATTTTAGTCTTCAACTCCTAAGGAACAAGGTTACAAACTCCTAAGAAACAAGGTTGCAAACTCCTAAGAAACAAGGTTGCAAACTCCTAAGAAAAAAAGGTTTCCAACTCCTAAGAAAAAAGGTTTCCAACTACATAATTACCATCATCTTATTGAAATGAACAATTTTATGCACGATTAGTTTTTTTCTTCTGTATTTTAGTCTCTAGGCTTTGCAGATAGTGTAGTTAGCCTAGAATATACGCTCCTGTTTTAAATGCGACGTCACACATAATAAACTTTGTCTTTTAAAACCTTTTCTTTGAACGAGACGTACAAAATAATAAAATATAATAATTGGGCATTTCAGTACACTAACTGTATGGAATGTAGGAAAAGATAAAAGAAGAATACTTGTGCTGGATATTCACTCGGCTGGTGGATCGAATGGAAAAGTTTTCCCACTTTCTAATAAATTATAATAGAAATAAATTTCGAATAAAATTTGTTTATTTTTATTACTTTATAATATTTATTATTGTGTAACAACGTTTATATATGTGGCAATAATTATAATTATTATTTCTACTATTCAACTTTTATCAACGACTTAATCCCCCCTACCTGCAAACATTTATGCTGAGGCCGGTATTCGAACCTGGAACCCCTGGCTAACTAACGCCTAGGAGGTCTGCCATGTTTTCTTATTATTATTATTATTATTATTATTATTATTATTATTAATTTTTTAGTAGTAGTATTACATATGTGACACTTGGTTTGGTTAGCAGGCAAGGATCCCTTCCTAAATAATTATTACGTGCCTGCATTCAGAGAACAAAATGCATCATATGGATTGATGTACCAGAATACATCGATTGATGCACTAAATTGTGTAATGGCTTCTCCAAAGCATGAGATTCACATTTGATCCATTTGGGTGCATTTTTGTATGTCGTGAAAGAAACACCAAAGTGCATCATTTGATTCAAGTGAGGATTTCTTACAGTCGAGAAACACTTCAATGCATCAGTTGATGCGTTTTGATGCACCTTCCTACATCTTAAACGTTTGGTCTGAGCTACAGAGTTTATGCAGCTCAGACGAAACGTTTAAATGCATCATCAAAAAAGATGAATTCTTGTGCATCAAAACGCATCGACTGATGCATTGAAGTGCGTCTCGACTTTAAGAAATCCTCACTTGAATCAAATGATGCACTTTGGTGTTTCTTTCACGACATACAAAAATGCACCCAAATGCATCAAATGTGAATGTGATTCTTTGAAGAAGCCATAGCACACACTTTAGTGCATCAATCGATGCATTCTGGTGCATCAATCCATATGATGCATTTAGGTTTCTGTGTGTGGCACTGTTCTGGGTTCCTGACTGGCAGAACAAGTTTATTCGCGTAGGATCGTACAACAGAAGCGTTCCCACCCATCCATCACCCGTTTTCTCACGAGCAAATCTCCATTAAATCAAAGCCAGCCAAGCACTCCACCATGCGATACGAGGAGTAGTTTTATTTACGGTACAGATTGCCTCTTAATTGCTGGCGTGGCATTTATAAAAGCCCCCATCCCCCCTCTTCCCACGCACACTCCGCCGTCACATGTGGAGAGCTGGTATGCTCTAACAAGGCATCAGAAATAGCTCTTTCATGCGGACCAACATCTGCCAGCGACCGTTAATTGACTAATAAGAGGGTAACTAGTCGAGCTCGGATACCTAGGGGGCTGCATCAATCATCTCGCGACCAGGGGAAAGGGGGGCGGGGGCATTTTTCTCCCTCAGATTTACGCCAGGCATCCCACCCTTCGTTTCTTTGCCAAGGGATAAAGAGTTCTTGCTAAAAGGTTCGTTTCGAACTGCGGCTCTTGTGTAATCTGGCTGAATTCTCTTCAAGATTTTTGGTCACTTTCGACATATCTTCAAGCTTGAGTATTAATTTTTGGCCACTTTTGACTCAATTTTGCTCCAACTAAATTTCGAAAAAACGGATGAAGTCTCTACAAGATTGAGTACTAATTTTTGGTAACTTTTGAGTAATTCTCTTCAAGCTTGAACATTGATTTTTGGTCACTTTTGACTCAATTTTGCTTGAAAAATGGCTGAATTCTCTTCAAGCTTGAGTACTAATTTTTAGTCTGTTTTGACTAAATTTCGAAAAAAGGATAAATTCTCTACAAGATTGAGTACTAATTTTTGGTAACTTTTGAATAATTCTCTTCAAGCTTGAGCATTGATTTTTGGTCACTTATGAGTCAATTTTGCTCGAAAAAAAAAAGAGACTAAATTCTCTTCAAGGTTGAGGACTAATTTTTGGTAACTTTTGACTAAATTTCGCTTGAAAAATGGCTGAATTCTCTTCAAACTTGGGTACTAATTTTTAGTCTGTTTTGACTAAATTTCGAAAAAACGGATAAAGTCTCTACAAGATTGAGTACTAATTTTTGGTAACTTTTGAATAATTCTCTTCAAGCTTGAGCATTGATTTTTGGTCACTTTTGACTCACTTTTGCTCGAAAAAAAAAGACTAAATTCTCTTCAAGCTTGAGCACTAATTTTTGGTCACTTTTAACTAAATTTCGCTAAAAAATGGCTGAATTCTCTTCAAGCTTGAGCACTAATTTTTAGTCAGTTTTCACTAAATTTCGAAAAAAAGGATAAAGTCTCTACAAGATTTTTGGTAACTTTTGAATAATTCTCTTCAAGCTTGAGTATTAATTTTTGGTCACTTTTGACTCAATTTTTCTCGAACTAAATTTTGAAAAAACGGATAAAATCTCTACAAGATTGAGTACTAATTTTTGGTAACTTTTGAATAATTCTCTTCAAGCTTGAGGATTGATTTTTTGTCACTTTTGACTCAATTTTGCTCGAACTAAATTTCGAAAAAAAGGATAAAGTCTCTACAAGATTGAGTACTAATTTTTGGTAACTTTTCAATAATTCTCTTCAACCTTGAGCATTGATTTTTGGTCACTTTTGACTCGATTTTGCTCGAAAAAATGACTAAATTCTCTTCAAGCTTGAGTGCCACATTTTAGACAGTTTTGACTAAATTTTGCGCAAAGAATGACTAAATTCTCTTCAAGCTTGAGTACAAATTTTTGATCACTTTTTTTTTTACTAAATTTCGTTTGAAAAATGGCTGAATTCTCTTCAAGCTTGAGTACTAATTTTGAATCCCTTTTGAGACAATGTTACTCGAAAAAGGGATAATTTGTTACTTTTGACTAAATTTGACCAAAATTATGTCTAAGACTGTCTTCAAGCTTGATAATTAATTTTTAGTCGCTTTTGACTAAATTTTACTCGAAACAAATTACTAAATAACACTGCCAAAGAAAACATAGTGACTTTTGACGAAATTCGGGTCGGAGGTGTTTCGAGTGCTTGATCTAGACAAATCATTTTTTTTTAGTGTACTCTCAGCTTGTTACAAAAAATTGAAAAAAGCCTCTGTTGTTGATCAGAGTGGGACATCCGTGCTTACCCAGATTGATCACCGTCGTGAAAATGCCCCACTCTATTTCCAGCCTACAGAACCTACGAGGGGAGGGGGGGGGTGTACGGGTAGTTTATTTATAATCCGGTGCAATCTTAAATTCGGAGAAAAAATCTTCCCATGTTGATTTGCCGCGCTGACGTACGAGAAGGCACATAAAAATGGATTCGCCGCAACGGAAATGTATCGTGAGTTATTTTGCCGCCTTGAGGGAAATCTGGCGGATTTTTATTAACCGCAATTCGTCTTTTTTGAGGGGGGAGGGGGTGGGCTTCTTCCGTCTTTTCTTGGTTCTCAAGGGAAGCCGTTTGCTCAGTTGGCGCGCCGTGTTGAGAGAGGCAATCGTCACCTCCGCTATGGCTTCTGGTAAGGAACTCACTCGCGGGTCGGAAGCATCTCGATGAAAGCTCTCGCAGCTGATATCCAAGCAGCCTCTGGAAAGATGTAACTGCGCTCCTGTCCCCGTAGACTCAACAAAGGCATCTCGCTTTCCCCTTCTCGGGATCGCGTGGATTTATCAAAGGCTTGGTTTGTTTTGCGCGGACGCCAAAGAGGTTTGGTGCAGCGCGACGATATGAAACGCAGAAATGGTGAGGCAAGTCCTCGACCCCAGTAAAGAGATTTTTACTACGGATGACCAAATCCGGATAAAATTTCATCCGGGTATAAGATAATTTTCTATCAGGATTTCAAATATCGGATATCGGATAATTTTCTATCAGGATTTAAAATATCCGGATATCGGATAAATTTCTATCCGGATTTAAAATATCCGGATATCGGATAATTATCTATCAGGATTTAAAATAACCGGATATCGGATAATTTTCTATCAGGATTTCAAATATCCGGATATCGGATAATTTTCTATCAGGATTTAAAATATCCGGATATCGGATAATTTTCTATCAGGATTTCAAATATCCGGATATCGGATAATTTTCTATCAGGATTTCAAATATGCAGATATCTGATAATTTTCTATCCGGATTTCAAATATTCGGACAACGGATAATTTTCTATGCGGATTTCAAATATCCGAATATCGGATAATTTTCTATCGGGATCTCAAATCTCCGAATATCGGATAATCTTCTATCCGGATATCGGATAATTTTCTATCAGGATTTCAAGTATCCGTAGGTATAGCGAATAATTTTCTATCCAGATTTCAAATATCCGGATATCGGATATTCTGATATACGGGTTATTCGGATATCCTAATCCGAATATCTGATTATCCGAATTATCCATATATCCGATATATCCGGATAGCCCTATTCGGATTATTCGAAATGTCAGTATATCCGAATGTGTGCATTATCCAGGAAGAGAAGGTTACAGGATTCTTGTTGGAAAACCTGATGGTAAGAGACTTATAGAAAGGCCAAGACGAAGATGGAAAGGATAACGTTTAGATGGACCTAAAGAAAATCGGTAAGAATGGAAAAGATTGGATTGGTCTTGCCCAGGATAGGAACAGATGGAAGGCTTGTGGTGCTGCAGCAGCCATGAACCGTCGGGTTTAAGAAGACTAGAGAGAGAGATAGAGCATTATGCGGACAGTTTTTTCGTTTATCCGTTTTAAGGCCATCCACATATTCTTTTGTTCGTCATGTTCGAATTTCACTGTACGGATTTTCTGTACAAATCCGAATTATTCGGATATTGGCATTATCCGTTGCATCCGAAGTGGATATCGGTTAATTTGAAATCGGATTTTGTAGCGATTCCTAATTTTTACGGGGTGTAAGAGGTGGCCCTTTTCGAAGACACCCAATGATCCCTTCCATGTAGTAACACATTGGATGGCAGAAAAGCGAATTTTAAAATAAATCAATTCACATCAAGTCAAAACTAGAACGTTTGTGTAATGTTTCGTGGTTCAAAGTTAAACCGTCATACACACATACATGTTACGGCGTTTACCGCTAGTAAACCAACTTTTTTCCACATATTCTTATACATTTAATTTTAATATATCAATAATGCATAATTTGACGGAAAATTTGAAGTTGTCTGATTTCTGTTATTGTTTTTCTTGCATGTTGTTACTTGGCGGTTTCTTTTTATTACAAGGTCATTCCACGTCATTTCAACGAAGTCCCCCCCCCCCCCCGTTTCTGATTTTGATACAATTTGATGTACACCCTTCCAGGGTGGATAAAAATAATGATTTTTATTTAAAAAATCATTTTTGTTGATTTTTTTTATGTAAATAGATTTTATTTTATTTAAAAAAACACGCTTACAATTGCTTGTATGGTTCTTGGTATTATATGTTTTTTGTAGAAAGGCTTTTTCTATTAAAGGGCCCTGTAAAATATTTGAACAGTTTGATTAAAGCAAATAAAAAAAAATTGTAAATATGCATTTTTCTGTTTCTGACACTGTACCTACTATGGAAATGTTTGTATAATAATTTCAGTAACTTTTCTTCCAGTGAAAATAAAACATTTTGGATGTACTCTATAATTGTAACTTAAAATATTTTTATAGTATTTGTAGCTGAATTTTGGCAATCATTTTAATTATTGTTTGCAAAATATCAGCTGCCATGTTTCTTTACAGTTTGATGATAATTACACAATTTACTGTATAACATGATTAGTATCTTGTATATTTTTCTGCACAAAATGTTTGCTGTTTTTGCCCATTAGAATTATTGAAGTTTAAATCAAGAGAAATGTGTGTTTACAGTTAACATATTATGAGCTTCACACCATCAGTAGCTACATATATTTCCTTTCTTTTCTTAGAGCCTAATTAACACAATTCAGTGATTACGAGATTAATGTACTTTCATCAAAAGTGATTCTGATAACTATATGCAAAATCCTCACGTACAGTGGGATCCATGAGTATTACCGTGCAAATTGTCCATGACTATTTTCATTAATTTTTCTCTTACATCCTGTGTGTTTTTAAGCGAATGATTTTTATGTGTGCTGGTGCAGAAGTTGTCAACAGCTTGTTTTGAGTTTTCTTTTAATTCTTGAAGCTCTTATTGGGTCAAAAAAGTGCACGAACATGGACAATTTGCACGGCGATACTCATGGATCCCACTGTACATTATTCTATAAATTATTTATTTAAAGTAATTTAATTCAGTGATTTGAAAAAATAATCACCTGATTTAAATCAATCCACATTACACCCTTCCCATGCACTGTAAAAAAAAATACACTTCCTAGAAACTACTTTTGATCACGTCTTGTACACTTCTTGCACACATGAGATATATCGCAATTCAGTACTCATACTTAGTTTCTAGAATAAAAATACAGTTGACTCACATTTAACTTGACAATTGAAGGAGGAAAAAACAAGAACAACTACTTTCAAATGTGAACCTTAAATTTTGTGTGATGCGTGTTTGTTTTTCTGTGACGCACGTACCTTCTACTTATATAGTCCAGAATCAAAAAGGTTGCTCATGGGAGATTCACTTTTATTCACTGCAGTACATTTTTTTCTTTAATTTGTATCTTAGATGTTCACATATTTTTCGAAGAGTGTTAAAGCACAATTTTTCACTATGATTACAATCAAACGTATCATTATTTGTTGTACAAAAACTTACGTTTCTTGTACACAATTTGACAGAACCATCTGCGGCCAGTGTAGGAAACTCAGTATAAAGTAAGTATATTCTGAGCTTTTTTTCAGAATATTAGGTTACACAACAACATAAAGACTCGCTTCGAGTAATTATCTATATACATGAGTTTCAATTTTCGACAAAGTATTTTCATACTACACTCGACGAAACTGGACAATCGTTATTTCAAATTCAGAAGCACGCACATATAGTAAATCTATCCTAACGTTTTGTTTCTCTTTACTTACATATGTATCATTTTGTTTACGAGTACCAAATTTCGTCTGACCAAATTTTTTGGTATTCTTAAACAAAATTATTTAGTAATTACAAGCAACATTTGGTTATCGGAAACAAAAAACATAACCAAACAGCTCAACCAAACTTTTTTGGTAATTCCAAACAAACCAGTTTTTTCTGTGTAAGGCGAAGTAAGTGGCGTTACATAATAATGATCATGACAAGTTTCCAGCAACAACCAGCCCCCCGAAGTTAACGATCTGTTTTGGTGTGCTTTAAAGATGAATAGTTCAATTTAAGAAAATCTATTAATTTCCTCGGAACATTCAACTTGCTCCTTCTTCAATTTTAATGAGATTTATCCAATTATCAAATTGGTACATTAAACAAAAAAGTATTGATAGTTTCATGATGCAATGCGATTTCCATGTGTTCCAGGAAAAAAATAGTTATATTTTGTTATTGTTTAATGTTGCTTGCTTTCAAGTGTTGCTGCTTTATATAATGAAATTGATTTATGTTCATAAGATATTCATTTGTCAAAAAAGTATAAAATAACAATCGATATGACCAACAACACAAAATGAAATCATGTGCTACAAAAGTGTACAAGAAGTGTACAGACTTACTTTAAACAAAAGTGTACAGAAAGCGTTGAAGAAGTGCACACAACTTTGAATGTGTCCCCAAAGTGTGCAACAAGTGTACAAAATTTCGTCATTTCGGGTCGCACACATCTAGAACACTTTAAGTACACTTTTGCAACACCTTCAGTACACATCTTGTGCATATTATATGCAAGAAAGTGTACAAGAAGTGTATTTTTTTTTTACAGTGTGGTTGAAAGAAACCCACTGAAATATTTTCACTCTATCTGAAATGATTTTAATTTTACAGCACTTCGAAATGTCATTAAGTCTGCATCTGTCACTCTTGAGGCCTTCGGCACAAGATACCCTTGCTTACATTTTATTTTTTGTCTCCTTAACCAATGATCAAATCTGTTTGAAATTTTACACAAAGCTCAATGAAATGATGAGGATTTGCGAAAAAAATATATCAGCTCTGAATAGATTTTCTAAAAGCCTCAAAATTAATGATGGAAAAACTAAGTTTCGAAAACCTGAATTTTGAGCATGTGGGTATGATGGAACCAAAAGTTTTTGATGTTGAAAATCATTGCAACTCTTTCTCTGCAAAGAATGACATTTATGTTATTTTCTTTACTCGTTGTAACGAAATATTTACGTTTTTTTGGACATTGTTGAAAATTTCAGAGTCAATCCATATCAGAGGGCTGCACAACGGCCAGAATCGCTTACTAGGCCCGCCTGGTTGGTCGGGCGGGCGAGTAAAACTATATACCTGGGTTTTGACCCGTCAAGCATCGAAAGCCCACGGGTAACTGGAAGGCCTTGCAAGACGAAGCTCGCTTATCTTCAGCGAACGCTGATTCCGGTTTTGCACCGTCTCCAGATACATGAGTCACGCAGTCACCGTTGCCAACTTTTAGATTCTAAACTGTTCTAGGAGCACTTAAAATGTTCATCACTTTTATCAATTTGAAATTGCAGACATTTATTCCTTGCTAGAAAACATTTGTATCGCTCACACCCAGTGGCGGCGATTGGGTTCCAAAACTAGAGGGCCAAAGTGCAAATGTACGGGGGGGGGGCAAGGATAATTAATTTCCCTTGGTACATGAGGTTAGCGTGGTGCAAAAGTAGCAAAAAGTGGGGGGGGGGCAACTGCACTCTCTCGGCCCCGCCCCTAATTGCTGCCACTGCTGACACCTGTACAGGAGTACGAACCAAGTTTCGCAAAAAGTGCCATTGTAAATACTTTGGAACTTTGTGTGACTGGTGGTTGTTCTACATTATACTTTTTTCGGGGTGCTCCCCTATGGCGCAGTGGTAGTGTCGTCGCCTTGTAATCAAAGGGTACCAGGTTCGATACCCGGTGGAAGCACATGATGGTTCAGATCCCACTTTAAACTATAGGTCCAGTCCCGATTAGCCTTATTGTGCATAAATTGACCAAATAAATGAATCAATCAATCAAACAGATTTTCTCTCTGGTGTAATTTTGCCAATTCAATATCCGAATTAGTTGCTCAAGATCCCCCCCCCCCTGAACACTAAGGCACGATGGTCCATAAAATGGAACATGAAATCAGAATTTGCATTATAAAAGGTTTTTGAATATTGTCATCTCTTTCAACAAATCGTCGTTCGCTAGTGTTGTTGCTAGTTATCTTGTTCTCAGACCGCATTGATAGTAATACGATACAAAATATAATTGTTAGCTTGTATTTTCACACGGGTGCAAATAACAGGCAATGCTATTTACACATTTCAACAAACAAACAACGTAAAAATGAAACCGACAGAAGATTTACGATTTCAAGACCAGAAAGGTGACATAAAATGAACAAGACACACAAACCTATTTCAAGACCATCGAAACAAATTTAGAAAATATGTGGTAGTTGGTTTGACATAATAATGACACTAATTTGAGAAGTTACAAAATCTTAGGTGCAGTGGCTTAGCAACATATCGCGAGGTCCTGGGCGAGATTTGAATGCAAGGCCCCATCGTTCTTTAAGTTTGAAATATCAATGTAAATCGATACACAGTCATCAAGGAAACGTCAGCAAATTATCATATTTATATAATAGCCTACAATAATAATTAATTTCTGACGAAAATTATATTTAATAGTACGCGACAGAGAAATTTACACTTGGCAGAGCTACAGTAACACGCTGCTGGAATTTTCATTAACCAAAGTAGTAGTAATAGTACGTTTTTTAAGATGTTCTTTAGGCAGTAAAATAACTGAAATATCCTTAAGTGTGCTCAACTTTTTTTTAAAAAAAATCAGAAATACAAAGTAAGAATCTTGAAATATAACCTATATATTATTTAATGAGTCGTTCTTTGTTTCCTCATTTCGAAGTTTGTAGGATGTAAATGTCACAAACCATGGCTTAAGTAGAAAATATGGAAGGACGCACATAAAATGTCAGTGCTTGATAGAGCGGGGGGAAGGGAGTGCGCTAAATCACAATCCTGTCTAGGGGCCCAATGTATCTACCTACAAGCTCTTCTACACAATCGGTTTCAACATCAGCAAATCTTAAAACGATAGTCATTTGCACAATAAATGTGAAATGTTTGGTGTAATCAACTGATACAGCTAATTTGACTTTTTTTTTAAATTAGCAATTTTGACTTTTTTTAATTAGCAATTTTGACTTTGTTGCACATAAATTGTACCAGTTAACTTTGAATTTTAGGACTTAGATGATAATAATAACTGTGAATCTCATTTTGTTGTTACGTCTTAATGTTCTTGTAATATTAAATATTTGACGCAGTGGCGTAATAAAATCGTAAAGTACGCGTCCGCAAGAAATAAACTTGGGTCCCTCAAGTACAGTCAGCTTCTTCCAGGAAATTTACGTAATTACTTAGAATGGCTGGTTGTGGCTGCACTTACATTAATAACTATACAAATCGATGCTCTAACTCTGAATTTTCACATATTACAACATATCTTTCTTTGACATTTATGTATTCAAAAGAAGAAAATACAAATACTTACTTATCCCTTCCCCCAAACAAAAGGCGGTACAGGATACAGAGAACACTGGAAGTTAGTGTAGAGCTATCAAGGAGAAGAAACTTTCCTAAAGCACTTGATTTCAGATTTAAGCACATTCCTGAAACATAGAACTTGATCAGGAAATTCGGAAGATAAATCATCTTCGTGCCCGTTACAGAGGGCAGGCAATAGCTGCGTCTGAAGTTGTAGGAACGAAGGAAGAACTGCTAATATTATCCATAACTTTCTTGAGTTTAAAATACCAGAAGCATTTAAATGCCCCATACTTTGCTCCGTGGCAGTTTGAGGTGCTTTACCATTAACATATTAAAATCGGGTAGGCTATGCAAGGTCACGACACAGAAGAAAAATGGATAAAATTGTCCAAGCAATATTTGCGTTGATGTTTCACATGAGAAATTAGAATTATTTTGACTTTTTCGGGGCCCCTTAGGCTTAGAGCTCCCGCCCGCCTCTGATTTGACGTATTCATTCAAATTATAACGTTAAACTAGAATATAAAGCCAGTTAAAAATGTCTTAATTTTATTGCCCACAAAAATTAGCCTTTTCTATCTTTCTCACTTCCATTTATTACGTTTTTCGTATCAACCTCATAGGACGCGAGGCCCCTATATGCGCGAGGCCCAGGTTGGTCGCCCACTTCGCTCACCCCTTGCTACGCCAATGATTCTACAACCTCAAGGCACCTGCGCCTAGCAGAAATTCAAATATTTCCATGCGTAGTGAAATATAATGGCCGTTGGCAACACTGACAGTAGTGCTCGCCGTCTACCTGCAAGAACTACATCGAGTCTCACGGGTCTTCTTAAGACCCGGGTAATAGAAAAACCTGGCAGGCATCGAAGCCTGTGCAACATTGTGACGTGAAGCTCGCTTGCGCGATGTCGAACACCTGGACTTGACGTGCGTGTTGCATATTATTGTAGGCGCGCCTCCTCGCAGACGGGTTTTCTCCGGGTCTTGTGCAGGTCTCTGATCCATATACCAAATGGGTTCTATTGGGTTCCGTAACATGACCGGAACCTTTTCTCTCCAACAATTTAAATTCGGTCCAAGTTGCGTATTGTTTCATTTCAAAAAGGAACTTGGACCGAATTTAAGTTGATCCGGAAAAAAGGTTCCTGGATGGAATTAAAATACTTTAAATATAAAAAGGTTTCTTTACGGCATAGGCGTAACTTGGAGCCTAACTTTGGAGGGGCAAAATCGAACTTGGAACTTAACTTTTGGAAGCAGAATGGAACTTGGGACTTAACTTTCAGGGCCAGAGTCAAATTTGGGACTTAACTTTCCGAGGCAGAATCAATCTTGGAATTTTGGGAACCACAATCGACAAGTTTTCCATCCTGTAAAAAGTCCAGAACTATTTAATAAGTAACCTACATTACGCAATCATAGAATATACTATTCAATACTTTGCAACTCAGGTTCCAGGAGGTAAAGAAAAGTATTCTTAATTTTTAAATTTAGTAACCTGAAAATTTGGGGGGCACCTACTTCCCCTCTTGCCCCCGCAAAGTTACACCTATGCTCTACGGTCTAGAACCCATTTATACACTTGCTGATTTTCTCTCCCGGACGGGAATTGAATTTATTTAAAATTCCTGGACTTTTAACAACCCTGATTCAAGCTATGTGAAACAAACTTTCGATTGCACGCTGTGTGCCTCGCTGCTACGACGTGTATCATACTAGCAAGCTCTTCAGGGTCACGTGACATGATAAGATATACGCAGCCCGTTGGCTCGATGCAGGTGTAGGTGACGAAAGGCAGGTAGAGAGACAGACATGTCGAAAGTTCTTTCCGACAGAGCGCACGTTTGAATGGAGTTTTCGTTGTTTCGTACAGCTTGTGTGTAGATTTTCAGTAATATCCTTATGCGTTTTAAGTGTTGTGTTGAATGTAATTGGAGTGTGAGAATGCGTAACCTGTATCTACGTACGACTATTCGCGATTAAAATTAACCGATCTGTCATCTGGTGGGATTTTCAGGAACTACTCTAAGTAGGATACGTTGTGTTGAAGTCGTTTCAAGCATGGGGAATATGCGAGAGACTAAGGTCTACTGTTCAGGTTTTTTTTGCTCTAAATCGTTTTATGGGTCAGAACAAATTAAAAGTTTTCATGTGTTTCCACCCCGTGGAATCAACAAAATGAAATTTGTTAATAAATCAGGGAAAACGTAATTGACAGAAGATTGGTATGGGGGATATAACACTGTAATTCGGCAAGGACATTACGAAGAATGCACGAGTCTACTTACTTTATTTTTCGAGATAAATATATATTACCATGAAAGTAAAGTTTTAAATTGTACTTTATAAATAAAGCTTTTTTTAAAAAAAATCATGAAGCGTCTTACCCAATGCGTCCATGTATGTGTGAAATTTGGAACAAGTGCAAGTCGATTAAGAGAGAAGATGAAAATAGTTTGAGAATGAATTAATGTCAAATGTAACCAGAAAAAAAAAGTGGACATGCTAATGTTACTGTTTCATTCAGTACGATGTCCTTTTTCAGTGAGTATAGCCTGGTCATGAAATCTTGAATATTATTATTAAACCAGCCTTTCTCTTTCGAGAAAGAACTGCAACGATATGTTCGCAATTTTCTCCTGTCCCAGCTTTTCAAGTACAGGTCAATTTCAATTCATTTATTTTCAAATAATTTCCGAGAACCCCAGTTACAACATGACGTGCAGATGATACAGCACTGCTTTGGACAACCAGTGCGTATACATAGTTTCGTCTGCATTTTCCGTGTTATTTTTGTCTATCATAATTAAAGGCTTCGTTCTCAGTACTGCTTCACGTTTGTTAGAGTACCTAGAATTCACATCGCATTCGCAATATTTAAAAATAATGCGTAATTTAAACGTTTTCTACCATACAACACGCTGCTATTTTGTACTACTGCTGAATGTAAACAAAGATTTATCCTACTTAGAGCGGCCATATTGGAAGCGACACTAGCGCTCAGGTGGTAATTTTAATCGCGAATAGAGAGCAGAAAGAACACGAAGTCTTTCCAATATGACGTTCCCATCGTGGAAAAAGGGGTAAGTAATGTAAATCTATGTAGCGTGTATTGTAGTAAATAATGTACAGTCTTAGAAAAAAATACCTGGGCCACGGGACGTAGAATTTCGTAACGTCTTAAGCCTGTTGTTTATGCAACCCAAATAACAAAATATTCGCTTAAGTTTGCCTGGTGATTCTGAGTTCTCGGGAAGGATTGAGCTTTGATAGCATGAGTCACATGACTCGTGCCCCAGCCACAACAAACAGCTGGGTGCTACGATGCCTCCAGAAGAAAATTTCAGGAACTGGTTTCTTGACGAAGCTACTCGTAAGGAAATACTATTCTTTCAAGTGATATTAGAGTCATTGTCAAGAAGGTTCGCTGAAATGATGGTTCTCATCACAGACCACATGCCACACGTTAATTGTTTAAGTCCAGTTCATGCACTGGACCTACAAATTAAAATGGGATCCGAACCAAATCCTCTCTATTTGGTATTGAATTCGGAAGCCTTTCATTACATGGCGAAGACGTTACCACTACGACATCAGAGAGGCAATGGAACCCCTTGAGAAATAGATAAGCGAAAATTGCTACGTGACAAACCATATTTGCCCGTAAATTTTAAAAATAGGACAATATTTTGTACTGACAGTTTCGAACCGTGGGAGAGGCATATATTTTTTTGTACCATCGTCCATTTCACGAGTTTATAATTCTTCCTCACCGACACGAGTAACGCGAGTGGTAGAAGAAAAGCGAAGTAAAATAACTGAAATAGAAATAAAAGGAAATAGCGAAATAAATTTTATTCATAATATTCTGCAGTCACTTGAGTTGTATTCACGGGATGCTATCTTTAAAGAAAGCCGTGGTCTCTTCCTTGTCTTTTTCGCTTCCTTTGTGCTCTTGCTTCCTCCGTCACGATTGGTCTAAAACTAATTAATGCGACGTTAATTAAACAATCCAAACAACGAAACAATGCACAATCAACTGCACAAAACAACATTCCAAATGTTTTCGAATCGGAAAACAATTGAGATGCTGTAAAATGACTTAAGATGCAGTAATAAAGTGGGAATTCGGTACCGTATAGAATTAAATCGGTAGAGATGTTCGATTTGATTGGATGTTTGTTATTTAGATTTGCTATTCTTTCACTTTTGGCAAATAGCAACGATGAAGATGAGTGATGCTGTGATGAAATTGATGAAGGGACACTTACCAAGGACACCCACGCCCAAGTCGAGATTCTAACCAGGGACCCATGGCATCGTAGCGCGCTGTGCTAACCACTCCTCCATGGAGTGGACATTATAGCATATTTTGTGTGCTCAATTGGGATCAATCAATGGAATGAATAGGCATATTATATGATTAATAAATTCATATCATAATACCACGTCATATTATTCGGCACGAAGTAACATCAGAGACATTCAATCTTGCATTTTTGCCTTTCAACTAATTCTTTGAATTTAGGTTAATCACAACAATAAGATAAATTATGAAGCAAATGATAGTTATTACGAATTACCTGACAGAAACAACATTAAGCAGGCTCGGTGGTCAAGCTCATTAAGTGATTGACATTCGATATCGTCGCCAAAGTTCCCGGGTTTGAGTACCGTCCTTGTCGGGGGTGTTTGACTATTTCGTCATCAATTTCATGTAATGGTCACTCGTCCTTATCGTCGCGATCATCGAACAGGGAATAAAAATTATAAAAATAAATACGATGGAAGAGTACTTACTTCATCTCTCACGAAATCTCCTACAAAACCGGAATATATAAAATACATGTATATTCATTCACATACATTTTCGATTTCTATATTTAACTAATGGCCGCGGTGGCTCAGTCGGTAACGCGTCTGACTACCATGCTCAAGGTCCCGGGTTCGATCCCCGGCCGGTTCAAATCCGGGAACTTTTCTAACGATGGAAGCGGCCCCGGCGCCCACCCAGCGTCGAATAACATGGGTACCTGGGGGAAACCCTGGGGGGTAAAGGCGGTCAGGGGCGTGATGCTGATCACATCACCCCCACTCACGACCGGATCAAGAAAGTGTGGGGCGTTACCCCCACACCCCCTATACGCCTTCATGGCGTGGTGCTATGCACAGGGGAGTACTTTACTTTTTTTTTTTACTTTTATATTTAACTAATCGAGACCGAGAACGGGAGAGCAATTTTCAATTCGACAAACCGAGAGACGGAGAAACTGTCAAGTCTCGTTTCTTCTTGGCACCTCCGTAATCGAGTTGTTCTGTTTGTCATTGGCTTTGTATTGGCAATTATTGTCATTATTATTTCCCTGCAGGTAAACCATAACGATGAATTATGATGAAATGAAGCAGATAAAAGGGCAAGAACAAGAAAGTCATGCCTGTTCGGGACTCCAACCCAGAACCTTACGTAACGAGATTTGAAATTCTGGAGAAGGCGTCCGTGTTTCGCTTGGTTTTCTCTTTCCTCTACTTCCCTTATATTATCATACATGTATAATAAAAATGGATCTGATACGATATGTTGCGATTCATAATTGTGCTGGTTAGATGCTACAGATGTGAACTCCAACATGCAATATATTATTCCCTTTTGTTTCGTATCTGGTTGAACATGAAATTTTCTTACACTGTGACAATTTCTTTCTTAGTTTTGGTTTGGTGCACAGATATGCTAATCTGGACTCGACATTCAGTTTAAAGTGGGATACTAACAACTATGTGCATCCACCGTGTATCAAACCCGGGATCCACTGATTACAAGGCGACGACGTTATCACTACGCCATCGAGGAGGCCCCATGACAAAATGTTATTCACTCGATCTCTACCATAATTTATTTCAGCATTTACATTTTCGTTTTCTTCTTTTTTCCTTTTGTTAACTACTCTTATACAACTCTTTTTGCGTCTTCGAATTTCTTCTTGTTTCAGGAAAAAATAATACATGCAGGCTGTATAAAAATCCCCCGTTCAAATAGATAAAACGTTCACTCTCGAGAACTAATTCACATGTTTATCACTAACGTAACCATTAGGAAACTATTGAAATGTTAACTGATATAACTGCAGATGAAACAATACTTACAGCCACTAACGAAATATCTATTCTTGTGTAGCCTCACAGACAACAAGTATTTGGTGAGTCATTCACTCTTGCTGACTACGGGCGAAGGTCACTGAACTAAAGGGTGGTGGCAAGCAAGCAGGCTTCTGCTCTACCAAAGACGAGGTCACGTGTTCCAGTTACCAATGGCGTACGAAATAAGGAGGAACACAGCTATCTGACGTATGATTTGGTCCCGTCATTGCACCTAGAACACTTTATCGTCGTGGCCTTGAAGTTCCCTCAGGGCACTCCTACGTAAAGGCTTCTCAGCTAGAAGGATATCTTCCCCATTGAGTGGAGGAAAAGTGGGTGCGTATAGAGGTCCTTCAACTTTCGTATTCTTTTTCATTTCAGAACCCGTGCTGTATCGTCGACTTAATCCAATCTATCCGATGTAGGTTTTAGGTTCTGTTTCTGTTCGGTTATTTCACGTTGTCTTCCTGCTCATGTTATTCGCGACGAAGGTTCTGGATTCGATAATCTGGACAATAACGGGATTGTGTTGGTTGCTTGATTTGGTGTCTTAAGTCCACTTTATGTCCTGTTAGGCTAATCGTGAATGGACCTACAGTTTAAAGGGGGATCCGAACCACTATGTTCCTCCACCGAGTATCGAACCCGGGATCCCTTAATTACAAGGCGCCCACGATCCCACTCCGCCATCGGGGATTGTGTTCGCAACGAATGAATCAAATTTGAGTGATATGATATGCAACCATTGGAAGACTATTGAAAGAAAAGCAATGGGAACCTGCCAGTTTTTCTACTGCAGACAGGAAACCATAAACATGGAAGAGAAGCTTATATTCTATGAAACCTGACGCTATGTGCTCGAATACTGGCTAAATATAATCCATAGAGGCATAGCAACGTTAAACAACCTCTTATATGATACATATAGGTTTAAAAAGGTCGAAATACAAAGATTGTGTGCGCCTCACTGATGGCGTAGTGGTAAGGCCTTGTAATCAAGGGGTCTCGGGTACGATACCAGGTGATCGCACATAGTGGTTCGGATCCCACTTTAAACTGTATGCATTTCAGATTAGTCTATCTGTGCCGGTGACTCAGTCGGTAACGGGTCTGACTACCATGCTATAGGCCCCGGGTTCGATCCCCGGCCGGTTCAAGCCCGGGAACTTTTCTAACATTGGAAGCGACCCCGGCGCCCACCCAGCGTCGAATGACATGGGTACCTGGGGGAAACCCTGGGGGTAAAGGCGGTCAGGGGCGTGATGCTGATCACATCACCCACACTCACGAATGAATCAAGAAAGTGTGGGGCGGCGTGATGCTGTTCACATCACCCCCACTCACGAACGAATCAAGAAAGTGTGGGGCGTTACCCCCACACCCCCTATACGATTTCATGGCGTAGCGCTAAGCACAGGTGAGAACTTTACCTTTTTTTTTTTGCATAAAGAGGACTTACAACAAAATTTAAACTTGCGATAAAGATTATGATAAGGTATTAAAGAATTGGGTCTAACACATTTTTTTATTGTTTACCAATGACATTGTTAACTAATATTCTTAATTTCAGTTTCAAGATGAAATCGGCTACGAAATAAAAGGAGTGGGTTCATATTTCTGTTACGAAATTCCACTTTTGTAGTAGACCTGTGCCACACTAAGATGTGACATAATAAACAAATCTGAGACACTTTCAAAGTATTAAATTGCTATCTACGTATTTGGGAACAATCTTTCAATATAATACTTTTTTTTGGACGCGTCAAATCATAGTATTTAATTCCTGTTTTAGCAGCTTTAAGAAACCTGATTTTTTTTGGGGGGGGGGTTACAAATGCCCTTTCTGCTCCCATCAAGTTACGCCTATGACAAACAGGAATTCAAAGTAAAAGACTGTCCCGACTAAATCGGGAGACACGTCTGATAGATTTACAATTGGGAAAATCATAATTAAGCGTGTAGTTGAAAACAACCTATTTTCATATATTGCATGCAGCTCTACATTTTCTGCAATGTGGATCAAGAACTGGGGACGTGGAGAAGCACAACACTCCACGTAACCAATAGTCACGTGACCCTCTTTGCTTTCCTACCATGTTGACCTTCGCGTGGAACACATTTCTCGGTGTTAAGACAGGCAAAATCACCCGATCATCGAAGGGTGCAATATGTGTTGCCTACCCTCCTGCATTACTTGCTCCTATTAAAGCTTTATGGGGAAGAACTTTTTTCCATGACTGTACTCGTACACAGGCAGTGGCGGCGAATGGGTCCCAAAACTGGGGGGCAAAGATAGTTTATTTTCCCTCGTAGGTAAGGTTTAGGATAGTGCGGGGTCAAAAGTGGCAAAAAGTGGAGGGCAACTGCCCCTCCCCAATCGCCGCCACTGTACACCAGATCGAATTCAACTAATGTTTCAATAAATAGCTAAGTAAAGTCTGGTGCCCACTCCATGTACGTATCTTTTGCTTGTGAATAGTGTCGATACTTCACAGTTATCAACTAATAATAACTTTGCTTTCCTTTGGCAAAAACAATTGTTTAGTGGGTAAGTTTACGAAAATTGGAGTAAATTTCCCTTTGAATGAAATTTATTTATTAATCTTTCAGCTTCCTTTGTCATTGGGAAGTGAAAGGAATTACCAGAATTATTGAAACTAAAATTATGAGCTAACGATCACTTCGATTATTAAAAGTATACCCATAGCGCAGGCTGTAGCAAGGGAATCGAATTTATGGGGGGCTCAAAATGGTATCCTGGACCCTCTGTACGCCCTGGAGAAAGTGAAATATTTTGCATGGTTTATGAAGATTTTGTTGTTTATGAATGTTTTCAGTTGATTTTAGCTCTCGGAAATGTGTTATGGTGAAGTACAGTACGTTTGATGTTTTAGCGTATTACTTTACCGTGTAGTAGAACAGCACGAAGGCTTCGCGCAAGTGAATATAGTACCCAAACGACTTTCCACAACAGCAGCTATAATTTTACGTAGTTAGGTTCATGTGTGTTATTTTGTGCACACAAATAAGTGTCTAGTAATCCTCAGGAGCATACGCGTCGCCAGAAATTTTGGTAGGGGGTGGGGTCGGCCCATGGATCTAACTCAAATAGTAGAAATAATAACAATTAATTATTATGCTTACGTTTATTATTATAAAATAGTAGCAATCATAAACTAATAAAACAAATTATTATTTTTATTATTATAATAATAATATCATTCTACTCGGTCTGCCAAATGAGAGAATATCCAGCACAACTATTTTTTTTTTTTACATTTCGCACACTAAGTGTACCGAAATGCATAGTTACTATATTTCTTTATTAAATGGCCGACCTCCCCGATGGCTTAGTGGTAACGTCGTCGCCTTTTAATCAAGAGGTTCCGGGTTCGATATCCGGTGGAGGCACATAGTGGTTCGAATCCCACTTTAAACTGTAGGTTGAGTCTCGATTACCCTATCTGTGGATAAAGTGGACTTAAAACAATCAATATTTATTTACTTTTACGAACCTTTTTTTTTTTAAAAAAAAAAACTATTCCAAAGTTAGAACATTTTAGCCATAATGTTTTTGTGCCCTTTTACATAAAAGTCTAATTTTTGTAGTTTTGGAAACTGTGAAACCCTTTGTTCACATTTTTTATTCACTATTAATTAAATGGCAGAAGATGAAAAATACACTCGTTCCTGTATTTCCCTTTCATTTTTTTTTATTTAACACATTTTCTACTTCTTTGTTCTGTTCGAATAAAGTAACTACCTGAACTTTTTTTCTGTTATTAACATATGAAAGTAATAAATTTCGTTTTGTAATTTGAAATGAAGGATGTCAATTTCCAGAGGATGTCGATGGACCTGTCCGACCGCTCCTCCCGACGCCCATGCTCAGGAGGAAACTTCAGACAAACTTGGCAAGTATAAGCTGACCGATAAAATCATTGCTCTGTCTGCTGATAGCACGAACACAGAAACATTATTGGTTTGTGTTGTGCCGCACATATCTTTATACATTAGCATTCAACATTCCCCACCCGGTCTTGCTCCTTAGATTCCCGATACGGAGCATATTACTTTATCGGATCCAGGGCTGCCTCCATGAATCCAGGACAATATTGATTCTGACGGTGAAGGTCATTTTACAAATTAATGGCAGGGCAATTGTGACGTAACCTAACCAAAGGCGCCACAGAACTAATAATGCTGTAGAAGGTTGAAACAACAAAATAAATAGGTGGCTTGGAAGACCGCATCCAAAAATTCATGATGTTCTGACCTGCCTCAAGAGCCAAACAGAAGACGCCAACATCAAGTACATGCGGATGGAACTTAACCCTAGCAGGACCAAGGTGTGGCATAAAGTACCGCTTTTGAAGTTTTTGTGTTGGTAATCGAAACTGCCTTGAGCAATTGAATTAAAAATCCTGTTTATTGTCAATTCAGATGTGTATTTTCATATTTGCTAAAATTCAAGAGAAAATTTTATCCATTTTAATTTTTAAACTGAAGTTGATTGAGCCACATGTAGCAGATAGAGCAAAGAACATTGAGGGATTGAATGCAAATACAGGTACGGCAACGGAAAACGTTCTTCAAAGGAAAATTAGGTCAACGGTTGACAATCCCATAGAGATATCAACTTATGCAACTGCTTCGAGAAAAGGAAATAGGTGTTACATTTGCATTTCCAATGGAGAAAGAAGAAACAAAGTCTCACGAACTACAATTTCATGCAATGACTGTGGTAAATGTGTCTGTGGAAGACACTGCATGAAAGTTCAGATATGTGACAACTGTGTAATTTCTAATAATAGTGAGTAATGCTGAGTAACTGTAATTTACTGACAATGTAGAACTGAAATGTGTTATAATGTTATAATGATTTATTCTATTATTGTTAATAATAAATATGCAGATGCACATTTCCAAATAAAAAATACTTAACATACATTAAAAATATACAAAATATGACTTACTTATCTTTCAAAATAATAAAATACTTAACAAACATTAAAAATATACAAACTATGACTTATATTAAACAAAACATACTTGTAGTGCAAAATAACTAACAAATGTAGCGGAATAGTAAAGTGGCACAAAATGCCACCCTTAGTCCAGCATGAAACAGGTCCTGCTAGGGTTAATCTTGAAGGTCAGGAAAAGAAGAAGCGTGACATTAGAATCGACGAGAGAGTTGGAAAGTGTATTCGCACATATGAAGAAACTGGTGACTTCAAAAGGTGTCTGTTGGCTCTCCCATGTTCAAAAACTTGATTGAACCAAATTCCCAGCCGAAAATATCAATATTTCTAATAATTAAGTTGTAAGAGATATTGTAAGGGGTGTTACGTCACTCTTCAATTTCATAGAAGATTTAAAATGTTATCGCAATTGTCCGGCTACCTGCCTCCATACAACAATGAACGGTCATTTTATACTGAAACAGTAGCAGGAAAACGCCAACAATGTAAAATGGGACAAAAAAATTAATAATAATTAAGGCGTTACACATACATTCTTAACAATTGTCGGAAACTTTATTGTGGCAAACATATGTCAACAATCGGAGGCAGATTATTGTATGAGCGAGGAAGCCTGTAGAAAGAGACCGCTGTATAGGAGAGCCTCGTAGCGGGATTGTGAAAGAGCTTTACGTTGCGGATTGGCCGTTTGGGGACTCGTAGATTAAATTGGTTGATTAGAAATTCGGTTTTAATTTTACCATTGATGATTCATTCAAAAATTCCATGTCTCCTAATTCGCGACGAGTGTGTCGTGGTTGGATATTCAGGACAGACCAGGCCCGTTGCCAGGCAGGAGCCAGGGGGGCTCATCCCTCCTGCCAACATCGTCAGCCCCCCCCCCCCCTGCATTGTCGTTAGCACCCGGGCATTAGGTAAAACTATTGTAGGCCTATAATTTGTTTGTAGTGACAAGTGAAAATGTAGACAGTGGATATTATGTGGTCATAACTTGATGAAAGGACAAATTCACAGAACGAACCTCAGCTATCACATTCCTTCATCTTGTTTATGAACTGAAGTCTAAGTAGCGGAAAGTACAAGGTGTCTACAAATGATTGATATCGGTTTCATGATGTTACTGTACATGTATTACTGAATGTATCACGAAGTAACTTTGCAGCGTTGTAGAGAAACTCAACAAGTTTCATGACACATTACAAGTTATGGGAGTTTTCTGATCGCCGTAGCGCCGTTGAAAACATTCGTGACTTTCCGGAACTCAATGGTTTTTGTGCAATCTCAAAATAGAGTTTACGGCAGCTTCTACTTCAGCGAAAAACCATTACAGAATAGGGATATCTTGACATGTTAGAAAATTGGCTCATGCCACAGTTGGAGACAGACAGTGAGAACTTTATCCACCAGTTGGATGGTGCACCGCCCCATAACAAAGTGTGCTCCTTTTCCTCAAAACAATTGTTCATACATTTAAAACAAAAATGTTAAGCAGCAACAGTCTGAAGTACATATTTGGTCTTACTTCTCTCTCTAGTAATTTACAATGTATTACAGAAAAGAATGAGAATTCGAGCGAAGCTAGCAAGAAAATTTTTAGATCTAATTTTTGCAAACTGAACACAATATTGATTCAATAAGGCGCAAATAATTTCACGGGGTGCCATGACATTCTCCCTCTTACAACTTTTTTCATTGAGATAGTCTTGTTCCCAGGTCAGACTCCTGTCGCCCCCTAGCTACGGCTCTGAACTTGATGAGACAGTAAGAAAAGCAGGTATTGCGAGCGAAGCGAAAAAGAAAAATTTACGAAACATATTTTTATTTGCATAAAATTTGAAATCGAGAGGGAGAATTGCCCCTCTGTGCCCCCCCCCCCCCCCGTAGATGCTGTTGGGCGTCTAGAAGAAAAATGCAAGAAATATAAGAAACCTAATTCCATCTTGAGTGTAAGCTTATCTTGCTACTCTTAGCATCTGCTAGCCTTGCTTTTGTTTACTTCAATTTTGTCTTCCCTAGAATTGGCTCTGTGGTTGCCCCACTGGACATATCATCTGTTTTATGGAGGTGCCTTAGAGAAGGTATTCTATGGCGAGGAAAAATCTGAGGACAGAATCAAACCTGGAAAGATTAGTTTTTGAAGCCATGGTCCCAATAGGGGAGCAGTATTGAAGAAGGGGAGATAAGGGTAAAATGTGAAATCTCAGGGGGGGCAAGCCTCCCGTGGGCGCCAAATGTTGAAGTTAGCTATGTGACAAAGGCAGTGCTGTCAAATTCAACGTGATGGCGCGTGATGTTTCCAACGCACTTTTTTCACATTGTCACCTGGCATGCGCAGCTCGGGAGGGTGCAGAGGGGGGGAGGACTGATGACTCCACCCTTTCTCTCACGACCCTCAATGTTCCGTGAAATCTCTCCGGCATTTGCGACGTGTTGAAAGCCTCGCGCGCAAGCCACGCCTCCTAGCTCTACATGCGCCAATCGACGAACGGGAACGAAGCGAGCGTGGCAAATGGCATCGGGGGACACGCCCACCAGATGGACCGAGGAGGCTGAATGAGCAGCAGGGGCGGGGGGGGGGGGAAAGAGGAGGGGGCGAGGTGGCGATGCGTGTTCTGCCAGGAAGACAGTTGGGGCTGTTGATGTGAGGTGCGAAGGAAGGTTCTCCAAAACTTCATCGAGGCAATTGTCACATCGTAGACGGTAGTGAAAGCTTCGAAACTTTTCATCCTGGTCTTGGAGATCCTGAAAAACCACGGGACAGTACCTGGTGACAAGGTGTTGACGTCATGAAGGTCGTCGGGTGACGAGAGAACCCTGTTTCTGTCATAACAATTGACGGGAGACTTTTGACGGAGCGATGAAGACCTGTTAACGAGATTCGGGAGAGAGAAAAAAGGATATTTCGACCTCGCTGATGGAGATTTCTCCAGCTTCGTACTCACTCTCCCTGCTGTCCGCCGAGAGCCATGGTGCGAACGCGGGTGCCGGGGTGCCCGGGTGCGTCACGACGTGCAGTTCGCTGGTGCCGTTTACCTTCAGTGCCCCCGGGGGCATGCACAACGTCGCGGGCCTCGGGCCCCGTCCGGGGACTGACTGCTGCTTTGAGTGGCCCACCACCTCCTCATATTCCACTCCGATGAAGGAAATGGAAGGTACAGTAACGTTTCCAATACTTACTTTTCGAAACTCAATTCCTAGAAAGTAAGCGTAGATTATGCATGTTACTACTGTTAAAACTTACCGTGTAATTTAACAGCCTGCGCCCATCTCCGTAGCTGAGTAGTTAGCACAGCACGATCCCATGCTTGGGGTTTCGGGTTCAAATCCCGGCTGGGCCATTGGTATTCTCTGTCCCTTCATCAGTTTCATCATATCTTCACTCATCCTCATCGTCGCGATTAGCCGAAAGTGGAAGAAAAGCGATGTGAAATAAATAGGGCTGAGTCAAGGACGTATTTAGTAGGGGTCCAGGGGGTCCGGACCCCCCGACAGATTTGCTAAATACTAAAATGAAATGATGAAAATAATGAAAGAATACAATAACTAAAATTTAATTATGAAAATTTACTTCTAGTATAATCGAAGCTTAGGCCTATTTATTTCCGCCAAACTTATTGGAAGGCAAGGATTATATTTGGATCATACGATTATGAATGATAGTATCAAAGAAAATGTATGCAAAATATATTACTAATTATAATAATATGCATAAAATATTACCAGGAACTTTATTTTTCATGAACTGAATTTAACATCCTTTGTTGATATTCAATAAATATTCCAGATTCATATATATTTGACATTAATTTTCTTTGCCAGGGCACTTGTTTCTTTTACAAATTTTGCAATAGACGAGAGCTAGATAATGAATACGAGCTGTTATAGCACTATTTTCATACTGTCTTTTACCTATTCAAATAATAAAAATATAATATGAGTTAATTTGAATATTTTAATTAATACTATTTTAATTAATATACTGTTTTAATTAATTTAATATAATTATAATTATTTTAGTTTAAACATTATTATTATTATTTTTTTAGAAAAATACTTGGTTTGAAACCCCTCTCCCCCCGAAATACATTTCTAGATACGTGCCCGGGCTGAGCCATCGGCCGATACCAGTGGTATCGTATCGGGAAGTATCGGTTGCAATTTGTTTACCGATACCAGCTGCTACTTTTCCGGGATTTTGGTTTTTCTCGGGGTCCGCAAAAATCCGTCGTGGCACTTTCGCGGAGTATAACTATCCTGGAATGTATGCAAAATTAGAAGTTTCTTTTTTCGCGTCAGTGCTGTGTGAAAAATCTAAATTTTGTTGTAACATAACTTGTAATTGTATGTTCTGATGTAATACTTGAATATTTGAAAGCAGAACTCTTGGTGAATGTATTCTTGTAATAAGAGTACGATACTTACACACTAATAATAATAATAATAATAATAATAATGGTTTATTTCCATAATACCAAGTACATAGGCATGGGAAACGTCAGTAGTTATACATAAAATAGTTGTGAATTAAGTTACTAATAAAATTATAACACTCAATCACATT
This sequence comes from Lepisma saccharinum, assembly GCF_977018435.1. Lineage (NCBI taxonomy): Eukaryota > Metazoa > Arthropoda > Insecta > Zygentoma > Lepismatidae > Lepisma > Lepisma saccharinum. Next base: position 5,565,446 of record NC_139246.1, read on the forward strand.
TAATACACCAGAGAAAACATGAATATAGGTACTCACTGTGAAATATATCACATGATAAGATTATAACATTCCAGTCATATAATATAAGATAACTATGCTAACAATAGGACAATAAATATTATTCATAAATAAATTAGACCGTATGAGTATAGAAACGTTAATAGAAAACATGAGTCATTTATAGACATCCATAATTTTCCATAAATTCCGTAAGACTATTCAAAGCTTTATTTAATAAATATTAATTTATAGCTAATTGTTTTCTTTTGAGGAGCGAGTGTTTTGATACTGTTATGAATCAATACGTCGAACAAATTTTAATTAATGCACGTTTCAAAGCGGTATCCGCTCACCCCTAAACTAAATCTGCCAGTCAATCAAACAAGCAACTGGAACCAAAAATGGTGCTACAGGAGTTATGGTGTGAATGCGGAATTGGCATGGATTATCACCATTTACTTTAAAATCATACTTAAGCATGGAGGCCTTTAATACTCGATAAGGTGTGTTACACCAATTACGGTGTTATCCATCTTCTGCTAGCAACTCGGTTGCTTTTTTTCTTTTACTGTACCTACACTGTTAGAACTCTTTGTAAAAATGTACAGTATTCCATTGTTAAGAATTTAAAAATTTGTCCGAACCGTTTTCTTAAACTTAAATTTGAATCTGGTATTACGCATAAAGATATGAATTATGAAGATTATTACACTGTAAAAACGACTTAGTCAAAAACGAGCAAAATTTAGACACTTTTGACTAAATCCAGTACTCAGAATAGCACCGACCCGATTTTCATCAAAAGTGACTAGATGCATTTAGTCATTTCATTTCAGTGAGTAATACCGTATAGTCAAATGTAAGAAATCAATTTAGTCATCTTTTGACTATAATGTAGTCAAAATTGAATAATCACTACGTCTCAAGCCTGAGGTGGTTTTTATTCATATTTTGACTAAAATTTAGTCAAAGTTGAATAAGTATTGCTTCTCAAACCTTACCTGGATTAGTAACTTTTCACTGAAATGTAGTCAAAATTGAATAATCACCTCTTCTCAAGCCTAAGGTGGATTTATTCATTTTTTTGGCTAAAATGTAGTAAAAAATTGAATAATTATTGCTTCTCAAACCTGACCTGGATTTAGTCACTTTTTTGCTAAAATGTAGTCAAAATTGAATAATCACCTTTCCTCAAGCCTGAGGTGGATTTATTCATTTTTTTTACTAAAATTTAGTAAAAAATTGAATAGTTATTGCTTCTCAAGACTGACCTGGATTTAGTCACTTTTGGCTAAAATGTAGTCAAGATTGAATAATCACCTCTCGTCAAGCCTAAGGCGGATTTATTCATTTTTTGACTAAAATTTAGTAAAAAATTGAATAATTATTGCTTCTTAAGTCTGACCTGGATTTAGTCACTTTTTGACTAAAATTTTGTCAAATTGACGAGAAACTACTTCCCAAGATAAATTATTTTTAAAAATTAATTTTAGAAAAATACATTAATTAACTAGGCTATATATTGACCGTTAGTACTTTAAAGGTCGTATTTTACGGTACTGGCCGTAATTTCTCCATTCAACTTGTCAATTGACACATATATGTTGACTTCAATAACACATTAACATGCATAAACTACAAATAATGCACTTTTTGGTGTGTCAAAATGCACACAGAAATGCATAAGGAGACACTTTTATCGGCTGGTGTTCCGTGTGATGCAGAAAAAATGCATCATTTGGGAAGACCAGACAATATCATTTCAAAGACGACAAAATTTCGCTTTTCATGCATTAATTGACACAGCTAAATGTGTAATTTTATATGGCTGCAAAAATAGGACAGTCAACAGCAAAGAAAATGGTAGGTAAATTGTCCATCGTTATTTTAACAACTTTTTTATTCTACATCTTGTGTTGTTTTAAGGAATGAAATTATGTTGGTGCGAAATAGGCATTGTTCTCTGCTTATTGACGTCTTTATGTCAATTCATTATCATATTGTGCAATACAGACCGAATGAAAATGGTGATGGATAATTCGCCTACTGTTTCTTTTGCCGTTGGGTGTACAATGTTGTACAGTCACGGACACTTCTGGGTTGTAATGATTCTATTTAAAGTCAATTATATCTTTACGTACCAGCAGTCCCCGTGACTTACGCAAATCTCTGACAATAGGTATTACACTTCAGAAAAACTAACGACTCAGGAGAGACCATAAAAATGATGAGATGTGATTTATTTATCTTCATATTTTTAGCTATGGGCCTACCGATTAAATATTAGTACCCTGTGTTCAACTGGACGAATATCAGCTACCTTTACTTTCATTCAAAAAAATATCAATTAAGTTATGACGATGGTTTAATACTCGTAAGGTGTTATCAATTTGCTCAATCTGAAACTGTATGCTGCTCGAATTTTACTTACAATTTACTCATATTTTTGTTTTTCAATTGCACCACCCCAGTAAGTTCAGAAATACCGTAATGCAGTATTTTGTAGGGAAGAGTCAAACATTATAAGGAAAATTGTTATAGCTACTACAAATAAATGAAGTTATGAGCCGTTGAAATATTGACAGCCTTGATAAGGCTTCGTCTCATTTCTTCTGAATTTTTGTCTGTGATCTCCATTTCGATATCATCGAAGGATTTTACAAGTGCCGGTAGATAAACACGTTTCGTAACTGGCTCTTTCAGCTTCATTCACTTTATAATAATCATTGTGTACAATTAGCAATATAATAGTAATGCTTTTCTTGTAAAGTGTTAATTTCTAAAAGGAAAACCCCTTTCAAAATGTTTCATCCAGAATGACAACAATATCACAATTCTTCCTCTTCCTGTTGCAGTTCTGGATAACCAAAGTTCGTTCTGCGACTACAAGAATTGATCATTCCATCAACGATATGGTTGGTCTTCCTAAATTTATTTTTCCTTCTGGTCTGTAATTCAATAATATTCTAGGCAAACTGCTATCTGGCATCATCAGAACATGTTGATTCCCACTGTAACTGATATTTCGGAATTTCTTCCACCCTAGCTTTGACCTTCCATCTATTTCGAATTTCTTCACTTCTAATTTTGTCTTGTAAGGTTACGTCACAAAAACAGCAAAAATCTCATTTGTGAACATTTTTTTCTAGTTTTATCATGTTGAAGAAAAGGCCAATATTCGCTACCATAAAAGAGCAGGTTTTGAAATTGTGTTAAAGTATCTAATTTGAACTTTACATCTAATTTGATTTCCAAAGTATCTTTTCAAAATTCCATTTAGGATTCAAATAATATTTTATTGAATTTTCCTCGACATCTTTTTGGTGTTCGAACTGTGAAATATGGCTTCCCAAATATACAATTTATTTAAGATATTGTGATTATTCATTTGTGTACTCCAAATTACAATTGGAAGCTTACGAATTAATGGAGCATTGGGTACAGAAAAATCTACATTTGTGTATGATCTTATATTGTTTTCTAACTACAAATTGTATCCTATCTATATCCTTTTCAGAATCGCAAATATATCAGGGTTAAATAATATCAGAGTTGTTAACAAGTGGTTACATCAAATCCTAAGAAGATAAAGCAATTGTAAACAAACAACGTGATTTATAAGGTTTTTCTTTGTTTGTTTTTATATTTATTTTTTCATTAAATTTACCCTTTTGTATTCCTTGCTCAGAAAATTTGATAATAATCTGCACCTGTCTTTAGTAGGTTAGTTGTGTACGAAATTGACATCTTCATCAATACTGTTGATAGAAAAACCCACAAAAGTAAAAAAAAAAGTAGTGTGTTGTCTTCTGCGAGTGGATCACATCTATTATTTCGCATTAATTTGCACATATAACCCAAAATGTGTCAATTGACACATATACGTTGACTCTAATAACACACTATAGTACAGAAGCTGCTAATGATGCACTTTTTGGTGCCTAAAAATACAAACATGCATAAAAGGATACTTTTATCCAGAGGTGCCCACAGGGGGGATTTATGACACGCCTGCGTCATGAGAATTTTTTTTGGGGGGGAGCTACTATATCTTAACACAAAAATAGGGGTATCGTTTCGTTTGACTGACTTTTTTATTTTTAGTTATGGTTATTAGATGTTCAGCATCTACTTCATGATTTAACAACATCCACAAGAACACTACTTTCCTTTTTTAGTGTCTTTAATTTCAAGTAAAATAAAAAGTTTCGAATGTCATGCGCCTTTGGATTGTTGGCACCTCGGCCGGTGGTAAACAATGTCTGGTGTTTTATCTGTGGGAGTTCCGAGTCGGCTCCGAACTTCCGACATGCGGACTTCAGTTTTAGTGTTCGCTGATTTCAGGCACGATTTGTTTCTTGTAAGTGTTGCTATGCTACGACTGACTGGATAATTGTAAAATACTGTCAGTTTTCGTTGTGTAAATAGGCACCGACTTGGGGGAGGGGCACTTTCTGTCCCCCCAAAATCCAACGAGAGGGACAGTATTATGTATATTTACATATATAAATATTGTTCATGCCAACCTTGCCCCCCACCCAAAATTTATTTCTAGTGTAAAGTTTACGAATTTCGAAAATTTAATTTTAAAAAAATCACATTATCGACATTCAAATGACATTGTGATGAACATTTGTTTTGGTGGGGATGCGTCCACAGCCTTGGGGTGGTTCCTAGTGGTGCATCCAGTGGTCGTTTCCTGCAATGACTGAACCACTAATCTGTCGCGTGTGTAGACCGTCTAATGTTATTTTAAGTCCTCGGCATATTTTTATTGAATGTGCCGATTTCAATGTCCGCAGACAAAGTTTTAACATCCTCAATTCTTTATCCTCCATATTGGGAGATGATTGCAATGTTTTTAACTAATAATTTTAGATTTTAGAGAAGCACGGGCCTTTTACACTGTCTCTAAAGAAGTTTTTAATCTCTCCTTACCTTATTAATGTGTTGTGTAGGTCTCTTTACAACTTTGCACCTTTAACCATTATCAAGGGGCTCTTTAGACCCGTTTTTAAACTTTAAGGTAAAGGGATTTTTCCATGTAGCTATACATTAAAGGGTGAAAAATGGCCATAGTGCCAATGCACCCAAAAATTGTAACTCGCTCATTTATTTATTCATTCATTCAAAAATGCATCATATTGAGAAATGCTGGAAGTACAAAATGACTCCCTCCCCTTATGTTTTCAACTATATATTACACTTCCCTTGGTTAATACCGAAACATGGTTTATATTAATATTATTGTGGCGATTAGTTGTAGATTTACATTGAATGAATTGAATGATATTGGCATTTTTAACATTGAAGCTCTGTCGTTTTAAAAATATTCATACTCTTTAAACACAATGGTGTTTCCATTTATACAAATGTCACAAATTACTAAAATTTCTGTACTTACAATCTGAATACTAATTCACACTCCTAATCTACTTTAAGAAATGTGCAATTTGTTTCCGAATCTTCGTTTTTTTTTTTAAAGTCCATTTTATGCACAGTGTATGTAAAGTTTAACGCGCTATCCGAACCGCTATGTGACTCCAGCAGAGATCCAAACCAGGACCCCTTGGTTACAAGGAAACAGTGTTGCCACTACGCCATCGACGAAACTCTTTATCAAGTTAGTCAGGACTATAAGGATGAATAATGAATCTAGAAAAATACTGATTGTCTTCATTGTTCTACAGAGCATTCCCTGACATTCGCTACGAGACTCGGCGGCAAACGGCCCGGCGTCAGCGCTTGTCTTTCCCGGTGAACGGGGTCCGCGACAGTCGCACGCTACAGTCTGTTGTTTTTTTTTCGCTCTCCCTGCCTTTGCTCTCTTTCCCTTTCTGTTGACGTTGCAGACTGACGCCAGTATAATCCTCCCTCGGAAGTTGTGTTGTGTCGTGTCCGTGTGTTGAAGATTGTGGCTTAATATGGCACCACAAAAGTTTACATTACAACAAAGGATTTATCTTGTCGAGTGTTACTTCGGAAAGAGGAATTGTGGAGAAGTGTGACGACGTTTTGCAACGAAATTTCCTGGTGTTCCCGTTCCACATAGGACCACTATATTAAACCTCGTAAAAAAGTTTAGAGTAACAGGGTCAGTTCTGAATAAAAGTGGAAAGAAAAATGTGGAAATAAAGTATACAAAGACAATCCGCACACCATCCGTGAGTTAGAAGACAGTATTGTACGAGAAATCGTGAGAATTACAGTAGACGAACTTGCACGTGTAAATACCAATTTCCTTCGGAGATGCCAGGAATGTGTTGCAGCAGAGGGACATCATTTTCAACACCTTCTGTAGTCAAGGTTAGTACACAATATGAAAACTGTAATTTTAATAGCCGACTCTAGCGACTGTCGCGGACCCCGTTCACCGGGAAAGACAAGCGCTGCTGCTGGGCCGCTTGCCGCCGAGTCTCGTAGCGAATGTCAGGGAATGCTTTGTACATACAGCACGAAAGGCACATTGAGTTATAACATCTATGGTGAGTGCACGGTGTTTACAATTGAAAAAAAAAACTAAACTATTCTTCCGTACGTGTACAGTAAACGCTATAAAGCATGTGTTTAAAAAGCGCCATTCTTTTGTACCTAAAACTATTTAATACGAAACGTTATTCCTCTTGGTTGAATAGTTATCGGCTTTTACATTGTTTACATCTCACGCGGCCGCCATTACATCCGCTAGAGGTCGCTTTTCAATAATCGATTTCAATAGCATGTGCTCTGATCGTTCGACAGTCAGTCTTGGATCGTGTTAATTAGAGCCATTCCGAAATGGAAATTTTTTGACCGAACCTTGGATCCAATGAGAAAAATGGCGTTGTCTCTAACATTTCCTTTTAAGCGTTCAATTCAAGGACTTGTTCATGATTTATTTTATCGTGTACATGGCGCTTCAGGCCTGATATCAAACATTTCGTCGATCTCATCACAAAGTGTCGTATCCCAATTTTTGCATTTTTTCAGGAGAGCGATTTAAAGGTTTTCACACATTTTAAAACTATTACAGAAATAATATTTCACTTCTGAAACCAATGTTTCGGATGCGTGTTTACTGAAGATTGAATATTGTTTTCAAACAATATTATCAAAAATTGTGTTATATCTAGTGCTATAAATACTTAATACTCTCTAGCCTTCTTGAACCCGAAAGTTCATGGCTGCAGCAACACAGGCCTTCCATCTGTCCCTATTCTGAGCAAGATCTATATACTCTTTTCCATCCCTACCAATTTCCTTTAGGTCCATCTCAACATTATCCCTTCATCTTTGGCTTGATATTCCTACTGGTCTCTTACCATCAGGTTTCCCCTACAAGAATACTGTAAACTCTTCTTTCTTCTCCCATTCGTGCCATATGGCCTGCCCACCTAAGTCTTCATTTAATCATAAAAATAATCTAGTGCTATAAAAAGAAGCATAAACAAGATACGATCATTTGTGACGAGTGTAGTATGTCCGAACGCTTGAGACACGACACCTTTTTTAACAGTGCGTCATTACTTGATTGAGCAACTTCTTGCATGATGTTTTAGCGTATTGACTTGTTGTTACTATTATTGTAATGCTGTATTATTGTGGTAGTTTATCACTTTATTTTTCCTTGCTTTTCCATGAAAATATGAAAAAAAATGTTACAAAATGCTTAAAATACTTAAAAATTACATTCTTGACATGTACAGTCTTGCCTCTAAACTCCAATATCCATCTTTGCTTCTTTTTTCTAGTAACAAATTACTAGTGCTAAGCAAGTATAGAAATATGTGTCGTAAATAGAGTGTAAACAATGTACATAAGTACCATTGTTGATGATTGTAAAGCCTTTTTCGGTTTCCGATAAAGTTAAAACGTGCAACAATATGTCCAACAATTAGGTCACTGTCAAAAATATTAACTTCCCATCGAGAAAAATGGTCTTTACAAACAAGGGGCCAGGCGGGCGCATCTCAGATTGTGCTGGAAACTTTTCGTCACAGACAGACGTAACTCAAGATACGACAGTTTGCGACGAAAACTTTTTCGCTAAATGCTGAGATACGACACTTTGACAAATCCTAAAAATCTTAATATCTCGAAAACTGATGATAGTCCACGGACGTCGATCTGCCAGATTGTGGGGATCACCATATACTTACTACTAGTAGGTGAAATATCTCAAATGTAGCTTTTTTGTGATACGATACCTTGTGACGAGGTCGACGATTTGTGCTCAAAGCATCAGTCGCAAGTCTCACATTAATAAAAGAAAACCCCTTTGAGTGGTTTCCATTGTGGTAAGCTGTATTCCATTCTGATGTTTGTTCCTTACATTATATTTCAATAAATGAATAACATTACTACTGGAGTAGGTTTTTATTTGGCAATAAATTTAACTTGCTCCTGATAACACATTCCACTTGGATTTAAGATTAAAAATTGAAAAAAAATTCAAACAGGGGCGCCCCAAGTGTGCCGCGAACGTTTGGGAATCCCTTCTCTAAAGTCCGCCCGGCCAAAGAACGGACTTGAGGAAACCCGGACTTTCAGCCTCCAGTTCAAGGGGGGGGGGGGAAGCGTTGTTGCTACCGGCTGCTACACGCCTGAATTTTGTCCAGTCGTACACGACACCTCTTCCTGTCAACATGCCTTCTTCGCTTACATTGCAGGGAGAGTTAGGGAATCGGAGACCCATTCGCGTGCTTGCCCTTGTTGAGGGCGCCACCTGTTCCGGAAACCACGAGAATCCCCCCTCACCACGGCAACTGGACAAAGCCGATTGGTTCAGCGGTTCACGTGACCCTCCCTGGCTTTCGACAGAAAAGACAAAAATAGAATTTCCAAGTTCATTCTTTGCCCGGAACCACTGTAGACAAACGACAAAGTGAAGGAGATTGAACGGAAAGAATGGAATGGTAGATTGCGAATTTCATACGCCTTCCTCCTGAAAGATCAGCAACCCATTTAACTGGAGTGTGTCGCCTGGTTGCCAACACTGAAGGTTCACTAGATACATACTGAGCTGAATGTAGAATCGGAAATCATTTGTCACCAAAGCTTGGATTTTTATGTAACCAAAACCTGCAGCCGTAATTCCCAGAGTAAGCAGGGATTATGCGAGATGCGTAGCAGTAGTGAGGAATAAACCACTCTCAGAGCCTTGTGATTTCTGCGGCTTTGCTTTCACTGCGTAAGACAAGTTTAACTGAAAGCACAGATAAGTTAGGTGATGGTTCAGTCAATATCGTCTCAAAAATTAAGGAATTTTTAGAGAAAACGTATTGAAAGCTTGTCGTGCAAATGCCATGAATTACTCAATGTAATGTAAATAAATTGCACAAATACCTTATTTTATGTAAAAGAAAATGTGTAACATAACTCAAGATATGTACAAATATGTAACATAAAATTCATGTCAATGGTTCCTAACATCGTTCGCAATTTCTCATTGGCTAGATACAAAGGAAATAACATGTAATTACATAAACATTCAGTCCCTCGCCGTAGCCGTGCGGTCTAAGGCATCAGGTTTTGGGCTCGAAGCGTTGGTTCGACTGTCCTGGGAGAAAGCGTAATAACTTTTCTGTTGCGTCACGGGTTATAGATTATAATTGTTATTTTATCGGCAATTTCCTCCATAAAATATATTTTTATATATGATAGGTCACGGCAATGAGTGTTGTTGCTGTGAATGGTTTCACTTTCATTGATAGATGGACAAGAAGATGTATCTAGCAGGAAATTTTACGGTCAAGGATTTAGGGGTTATTTTTATTCAAATCTTACTTTTAATAAACACGTGGAACAAATAACACAGGCCTGCGAAATTGAAGTTGTTGAAAAATACAAGAGACGTGTACGCTGAGTTTTATGTTATTGGGTGTGCTGATTTCGAAAATGACCTCCATTTTTTCCTATCACGTCAGGAATTTTTGTAAAATCGATATCGATATTTTTGCTAAAATCCTATGTAAAAAGAAATTTTTGCTAACAATTTTGCATGCGCTATCTGGCAAGAGTGTTTTGATCCATTTAAATCTATGTAAAATCGATGCTTGGTAATGCAAATTGATTTATTAGCAATTGATTTTATTTTGTATAGGTTTAAATGGAAGAAAACCACTGTTGCCAGATCGCACGAGCCGCCTCTGCTCGAGAGAAAAACACAAAGTTCCCTTGCGTTTACACTTTTAACATCCCATTATGGTGAAGTTTCTAGAAAGAAAGCACCAACGTATTATGTTCATTTGTGTTTATTAAGGTAACGTACATAAAATAGACGATTGACCACGAGGAGCAATGTATGTGTACATGAACGTTTGACACAAATTGTAAACTGAACAAACAACAAAACCAAACACAAACAAAGTTTATATTAAGTACGTACCCTTTTGCCTTTGAAACTTCTTTTTGACGTTCTTCTTTTATGTGCAATCTCAGGCCTCTCTCGTGTTAACATCCAACAGTAGTCGGCTAACATGTTCTTGTCCCATTGTCCTTGATATTTGCACTCCATATCTTTAATATCTTGGTGGAACGTTTCAGCCTGTTCTTTGCTGACTGCTCCTAAATTTTCGGGGAAATAGTCCACATGTGAGTGAAGGAAATATAGTTTGACACTCATGGAGCAACCCAACGCTTGAAATTTGTCCAGCATATTCATAACAAGTGCTTTATAGTCAGGATCCTTGTAATTCCCCAGAAATTTACTGACCACATCTTTGAAGGCAACCCAAGCTTCTTTCTCCGTTGTTGTCATGCTAGTCTCAAAGTCTTTATCCTTCATGAGCTTGCAGATATCTGGACCAACAAAGATTCCCTCTGTCAACTTGGTTGCAGATAAACCTGGAAACTTTTTGCACAGGTATTTGAAACAATCGCCATCTTTTGGAATAGCCTTGACAATTTGCTTCATTACACTTAATTTGATATGCAACGGGGGGTAACAATACTTTTTTGGGTCAACCAAGCTGTGCCTGTTTCAAGATTTTGTCTTTTAGCCCATTCTTTCTTGACCCAATGTTGAGTCTTTGCATGGCTGTCACACTCACAAATGAAACATGGGAACTTTGTATATCCGTCCGTCCAACCGTGGTCGGCATATTTTATTTTGTTGAGGACGAGAGCCAGGTTTTCATAGCGTTCTTGTAAATGTACCGAGTGTGCAACTGGTACAGATGCATACTGGCTTCCGTGATGAAGAAGGACAGCTTTCAGGCTCCTTATCGATGAATCTATAAACAGCCTCCATTCATCTTTATCGTAGGTGATATTAAATTTGATCATCAATCCGGGGACATCAGAACAATGGACCAGGTTCTCCGCTTCCTCAAAGTACTGAACAAAGTCCTTTTCTCGATTCCTGTACCAATAAAACGTGTTTCCTTTGGCCAATAAATGTTTTTCTTTCAATCTGGAGCCCAACAATTCAGCTGCCTCTTTCGAAAGGCCCAGATCTCTAGTCAGATCATTAAGTTCAACCTGAGAGAAGGGCTGAGGTGAATCGTCTCCAGAGGGCTTATATTCGGTATCGGAGCCTTGACCGTCTGGATGTTCCGAGTCTGGAGACTCTGAAGAAATGACTGGTAATTCAGTTGGAGGCAAAGGCACTGGCACATCAGGTACATGAGGAACGGGGGCGTATGGCCGATATAATGTTCTCAGGATAAGAGATTAGCTTGTGATTTTTTCGGTTATACCCACGGACATGGCAGGCACAAAAGTAACAATCATCACAGTGGTTTCTCGGCTCCCTCCATGTCATAGGAATTCCAAAGCGTAAAGCAGTCTTCTTTCCGTTGAGCCATAAGCGTAGATCATTGAGACACTGCACACACACTTTATGAGGAGCCCACGATTTGTCCTGGTCTCCGAGTTTCATGCCAAAATACGCAAGATAAAGTTTTCTTACATAGTTTGTAATGGTCAGGCAGGGAGGAAAGATATTCCACGCCGAAACAACATATTTATGGTAAATGTTCATACAAATCCACGTACAATTAAATTTTTCAAGAAAACGTGACGTGATAGACATTTTCTTTATTTTTTTCGAACTCAGCACGACAAAATACATAAAGTTCACCTATCACTTCCCTTGTATTTTTTTCTTCGCAGGCCTGTGAATTAGTGAAGCGTTCAAGAACCTTGGGTTTATTCTTAGAATGGGGAGGGATTTCAAGAGTATAGAGACACTAAAACTTTTGCATTATTCATATATAAGACCCAAACTCGAATATGCATCTGTTATATGGAATACAGACACAGCAAAGTACAGTGTAGCAATTGAAAGAGTCCAATCGAGATTTCTTAGATTTTTAAAATACAAATTTCAGAAAATTTACCCCGCATTTGAACACTACGACAACCTAATATATGAATGTCGGTTTGCAAAGCTGTGTCACAGAAGAACGTTACATGAAATAGTATTCTTGTGGAAATTGTTAAGGCACGAAATAGATGCTGAACATCTACTCTGCCAGATTAATTTTCGAATCCCGTCGTCGAAAACTAGACTCAAGAATGAAGTTTTTCTTATAAAGAAGGCTAGATCAGAAATTACTTGTAAAAAGAAATCTCCATTGTGGAGAATGTGCACCAGTTACAATAAACTGCCTAATCAAGAATAACACCATTGACATCTTTTCTATGAACCTAAGGAACTTCAATAAAGCCACTATTAACACAATGGCCTAAGCTTAAACATATAAGTTTGTATTGAAATTGTGTGATAAAGTGTATATATATATATATATATATATATATATATATATATATATATATATATATATATATATATAAAAATATATAAAATAAATATTTTTAATGTATTTATATATAAAATTTCTATCTGTATATTACAGAAATATATGTAATTGTATTGACTATGTATCATTGATATGGGCTCTGTAATTAGGTAGCCTATGTACCTGTTGAGTTCAAGAAATAAATAAAGAAATATTCCGTCAAGGCAATAACCTAGTACTGTAATCAATTCACGAATTTTCATCTTTCTATCGCTCTATTTTATGAACAATGATTCGATTGCTGATTCGAACAGACAATCAAGAATAACTTGTGGAATGGAATTTTTTTCTTAAGATCAGGAGTTACAGTTACTCACCAGTTGTGCATTTATTTCAATAACGCCCGAATGCGGACACTGCTACTAAAAAAAAACCTGGATGTATTCAAGAGTATGAATTTCTCCCGATGTTGCAAGTGGAAGCGTTTTTTTACGTCAATTTTTAAGTTAGACACGATGTTTGAAAAATATAACTAGTGAGAATTTTCAGAATCCCATGTATTCCTTATGAGAAAAGAAACTCAACAACTTCAAATCCAAGTTGCAGCTAATCAAATGCAAGTTTCGACTTTTCAGCTGCTCTCTTTCCGTTGATATCTTTTTCTATGTCATGGAAAGTTTGATATTCCCAAGACAACAAACCAAATAATACTCCCATAAGCTCAATGCATTTTTGCTTGCCTCCAACGGCCATCCTGACAGTGTTGCCAAACCTGATGCGCGTAAAAGAACTAAATTTCACATTAAATTGAGTTAAAAGTGACTTTCAAAGAGCTAGATTTACGAAGGTTGGATAAAGTGCCTCCTAGGGTAATGTTAAATTTAGGTGTCAACTATATTATGCCATTTCCACGGCTCTATATAAAAAAAGTAGGGGGTGGAACGACGCAGCCAATATAACAATATCACGTCACGTGCAAAATGTATACCCATGGCAAAAGTTGATCTATGTGGGCCGGAGCCAGTGATGGCATCATAGTGGAGCATGGGGTCAGGCGTCCCAGTTCCCAGCCAAACGAGTACACGGAAGAGCCAGATCTGGCCCCAGAAGAGCTAAGTTGGCAACGCTAACTAGGAGGGAAGAGCTTGGCGGAAACTGTCCCGCATGCCCTTCAGTATTCGGCACACAAGAATTCCATGTGTGTATCTTTAATACCTCTAAGATATCAAAGGTTAAATATGCATTCATAGTTTATTTTGATTTGTTTCTGTTCCCATAGGTAGACCGCCGACAGAGATTATATTTGTTTCACAGTAAGATAATACTAATAGTCCTAACTACAGTGTAAGAATTTGGCTAGAGAAATAACGCTATAAGACCGTTATTCTTTTATTGCCATTGAACTACCGTATAAAAAAGACCACAGCTATTATTAAAGTACAGAGCATTCCATGACATTCTCTACAAGACTCGGCGGCAAGCTGCCCGGCATCAGCGCTTGTCTTTCCCGGTGAACGGATCAGCGACAGTCGGCAGAGTCGGCTATTAAAATTACAGTTTTCATATTGTGTACTAACCTTGACTATAGAAGGTGTTGAAAATGATGTCCCTCTGCTGCAACACATTCCTGGCATCTCCGAAGGAAATTGGCATTTACACGTGCAAGTTCGTCTACTAAAATTCTCCCGATTTCTCGTACAATACTCTCTTTTAACTCACGGATGGTGTTCGGATTGTCTTTGTATACTTCATTTCCCCATTTTTCTTTCCATTTTTATTCAGAACTGACCCTGTTACTTTAAACCTTTTTTTACGAGGTTTAATATAAGCGACTGTCGCGGACCCGTTCACCGGGAAAGACAAGCCCTGATGCCGGGCCGCTTGCCGCCGAGTCTCGTAGCGAATGTCAGGGAATGCTCTGTGTTACTGGCCATTCGTAATTAATGTAATTTTACGGATTCAAGTTTAAAAAATATATTTATGATAAACTCAATTGTAGTCTATATTCATTATCTATGATAAACTTTTCGAATTTTAATTCATATTTTTCGTCAAAAAGTCACTTCTGATCTGTCGTCTCTCACGGCCAGCCCCTGAGTTACGGTATGATATTGAGCTAAACGAACAGTAACCCATGTCCTTTTTACAAGGAACTTGGTTGTATAGTTTACGGATGGGTGGTTCGGTAAAAGTTTCACCCCCTGATACCCTCAACTTTCTACCTTCCTGCGATTAAAAAAAACAACATATTTACGGTTTTCGTGACGAAAAGTAAGAGCCTTATTTTTAAAATACTTCAGGTGTTACTGTTAAAGAACACGTTTGCGCGATTGGAAAAATAACCAGTCCGGTAACTTTTGGAACAAACTTGCGTTAATTGAAATATGCTTTTTTCTTTTTTTATATTTTCATCGCAGTATAACCACCAGTCTGACATCAGTGTGGAAACTTTCCCGGTCACCCACGGAGCTAAGATCTAGAAATTCCTGCTCACCATTATTCCTTCCCCGAAGAACAAGGAACAGGAGGAGAAGACGCACGTGCAGGGACATCATTCAGGGCCCTGCGACAGTTCAGGGGAAGAATCCCGGGAACGCTCGAGGGGAAGGGAAAGGGCTGGGGTGATGTATGGCCACCAGAATGTTTAGGGACGGAAGCGGAATAACTTGACCCGCCCAACCTAAACAACAAGCCATTTCTCTCGAATTCCCCTTAACTCAAATTTGTCCAACAAATCGGAGACGACACTTGACGCGGTGGAGCCTAATTGCGGCTCATGTGCTGCCATCTGGAATTTCTTTTGCGCGGGAATCTGGAAACCTGGCTTTCGATGGTGCGTTAAAGAGGGGAGGGTCTGGGGGGGCGGAGTGTTGCCACGATCCGATATCAGAATTTCCCTTTCAAAGATAGAAAATATCCCTCTCCCAGGCAGGCCAGATTGAGACGAAATTGGGCCTGATGCTTTGGTAAACTGTTTAACGTAAAATTGATAACATTAACTTGAAATATTCGGTGAACAATAAACACAACGACGTTATAGTTACGTCACAGCGCAAAGAATAATAGTAACTGTATAATAAGTAACGCTGTGTCTAGGCGTCCGAAATTGGGGCTCCAAATTTAATTCTAAGATTTATTTTCAGGTTAATGTAGCAAAAGAAAACTGTTCAGCTTTCGGAAAATTCTCGTCTGTTTTCATCTGGGTCTATTTCAGGAATGGACCTAATGCTACAGGATCAATAGCACCCGCCATAATCCGTCACTGCTCACAGGTAGACATTTTCCCTTCATCATCCAACTTTTCCCCTTCATATTATAAAAATTGAAATATGAGTTTGATTAATTTGCTTAATTTTACTTCGCTTTTCTGCTACTTTTGCCTAATCGCGAAGATGATGATGAGTGATGCTGAGATGACATTTATAAAGGATGATAAAGAACACTCGTGCCCAGGTCGGGATTTGAACCATTGATCCCTGGCGTGGTAGCGCGCTGTGCTAACCACACCACCACGAACGTCGGTTTGAAATATGGGATCAGAAACCTTCAGTATCACTATTATTATATTTACCAATCCATACAAAGCGTCAACCTACAGAGATATCAATATCGCCAGAACGAAGGAAAATAACAAAAAAATAAGAATAAGAACATTATCAAATTGTACACTATGCGAGAAATATACAATATATGGTAATTTTATGAGATCAGCTACCTCGTTATGTTTATAACTAGGGCTCGGAAAAGTTATGCACTAAAAACGCAAAATATACACTAAAAAGTGTAAAATATGCATTTAAGTATGCACTTTTAAAACCTGTTTAATTTATAAATGCTGTATATTACAAACTATGAAAGATTACATGCCAGGTAATGAATATTCTGAATGCCCATTCGCTACACAGATTTCTTTCAATTAATATGGTTCTGCGTTAAATGAAACACAATACACTACAGATCAAGATCATGATTGATTCATTGATTTGCTGTTTTAAGTCCACTTTATGCACAGTAAGGCGAAAGATCATGATTGCATTTGATAACAACATGTCTCATATTTTCGAACTTGAAACTCCTTCTGTTTTCAGCTACAATACTCTTATATTCAGGAAACACACGTTCCACTTCGCAAGATACAAGTGGACTGTATTTTAGGGAAACAAAGTCAGACACATCAAGTTCCAGATCATCCACACGTTGGCCATTGCGATAAGAAACTTGCACGCGGCGTTGCCAGCTTAGACGATTGTTGAGGTGAGAATGACGTACCTGCCACATTTCATACAATCCAGGAAAGAAGAAAGACAGAAAAGATAAAGAAAGAGAAGAGAAGCGAGGAGATGTTGGTTGTTTGTACAAAAATATGCACAACATCAACGCATTTTCATACAAATATGCACCTGCATATGAAATATGCATTTTTAGTTAAAAATCCTTAAATATGCATTTGCATATGCAATGTGCATAATTATACGAACCCTAGTTATAACAATCATACAAAAGTAAAGTGTTCCCCTGTGCTTTACATCACGCCATGAAGGCGTGGTGTGGAGTTAGGGCCCCACACTTTCTTCATCACGGTCGAAAGTGGGGGTGATATGATCAGCACCACGCCCCTGGCCGCCTTTACACCCAGAGTTTCCTCCAGGTACACACTTTATACGACGCTGGGTTGGCGCCAGAGCCACTTAAACAGGTGTAAAAAAAACCTCTGTTCTCCCCCCCCCCCGAGAATCGAACCCGGGTCTCTCGCATGGTAGTCAGACGCCATAACGACAGAGCTACCGCGGCTACATTAACAATAATTTAAAAAAATTTTTGTAAACAATGGAAAAGTTTTAATTGTTGCTAATTCAGATTATTATTAGCCTCCCCGATGGCGTAGTGGTAACGTCCTGAAAGCAAGGGGTCGCGGATTAGATACTCGGTGGAGGCACATCGTGGTTCAGATCCCACTTGTACACTGTAGCCCAGTCCCGATTAGCTTTTCTGTGCAAAAATTCAAACTCAAATCATTATTTTTTTGGTATAAAGATATTGATTCTAATATGTGAGCTCTGTAATTTTTATGTAATAAAATTTCCCTTTTCATGTACAATTTTATCTAAATTTCCCTGCTATGAGGGAAATTTCCCTCAATGTGGCAACACTGTTCTGCAGACTGTTTCCTTCGCTGAAATTTATGGGCGCTCCTGTGTGGAGGATCTGAGGGGGATTAGTGAACCTGACAGGCCAAAACCTAAGTTTTCTTTAGGATTTTCTCCTCCCAACCTTTTATAAATTACACGGTTCAGGCACGTCGGGCACAAATCTGCTTTTCCCAAAACAAACAGCGTGCGTGTCCCAAGAAGGTGGGATGCCAAAGTCACAAATGTCAGAAACGTACTGGATCTTTTCAGCAATAATGTTTGAAGCGTATTAATTGCATTTTGTCAAGCTCTCTCCGTTCCTGTATGGATATTTGTAGCCTGAATCATAACCCTTTCTCTGTATTTATTGTTTTAGGGTCGAAGTTCAGTTCTGGGCAAGTGTTATCAGTCCAGTGGCGAAGCCTGATAGGGGGTTCTTTATAGGGTGACCATAAAATTTGGACCCAAAAACGGGACATCCCAAGATGGCCAGTTTAACCCCCTCCCCTTTCCTGAAAAGTATGTTAGACTAATTATAACCAGTTGGAAAAATTAAATATTTATACTTCCGCTATCTTACTGCGTCCCGTTGCGCTGTGCGGAGCTTTCAAATCTACTTGGCGCGCGACAAGCGGCAAAATGGTACATGAAGCCGCTTCCCCCTCGGGGACTGCCAGTACATCTCCATGTTAGGGCGAGGAGAGACAATTTCCCGTAAGTCTTTTTCGCTGGGGCAGCTACCGATCACTGTTGCCAACTTCGCTCTTTTGGAGCCAAATCTGGCTCTTTCGTGCACTCGTTTGACTGTGAACTGTGGCACCCGCCCTCTGCCGCACCATGTTGCCACCACTGGCTCCTGCCCATAAAAACCAACCTTTGCCATGAGTGTACATTTTGCACGTGACGTGATATTCATATATAGGCTGCGTCACCCACCCCCCTTTACTCCCCAGGTATTATTATATATAGCGCTGTGGCTAAGGCGAAGGTGACAATATTGTTATCCGGGAATTATTTATTTTCGATTTCATATGAACATCGTTGGATTATTGAGATGGATGATGCCGCCAAATCTAGGCGGTGAAAACTAAGAATAAATTGCCATCACTTTGAAGCTAACGGTAATAGTAGCGCCCCCACCTCTCTGACACCTAAAATTATCCTAGGAGGCACTTTATGCAGCCTTCGTTAATCTAGCTCCTTGAAAGTCATCTTTAGCTCTATTAATGATGAAATGTAGCTCTTTTATGCACACCAGGTTTGGCAACACTGCGAGGATGGCCGTATGAGGCAAGGAGAAATGCATTAGGTTTATGGGACCATGTTTTTATTCGTTCTCTCGGGAATATCAAACATCCAATGACGTAGAAAAGTACATGGACGGAAAAAGGACACGTTGAACTACAGTAGTGGCATTAATTCTGGACACTTTTTGTGAAATGTTATTTTTTTTAGAATAGCTCGAATGTAAAACTATATCCTATATAGAAAAATTTAGCAATTTAAATTACATCATTCAGTAACTTCAATAATGCATTTGGTGCAATATTGTAGCCTGATTATTATTGTTATTGTTATTTTCATCCAACAGAACGCTTATGTGCGATTCTGTGTATTACATCAACTTTGAGCATCATTGTTGTACATCGTTCGCTGACCTCAAGAATCGCTCACACCTTACTGCAGCATTGTTGTTTGATTATTGGTATATTTATTAGTATTGTTATTGGTATTTTCAACCAACTGAACTCTTTGTTTTCATTCTTTACAACACTTGGCAGCTGACTTCTGTGAAGAGAAGATCGTTAGGTATTCTGTGTAGTGGAGCGAGTTGAAAAGTGATACTGAAATTGCAAATAATGGCTCCTAACACAATAAAACGAGCTGATTGGTCACCAAGTAAAAGGAGTAAGGCAGTGACACTTCGTAATGAAGGTTATTCTTATGAATAAATAGCAAAAAGTCAGGCGTTAGAAAGGTTTCCAAGCGGTATGAAGCAACAGGGAACACAAAAAAGGCTCCAAGAAGTGGCAGGAAACCAAAATTAACTGCTCCAGACTGTCGTAGAATCTGTCGCCTTTCTCTACAAGATCGCCGGCGTACAGCAAAATATATTAATGCCATTTTGAGAACTTCTGGAGTAGTGGTTTCTGACCGAACAGTCAGACAAAAACTTTGTGAAAATGGTTTACGAGCGAGGGTCGCAAGAAAGAAGCCTTATCTCAACCAAAAGCAGAGGAAAAAGCGTGTGCAATGGGCGTTAGCACACAGGGAGTGGACACAAGAAGATTGGGGTAAAGTAATTTGAAGCGATGAAAGCAAGATCAGCATCTTTGGAAGTGATGGTATCAGGTATGTGCGTCGCCGAAAAAGTGAAGACATGATACCTGAGTGCACCACCGCCACTATGAAGCATCCTATCAGTGTCATGGTGTGGGGAAGCATGGCAAGGCATGGTGTCGGGTGCCTAGCAGTGTTAGAAGGCAACATTAATGCCAAAAAATACCAAGAACTGGTCTTACAGGTAAAATTGCTGCCCACTATTCGTGATTTCTTTGGGGGTAACGTTCAGCGGTGCATCTTTCAGCAGGATGCCGCGAGGTGTCACACTGCTGGAATCAATCAGCCATGGTTCAGGGACCATGGTATTACTGTTCTGCCTTGGCCCGGGAACAGTTCGACCTCAACCCGATTGAGAACTTATGGTCAAGGCTGAAAGTTTTCGTGGTGCGTCGGAATCCCAGCAACAAGAGGGAGCTGTTAGAGGCCATCGTCCAATCATTGTTTAGAGTGATAATACCGGAAGATCTCAAATGTTTGGTGGACTCGATGCCACGAAGAATCGAGGCAGTTATCAAATCGAAAGGATATCCCACAAAATATTAACACAACGCAGTTACAATAACCGTAATGAGTGTGTGCCAAAATTTACTTTTTACTGAATGAACATTTTACAGGTGTTGTTATGCTAAGAACACTTAGTTACATTTTCTGTATAATTATTATTATATTTAGTGTGCTCACTCTTTGAAACATTGAACGTAAAGACATGTTTGTCTATTTCCTGAAAATCTGACTTCAATAAAAACGTAAATTTAAATTAAAATCAAAACTTGAATGTGATTTTCATCATAATTCTCAAAAGTGTCCAGAATTAATGCCACTACTGTATGTCATAGTAGTATGAAAAGTCGAAACTCTCATTTGATTAGCCGTAACTTGAAGTTGAAGTTGATTTCCCATAAGGAATACATGGGATTCTGAAAATACTTATTAATCATATTTTTCAAACATCGTGTCTAGCTTATTAATCAATTTGAAAAACAGTTTTCACTTTCAACATGGAAAGAAATTCATACTCTCTTGCATACTAAACCCTTTTCTAAATAGCAGTGCCCAATCCGACAATATTGAAATAAATGCACAACTAGTTCGTAATTGTCCCTCCTCACCTTAACTCTAACGTAAGCACTGCTTCCACTTCCCTCCCTGCTAGGCCCTTGTTAATGCTAAAAAGCGGACTGCATTCACTGCAGTCCAATGCTGCAGTCTAATGTACGGTGGCGCTGCCAAGTGGTAGAAATCGAAAGTTCTCACACTATGATACGGCGACACCGCGCATAAACATGCGATTACAGAGAGAAACAGTGGTCGGCCACGTAACGCGTCCGTTTCGCTTGGCAGTAAGTGTGTGATAGTTTAAGTAGGCTATTTGAATCGATTCAAAGAGTTACTCGTTTGCTGGCAGTAAGTTATATAATCTGAATGGTAAATTGTACAAGTAAAAATGAGTGATTCACAAGTTCGCTGCAATGAAAGACCGCCGCATTGATTTAAATTTGAATTTTCTTTTTTTTTTGGGTGAGTCAGCACTGAGGCTATTTTGCACCCGTCACACTATACGGGGTCCAGTCCATTATCATGACAAAAATAAAAGAATTTCCTTACCTTGGTTAAAAGCCGAGGCTAAAAAGGGCGCTCAGCACAAATAAGGACAAAACACAGGACGACACAGAATTATACTGGCCATGGGGCCTCGTTAGTCTGCAGTCCAGGGTGTAACCGCCGCATGGAATTCATCTTCAAATAGTTAAGGTATTTTTTTTATGAATGCAGCCCTCGTAACAATAAGTAGCATGAGCCTCCACTGACTATAATGCATTGACTTACTGTTTCTCACCCTTTGATCATAGTAACGTCAAAATAAATGTGTAAAGCTTCACCATTCATTTTGAATTACCCTGTAGTACAGGGTGATTATAAAGTCCCATGACATTTTTGGGAAATCGGCGAGTGGTACAAGATAAATGGTACTACAGTACAGAAGAGACACCAAAACACAACATTAACGCTTTTCCACATGACCTCCACAAAGGTAACACCTTCCCACATGACCTCCACAGAAGTAATACTTTTCCACATTACCTTCGAACTGGGGCGGTGCGCCGTCTTGTTGGAAGACCACTGTAACAAGGATACCATCATCAAACAACTGCTGCTCTAGGAACAGTTGCAACATGTCGATTAAGTGCCTCCATTGATTGTTTGTTCCACAAACATGAATGGCCCATATACTTTTTGTTCGGTCATACCGAGCCAGACATTCACCTTCGGAGTGTCACTTTGCCATTCGATGGTATCATTGGGCGGCTCATTGCCCCATATTCGACAATTATGACGGTTCACATGACGTGGAATGTAGCCTCGTCGCTGAAAAGGATGTTGTCCATTAACTGTTCCTGATGTGCAGCCTTACAGAGATCGAAGATGTGGAGAAGCGTGTGTTTTGGTGTCTCTTCTGTACTGCAGTACCATTTATCTTGTTGTTGGTCGTCGATTTCACAAAAATGTCATGGGATTTTATAATCACCCTGTATTATAGGTACACAGAAAAACATGTTTTTAATTAACAAACACGTTTCGCCAAAATCTTTGGTAATCATAGAAAATATTTAGCAGCATTTGGTAATTTTGGCTAAATTCTCTCACTCTAAACAAATGTGCACGATTACTGAAAGAATTTGGTCCTTGTGAACAATCGTTTGCCTCTTGCTTATTTAAACAAAGGTTGATTTTTCTTTGTGTACGTCTCGACATTTTCCGCCGCAACTGAATTGCGCACACTTTAGATCCAGGATTGCGCACAAGTCTCATTGACCTGTTTTGCGCACAGATATTGATCGAACGTTGCCACTTTGATAGCTTGAAAGTCTGTGCGCAAGACTGTTTTTTTTTTTAGACAAGAAGAGAGAGAGAGAAATTAGAAATAAAATAGTAAATCATATCAATTTACTCAAACTCAAAAGTTAGGTTAGGTTAATGACTGCAAAAACACGTGTAAGTCCACACACACAAACAAACACAACAGAAGTGAGAACGGCTTGAGAACATTTTACATCTGACAACATCGCCTCATTGTTTTGTGCGCAATCCTGTACATTGTGACAGCTTGTCAACGGCTTATCAGATACCACTGACAAAACCGGAAAAGTGTGCGCAATCCGGCTGTAGCCACATTTTCATGTTTTAACAGTTTAATAAGCTTACAACGAATGCAAATTCCACGAAGATTTACGTAAATTCTAAGAGGAAGGAAGGAATTCTAAGAAGATTTAATTATTTTAGAATTTGCAATATCATAGCGGTTTTCTGAAAGGAGAGGAAATTTGGAAAACTGCTCCGCTGGCGTCGGCCAAAAGGTTCAGTCGGGCTCGGAATGGACCGGAGCGGCGTTCCGGTTCGTGGATATTTCGCGTTCCGTTTTGGTTCGTTTAATTTCTTAGATATTTCTTTATATTTTCTTTTCAGTGAGAACTAAATTGTTAATATTCTTTCGTAGTAGGCCTACGTATTATAGCATTCATATAAGCTTCCTTCTACGTGAAGCCGGGAGGGGCTTGGCAGAGCATGATGGCGTCCATGTTGCCTTCATCTTTGTGTACCCAGTGGTTCTCGTTTTTTACTTTTTATATTAATTGTTATTATTTGAAGGGCTCGGGTGTAAAACATGGTGACATTTTGGTCATATCTGAGTTCATTAAGAAAAAAGGTTATTATAACCTATACTGTAGATAAATAAGGCTTCACCGAGTCCAATGCAAATTGTATGACATGGCAATTTCACTCGAAAATTGAAGGATGGTACATTTTACTTTGTAACTCAAGAATAATCAAAATGTCACTTACCTTGTTTTACACCCGAGACCTTCATTTGTTTCTTGTGAATTATATTATGCTGAGGTATCCTCCTGCACAAGATCTTGACATAAATTCGGGTTCTCTTTTTATAGCCATAGACTCGTGGATACGTAAGCCAAGAAATATCGTAATATCTCAATAGCGATATTAAGACAAAGTATTAAGGATATGTACAGTCAACGGCAATAAAGATGTGAAATCTATATCCTGAAATACTCGCTTCCTTGTAAGGCGTTATGTGTGTTGTCTAACACCAAGGCGATTGGTTGATTTCAATAGCAAATTTTCCACGGCAACTTCTACCACCGCCGTAGAGGTAGGCAACACACATAACGCTTTACAAGGAAGCGAGTAATTCAGGATGTAGATTTCCCATTTTTATTGTCTGTTACTGTACATTTAAATCATTTTTTCCAGTAGGGTGACCTTGGTGTTAAAGTACATAAATATTTTAATATTGACACATTGGTGTAAGATTAATGAAATGGAAATTAACTTGAAAAAGTGTAAAGTTTTAAGATGTACTAAGAAAGCTCATTACTAGAGAACGGATTTTTATGAAGAAAATTTTAGGAAAATATGAAATTGAAAATGCCAAAATAGGAAGAAATATGAAAATGTATTTCGAAGTATTGCTACACCAATCTCAAATTCCAGCTTTCGACATCTTCGTATCACTTATTTCTAGCATACAATTCTCCACGTCCTGCTCTCAACAGCCACAAGTCACGACAAACAATGACGCACCGCAACTCACGGACAGAGAAATTCCATTCACTAGCCCCTCCCTCCCAAACCCCCCCAAGGGTTTGAGCATCCTCAGCAATCGCTGAAGATAAACATAGATTTATGGTCTAAGGCAACATGCTTTCACAGCATTTTGCTCCAGAAATGCTTGGAAAAACCCGAAGGACAGGAAAAAGAACAAATATACCGTAAGCATATTGTTGGCATTTCCACGAAGATTTTTGTAATATAATTAAGACAACTTCGTCATAAAACATTAAAATATAAATATGAAGAATTTGGTAAAATATGAAGCTTTCATCAAAATATTATGAAATATGAAAACAAAAATCATGCGCAATGAATTCTATGCCTATCGGAACGTATACATCTCAATTTGTTTTGCTGTCCGGTAAAAAATAGAGTATATGAAATTTCATAAAAATCCGTTCTCTATACATTGCATAGTCTCCAACTATTATATTTATCAAAATAAAATCCAAGAGCACATTTCAGAAATTTGTAAAAGAGCAAAGAAGATGCTTGGGTTATATATTTTCCTCGTGGAAAGTTTTTAAAAGAACATACCTTAATATATCTGCATAGTGTGTCGTCCTATTCTTGAATATGCTAATGAATTATGGTTTCTGACAGCCAAGAATTACCTTCAGAAAGTTGAATCAGTTCAAAAACTTTTTATTAGGTTATTATTCACGAAGTTTAAAAATAATTACTATGAACAGCATTATTCTGAATGGCTAACACAGTTAAATATGTCTACCTTAGAAGAAAAAATATGAAATGGAACAATTTTGTACAGATGATTTTATGTTTTGAAGTAGATAGTCGATACTGTTTGAATAATATGTATTATAATATTCCCAGATGGGATAGGAGTAATATCTAAATTCTAACATGTCTCAAGAAGGCCAGAGGTCTCCTAACTGAACTTGTGGTAAGCTACGATATGAACTTATGATGATGTATAGGATTGTAGGATCCATTGTATAATTAGTATATATTAAACTTTGAATGTGAAACTTAGTCCATTACATTAAAAGAGGAACATAAATTAAGAGCATTTGAAAAAAAAATCCTTAGAAAAATATTTGGACCTAAAAGGGATGAGGAGACAGGTGAGCGGAGAAAGTTACATAATTTACAACTTCATAATTTGTATTCATGTCCAGATATTATTAGAATAATTAAATCAAGAGGACTTAGGTGGGCAGGCCATGTGGCACGAATGGGGGAGGAAAGAAGAGTTTACAGGATTCTTGTTGTTGGGAAACCTGATGGTAAGAGACCTGTAGGAAAGCAAAGACGAAGATGGAGGGATAACGTTGAGATGGACTTAAAGGTGGAAAAGATCTTGCCCAGGATAGGTACAGATGGAGGCTTGTATTGCTGCAGCCATGAACCTTTGGGTTTAAGAAGGCTAGAGAGTTAGTGAATAAAGTGGACTTGAAAAACAACAAATCAATCAGTCTTATAATAGATTTTCGGTAGAAATTCGCTACTTCCTGGTTTGAGTACTGTGTGAATATTCTGCACTTGAACAATACTGTTCATGGACATTCTATTCATTTTAATGCTTTATTTTTTCTAATCGTTCAGTTTTTAATTAAGGATTTGCCTTGTTTCCGCAGCATGCCTCCTGACGGCGGGCAAGGGACGTCCTGCCGGCGACTACCAGCCCTCGTACGGCCAGATGGCGCAGTGTTCGCCGCCCAGCGACACGGGGAGCTCCGGGATGAGTCTCGGGAACGGCGAAGGCGACGCGGCTGCCAGCGACAGCGAGAAGTCCGACAAGGAGGAGGGTGCCTCCGTGCTGCGGGCCCTCGATAAGCCCTCCGAGAAGAAGCCGGTGCACCCGAAGCTGATGAACGTCAGCGGGACACTCGAGATGAAGCCGCTCTGGGACGAGTTCAACGAGCTGGGCACGGAGATGATTGTCACCAAGGCAGGAAGGTGAGTGCATGTCCTGAATTCATTGCATGTCCGGAATTATAAAATTACTGATAGCATTACGTTACAGCGAACAAGAGTTCGAGCAAACTCTTTCCAGATAGTAAAAGAATTAAACAACAAAATACAACTAAAACTTCATTCTAGAAATAAACAATCCATCCCTTATACACAGAAAGTATTGTATTGTACACTATTGGATATAGGAGAATGGATTTACTACATACCTAAATAAGTTGGCACCGAAAATCGAATAGTTTCCCAAGTTTGTGCCAGTTTCGCATGAAGAATCGAATTCCCTTTGTTTCTGTAATCATTATTAATACAAATAACATAGAACTACTAGTATTTCACAAGAATCTGCTAATGCTGCCACCCAGAGGCGGCGATTGGGTTCCAAAACTGGGGGAGGGGGCCAAATACAGTTTACTTTCCCTTAGTAGATAAGGTATAACATAGTACGGGAGTAAAAGTAGCAAAAAGTGGGGCCAACTGCCCCCTCGCCGCCCTAATCGCCGTCATTACTGTCACCTTATAATCAAAGGGTCCTAGGTTCGTTTCCTTGTGGAACTATATTGTACAGTGCTTCGTAATCCTCTCAAGTTTCACGTATATCCTGTAAAATGTCTGGAGTACAGCACTGCCTGTAATCTCTCTCCTGCCGCACCTCTTCGAAGGTGCCTTGAGAGCTCATTAATATCTCCGGAATTTTACAAACGAAATATTTACCCTACCTAGGTTCATGCAGCAATAGAAAAACGCAGTTGATAATTCGTAATTGGCAGTAGCTTGCTTAGGAAGTTTATGGTTTATTCAAAGCATTATCATGGAAGTCATTAGCATACGGTTTATTATTGTATTTACATCAATTTCCATATTTACAAAAGTATCCTAGTGCAAAGCAATCAAACCTCCGATTCATTGAATTCACACCTATGGATTCCACAAAATTGGTGAACAAAAGTTACTTCCTGGCAATTAAATAAAACTTGTCCCAAACTGATGAACAAAAGTTACTTTCTGCCAAACAAATGAAACTTGAAAAAAAACTGGCCAACAGAAATTACTTTCTGCCAAACAAATGAAACTTGAAAAAAACTGGCCAACAGAAATTACTTTCTACCAAACAAATTAAACTTAACCAAAACTGGTCAACAGAAATTACTTTCTGCCAAACAAATTAAACTTAACCAAAACTGGTCAACAGAAATTACTTTCTGCCAAACAAATGAAACTTAACCAAAACTGGTCAACAGAAATTACTTTCTACCAAACAAATTAAACTTAACCAAAACTGGTCAACAGAAATTACTTTCTTCCAAACAAATGAAACTTAACCAAAACTGGTCAACAGAAATTACTTTCTGCCAAACAAATAAAACTTAACCAAAACTGGTCAACAGAAATTACTTTCTGCAAAACAAATAAAACTTAACCAAAACTGGTCAACAGAAATTACTTTCTGCCAAACAAATAAAACTTAACCAAAACTTTTCAACAGAAATTACTTTCTACCAAACAAATAAAACTTAACCAAAACTGGTCAACAGAAATTACTTTCTACCAAACAAATAAAACTTAACCAAAACTGGTCTACAGAAATTACTTTCTGCAAAACATAAAACATAACCAAAACTGGTCAACAGAAATTACTTTCTGCAAAACAAATAAAACTTAACCAAAACTGGTCAACAGAAATTACTTTCTGCCAAACAATTAAAACTTAACCAAAACTGGTCTACAGAAATAACTTTCTACCAAACAAATAAAACTTAACCAAAACTGGTCAACAGAAATTACTTTCTGCCAAACAAATAAAACTTAACCAAAACTGGTGAACAAAACTTACCTTGCCAAACAAATAAAACGACCAAAACTGGTCAACAAAAATTACTTCCTGACAAACAAATAAAACTTGACAGAAACTGGTGAACAAAAGTTACTTCCTGACCAACAAATAAAACTTGTCCAAAACTGTTGAATAAAAGTTAATTTCTGCAACTTGACCAAACCTTTTGGTACTGGAAACAGCCACTTGTTTGTCCCCTACATAAACAAACGTTCCGTCATAATCACAAGCCTTTAGGGTCTCCCAAAGATTTTTTTTCATGCACGTACTTCAAGAGGCAATGTAGCAACTTACCACTTGCAGTTTTTTTTCCAAACCGTCGGCCATCTGTTAGAGGTTCACTGTACAACCGCTTCCGTTTGCCTTTGATAGATTACATATACGATTCCCAGTCGATGGGTGAACGTCACTTTTCTCCTCCTTCTTTCCAAACTGACAAAAGACGCTCTCGCCGCGGGTGGCCAAAGAGCAACAAGCTGGTTGAAGTACAAGATGGGTGGGCTTTGACTTCCATTATCGCGTCTTCTTCTTCTTCTTCGCTGCCCTGGTTCATTGAATCTGAGTTACTCAGCGCCAATATCTTTTACTCGTCCTCTTAGTAAACAGAGCTCTGAGTGGAACCCGTGGTCTTTTCGCTATGTTGTAAAAGTCAAGGGGCCTAACGATAGATACCAGGGACTGAAAGATCGAGTGGTTTTATAGTCTGTGCTGAGGCTTTACTATCTGGGTAGCTAATACTTACGAGAAGAGCGATCTTTAGCAACCGGAATTATTCACACCCTTCTTGTGGTGACACCAGAGACGTAATTAAGGGGAGACTGGCCCTTCAGAAACTTGCACGTGTCCACCAAAATGTTCCGTGGCTTACAGGAAATTTTACTGTAATGTTACAAAAACCTTCAAAATTAATAACTACATTTTTTCCTGGTAGACCACAATCGATTTAATATTTTTTTGCTATAGTAACACGCACACATAAAAAATCATATTCATTACATATTACTCATACCATTTGTGTCATATTAAGGTTTAAAAAACTATAGGGAAACCAGTGCAAAATGATTCCCCAGGAGAAAGGATCATTTCGTAATTTTTGCTCGATTAGTAGTACGTACAGTGGGAGCCATGAGTATTACCGTGCAAATTATCCATCACCATGTTCGTGCACTTTATTTGAGCCAATAAGAGCTTCAAGAATTAAAATAAAACTCAAAACATGCTGTTGACAACTTCTGCACCAGCAGACATAAAAATCCATCGCTTGAAAGCACACAGGATGTAAGAGAAAAATTAAATGAAAATAGTCATGGACAATTTGCACGGTAATACTCATGGATCCCACTGTAGCTACTGCCATGTGGGCAATTCACGTACTACCTCTTCAGTTGAGGTGAAGACTGCCGGTGAGAATTAATTTCGCTCACAATCTTTTGATTAAAATTTACGTCAAAAATGTTAGTGCAAAACCTCTTGATGTAAGGGAAGTGATTACTTTTCATCACTGTATGTAGGGAATGTGAACTCTGAACAAAATCCTAAATATTTAGGTGTTTAAGGTATATAATACTGTTTCTTGCATATGTTTTGTCCTGTCTATTCAAGATGCCGTCTTGTCATTGTGTTTTCTGTGGTAACAGCACTTTGGGCATAATGATCCATTTATATGGAGCGATAGTTCCAACGTGGATTGATATAAAGCAGGTTTATTTAAATTACTTTATATAATAATTTATAAAATAATGTACACATGGATGTTGTAGATAGAATAAGTTTGGTGAAAGTGCATTATTCTCATAATAATGGTGTTTATTAGGCTCTAAGAAAGGGAACAAAATATATATGTACTGATTGGGTGAAGCTCATACAAAAGGAAATGTAATATGTAAACTATAAACACACTTACATTTCTCTTGATTTAAATTAATTTTTATAGGCCAAAAATTGCAAATATTTTGTGTGGAAAATTATCCAAATTCTAATTGTTAAACCATAATTATTAAACCGTAAATAAACATGGCAGCTGATATTTTGGAAACCATCATTTAAAAAATTCCAAAATTCAGCTACAAGGACCATATAAAATATATTAATTTATAATTATAAAGCGCATACAGAATGTTTATTTTCACTGGAAGAAAAGTTACTTAAATTATTATAGATTCACATATACACTCAAACAGTTCCATAGTAGGTTCATACGTATATGCAGTATCAGAAACAGAGAAGTGTACATATAATTCTTTATTTGTTTTAATCAAACTGTTCAAATATTTTAGAGGCCCGTTTACTAGAACAAAAAGAATTGTATTTGGCACAGAGTCTGAAGAAGACCTTGCTAGAAGGTTGAAACGGAACGTTTATTTTATGTTTTAAAATAAAATAAATTTCTGCCTTGGTCAGCATATTAAGTTATTGCTTATTTAAATAAAAACATCATCAAAAGGATTTTTTAAATACAAATCATTATTTTTATCAACCCTGGATAGTTCTGATAGTGATCATGATAATTCAGAGTGTATTTACTGCAGTGATATGACTAAGGTTGCATTATGTGTTATATATATGTAAACAATGAACTCATGAACAATGTGTTGGAGTGGATGATGACATTCACTTCATTTGTGGTCTCAAAATTCACTCCAAGTCCAAGGACGTTACATGTATAAAGTGCTATATCTGTTAATTTTTTCATTTCTAAAGTTTTCTACTTCTTGACAGGGCATTGTTGTAACACACTAAGGAAACAGGGGATCATATTGCCTCGTACCTCCGGGGCAAAATGATCATATGCATCATCTTATATTTGTCTCTACTCTTGTGTTGCAATTCCGATTTAAATTGTCCAAATCAATTCTAAATAATAGTTATGATATGTGCCAAAACATATGTGTAATAGTCTTCACTGTATGGCGATTTTTATGTTAAAAATGGTTTAATTTACCTTAGGAGAATCACTTTGCCCTGGTCTACCCTACAATATGGCACATAATGTAATTAAGTAATGAAATTTTGGTGGAGGAACACTGATGATTGTGTGACATACGAATTTGCAAAGTTTCAATGTGGTAGTGACGTACATGATTCATAAATTAATAATGTAAACAGCAGTATCGTGAATATTGCTACTTTCAGTTGTCTACAAATAGCACATGTGAAGGGTGACGACTAGGAGAGCGTAAATGTCTTGTATAAGTGGTTAGACACACCAATTTTGGCCGTTCTTGGCGTATTCAAGGAAGACTCGTTTTCATATCAACGGCAAGTTGCAAACTCCTGATCCAATCAAGAACATTGTTCGTAATTTCGGATCGATTTTTCTTCTGTATTATGTGTCACGTACACAAACTTCATTGTTGGTGTTTGAGGTAGAGGATCATAGATGGCAGCACTCAAGAAAACGTATACAATTGTAAAAATAGAAAAAGGAAAGCGCTGATGTGGTGAAATAATGATTGTAGATATTAATACTAATTATAATGGAAGAAATAAATGAACTTAGCACAATAACAGGATATAAATAAGGTGGAAAGGGTAATTAATATTCAGTAATAGCATAAGTGATCATTATATAGAAAAGTCGAATTGTAATTACAATTCTGGGTCTATTACGGTTCCCACGAACTGAGAGTTTTGTGCGGCTTTTGGGTTGTTTTTCCCAGGTGTAGCGCCATCTCACGGCAGGCACCCAAGCACTTATGGTAGGCGCATCTATTGCAGCTCCAAGTTAAGGTTAGCGCCGGCCAGGCGGCGATCTTTAACTAACCCCTTTCTCTTTGTTTGTCTGGGAGATCGATTTTCTTAATATTTCCGTCAATTTGGATAAGATCGACAAAGAAGTCCAAAGAAGAAAAAATATACAATATGTAATAATTACAAGAAGAAGAAGCATTAGTAATTACAAGAAGAAGAAGCCTTAGTAGTTATGAGAAGAATATGCTTTATTAATTACAAGAAGAAGAAGCCTTAGTAATTACAAGAAGAAGAAGCCTTAGTAATTACAAGAAGAAGAAGCCTTAGTAATTACAAGAAGAGGAAACCTTAGTAGTAATAAGAAGAAGATGCCTTATTAATTACAAGAAAAAGAAGACTTAACAATTATAAGAAGAAGAAGCCTTAGCTATTACAAGAAGAAGAAAGCCAAAGAAGAAGATTGGCTACAATTAATAAGAAATAAAAAATAAAAGAAAAATATTGTATGAAAAGATTTCCAAAGTCATCTAATATTTGTACATGATTATTCAAGAATATATTACGAATTGTACCCTCCGTAGTGGGTTAAATCTATTGTTTCTTTCCATATATTCGTAGTGTTAGTCACTAGCCCAGAGGTATCTCATTGTTTCTACCCTGTGCTAAGCTGGCAGATGCTCACGTGAGGAGACGTGGCAATTATAGTCTGGACTTCAAGCTTCGGAGATAATCAAGCTAGCTTAGAATATACGCTTTTGCTATCTATGCACATAAACGTGTTTTGGCAATAAATGTGTTGAGTAAAATTAAATTGAAGAATTGAGAAATTGTCAAATCGTTGTAAAGATCGAAATAAGAAAGAAATTGGATCTTTGCGTTCAATATGTTCACCTCTGAAGGAAGGCGGGAAACCCCGGATTCTAGGGGGTTGGTACCCCACCTCGCTGTTCCACAGGTTCGGCGTTCATGATGTTCGTAACATGTGAAGAAACGTGGTTATTCCACAACCTGCGTTTATTTTTTAACTTCAAAGGAAAGTCCATTAACAGCGCATGTGAAGTTCCTGGGAGAATGTGTGATGTAACTTTTTGAGCAAATAAACTGCACATATGCGATTGGGCTGCGAAAAAATAGTGTTAACGTCCACAACTCTCTGAAAAGGACAGAGTGTAACAGTCTCCAGTGCAGTGTGAGATGTGCATCTGGTGGTTCCACCCCTCCATCGCTTGAACTGCAACGTGCACAAAGGTCTCGGATTTTTTTTGTAACCGTTTGTGTTAGTTTGTAAGGAGCGCTGTATAAATTGCGGTTGTCAAAAATGGGGCCGTAAAACGTGAGACCACTTCAAACAGGGGGCTGTGCCATATGAGGGCTTCTTTGAAATGGCGGACGAAGAAAAACAAACAATAAAGGCAAAAACCTCTACTGGGGAACCTGGTGCAAAGCCGGTGCCAGATATTCGGAGGTTTCTCAGAAAACGTCAATCTCCATGGCTTCCAGAAAGACACAAAGGTGGTAAGGCGGTCGGTGTTACTTGTAAGCAACTACTATATTGTTATTTAGCGTAGCTTTTCTCCCACTTTTGAATTATGCAGTGGCGGAGAATAGGGGAGACTTTTGCTACTTTTGTTAAACGTTATGTACAAAGGGAAATATACTGACTTTGACCCCCCCAAAGTTTTGGCATCTTGCCCCTCTGGTTTTGGAACCCAATCGCCGCCACTGAGTATGAGTCATAAATAGATTAAGGATCACGACCAACCATGACAAGTCCCATAGATTTGTGGGCACCAAACTGAAAATTTTATATTTGCTCATACGAAATTAAGAGTATTTGAAAACAAAATCCTTAGAAAAATATTTGGGCCTAAAAGAGATAAGGAGACAGGTGAGTGGAGAAGGTTACATAATTTAGAACTACAGAATTTGTATTTCTCTCCAGATATCATTAGAATGATTAAATCAAGAAGGCTTAGGTGGGCAGGTCATGTGGCACGAGTGGGAGAGGAAAGAGGAGTTTACAGGTATCTTGTTGGGAAACCTGATGGTCAGAGACCGGTAGGAAGGCCAAGACGAAGATGCAGGGATAATGTTGAGATGGACCTAAAGGAAATCAGTAGGGGTGGTAAATAGTGGATAGATCTTGCCCAGGATAGGGACACATGGAAGGCTGCAGCCATCAACCTTCGGGTTTAAGAAGGGTAGAGAGTTTGTTGGTTGTTAGTTAGAAATTTTTTGTGCTGTAAAGGGTGGCACACAAATGTCAACCTCACTTCCACGTAGTACATCCTAGACCGCATTTTGCACACTAGCGAGACTGGCTTCTGGACCCATATGGCCAGAATAATCCTCTATGGGATTTGTGTCATGTACTGTCCATATATGTGTGTGTGATTGTCGCTTCATCTATTTCATCTTATCACCATTCATCCTCATCTTTGCGATTAGTCAAAGTGGCAGAAAAGCGAAGTAAAAAAAATCAAATCAATGAATCAATATGCAAGAGGAAAAAATGTTTCCATCTTCCCAGTTTAGAGAGAGGCCAATAGCGTTCAGGAATATTGCCAATTTTTAAAATCGGAATTGTGTTTTTTCGCTTAGACACTT
This sequence comes from Lepisma saccharinum, assembly GCF_977018435.1. Classification (NCBI taxonomy): domain Eukaryota; kingdom Metazoa; phylum Arthropoda; class Insecta; order Zygentoma; family Lepismatidae; genus Lepisma; species Lepisma saccharinum. The sequence goes on from NC_139246.1 coordinate 5,600,335, forward strand.
CCATTTTAAATCATTTCAGCAAAGTGAAGAGAGATTGGAAAAAATGGTTTTGACTTTGTGTGTGTTGGGAGAGGGCCGGGCGAAAGTGGTTTTCCAACCACCCCAAACGGGCCCTGCCAACAAACCAAAAAGTTTGTTCAGTCACAGACACTACATCCCATTAAAAGTTAAGGGAGGCCTCCAGATGGCGTTAAAATAACCAATAACTGAAATTGATCCATTAAATATACTGAAGCATTTCATTTTTCTAAGTATGTTAAAACAAGGAACCGAATTTTGCGAACAACCACAGTGAGTATTACTGTTGTTGTGCGAAATACAAATACCAGGTTCTGGATTTAGTTTTTGAAAAGCAGAGTAGAAATACCCTATGATTTAATCATTAATAATGAACTATAGAATTTCAAAAAATTGATCTTGTATTTATTTTCTTTTTTCCAGACGGATGTTTCCTACGTTCCAAGTCCGCCTGTATGGCATGGACCCTATGGCAGACTATATGCTGATGATGGACTTCGTTCCGGTTGACGACAAAAGGTATCGCTACGCTTTTCACAGGTTAGTGTGGCCTTCTTACTAGCTTCTAATATTACATAACCTTAATCATAATTGTAAGAGGGGTCGGAGACAATACAAATTTAAGTGGGTGGACGGTCGTCTCTGTTGTACGGTAAGGAGGAGACAAGGAAATACATGATGACGGAATGTGTCTGGTCAAGTAACGAAATGGGTGGACAATGCAAGGAATATTATTGCCAAGCTAGCAAGTATAGACAGCCGGGACGAGAAACAATGGTCCAACAACACATTCCTCCGTGGCAGAGTGGTTAGCACATCGCGCTCCGACGCCAGGGGGCCCGGGTTCGAATCCCGGCCTGGGTATGTTTGTGAATGTCCATTCATCAATTTCATCACTCATCACCATCTTTGCAATTAGCCAAAAGTGGCAAAAAAGCGAAGTAAATATAGCAACTCGATCAATCCAACAACAAATTAACGTGCGTGAACTTATTTATTTACCAGAGAAGTCCAAATACAGCGTTGGCCATTTTACATTGGAATGTAATAACAATGGAAGTAGCAATAAAGAATAATAACAAACTAAAATACATATATGAGATAAAGTGAATTAAATGTTGTTACACAGTAGTAGCCTTTTAAACTTGCCTGGTTTTAAAAAATGTCAACTCGGTTTGGTAGAGTGTTATATTGGCCAGATAGTCTGTGGAAGAGGGAACACTGTATCAGGCTTTGTCTTGGTTTCGGATATGTGATGAACTGAGTGCAGAGCCGCCGTTAGGGGTGTGCGACGTGTGTCACCGCACAGGGCTTCGCGCTTCGAGATATTTAATATTATTGACTCTTTTATTCAAATTAATTTCTCATGAAAAATTGATCACAAAGAAGCCCACACTAGCAATACAGCTTCATTTGCAATCAGCATACATACTATAGAAAGGAAGACACAATCGGAGACAGCGAGAAAATTTCAGCAGTAACACAGTGGAGTTTCTTGTTTGCGATCCCAACCTTTTACCGATTTCCTGTTATAAAACCTATCGTTGTGATTCTTTGCGTTGAAACCGAGCTCCCAGGCCACAAATTTGAGGATTGAGAACAGATGTCAAGAAGAGGATAGACCGTGGAAGGGAAACTTTCCCGGTCGGCATGTTGCCTTTTGTGTGAAACTGATCCGAAGCTAAATTTATTAAAGATTTAGAGATACTTTTATTTCTACTTCCTTGAAACTCAGAGAAGGGGCGGGGCAGATTTCGCGGATTTTACCACTATGCCAGTCAACCCAAAAAGGCTAACTCCGGGGTAGTATTTGAAAAGCGGATGAGATGAATTGTCCCTCTGGTGTTACCATCCCCCTGTAGTAAAAAGTTGACCTGATATTCGCCCGCTTTGGGGTAAGTAGAGGTTGAAGAACCTTACCCTATGTTTTGCTCTTATAGGGGAGCAAATGTATGTCCTAATTTTTATAATGTCCCAGGAGCAGTTAACTGAAATTCTTCAGTTGGAAATATTGCACAGATTGGCAGACACTTATGTGGCGTTAAAATGGGGCTGATAATGGTGCGAACCGCATCATCAAATATTTGGAGGTGATTTTTTCTCAAAGTAATATAAAATTCAAGATGTATACATTTATCTTGAATATATTTAATATTGTAATGTGTAAAAAAAAAAGTTTACACGTTTGCATCATGTTGCAATATGTGCAATGAGGTAGGGGGAAATCAGAATATATATCCTTACTAATCAATTAACTTTAGCTGGTTTCAAGACACTTTGACTACCCGATGCACCATATTTAGACCGTTAGGTGAAGAGAATGAAGAATTTATGGGGAAGGTAGATCAATTAAAGTGCAAAGCTAATAAAAATGCTTTATGAGGATTATGCATTATGAGGGTGAACGCCATTGGCTTTGGGTAGGAAGGAACGGCCACCCTTAGAATTGAGGACTGTTACACGAAAGGTGCGGGAGTCATTTTATGCGAGAAGTAAGCTACATTGTGCCCTCTAAAAGAATTTCCCTCAACTATACCGTACCAGATATTTATACTTTCACAACACACGTGTAAAGAATATCATTCGTAGTGGAATGTGTTAGGTGGGGAATGTTGTTCCAGTCTTGGGAGTAGCCGGAGGGATTCTCTGCATAAGCAAAGGGACTTTGCTGGGGAATACCATTCTCTCGTACCAACCTTATAACACCCACCCTGGGAATCTAAACCGGGTCTCCCGCGTGGCAGTCAGGTGCCCTACCGAACCGACCATACTACCGCGGCTCCTATGTGTGTTTGTAACGACGAATCTGTAGAGCATGGCTACATACATACAGGATTAAACATGTTTTTTGAAGGCTGATAGATGTTCGAAACAGGTCCTAAAGTAGCAAAAAGTTATTAAAGAAAGTTATTTGTCTTGATGTCCTCAACACGCTGCCAAATTTCGTTGGTGGCTCAAAGGAAATCCTTGTGTTGAAGTTGGGGTAAAAATTATGCAATATTAATCACCATGTTGGTATAAGTAGAATTTTACGGGGAATTGAAGGTGTATACATTATAATTTTTCAAAACGTAAGAGCCTCGCGGGGATAGTTTGCAAAGGGCCTCGCGTCAGGCCCTAACGGCGGCCCTGACTGGGTGCTCCTTGTGGTGCGGGACGGTACTCGAAAGTGATTTTCTTGAAGGCGGTCACTTCTGATGTTCCCATTGGTTATTTTATGGACGAATATATAAAATACACATTTAACTGTGTCAGTTGATGAATTAACAGTGAATTTTGTTATCTTTGAAATGATCTTCCCAATCAATGCATTTTTAGTACATCACACGGAACACCAGCTGATAAAAGTGCCCTCTTATGCATTTCTGTGTGCATTTTGACACAACAAATACAAATTCTTCCGGGGGGGGGGGGGGAGAGTTTATGTTTTAACAACAAACATAAACAATTAGTTTGGGATTCGAATAGCTATACTTGACTGGAATAATATCGAAAACATACAAAAAGAACGGACAACAAAGAGCCTCATCTCTTACGACACTGAACCCAGCAATCCCCAGGACACAGAAATTAGACCGACTTGTTATTTCTTTTACATTTCTCATCGCCTTTCGCTAGCAACCACGAAGTATATAAATATATTAATAAAACACGTATTAGCATTTCTATGTGAATTTTATACAGGAAAGTATTATCTTCTCAATATCTCTTAATTTTTGTCCCTCCTCGCTTACGCAAATCATTGTTCATCAATTTGAAATTATATTTTGAATGAAAGACAGTCGATATAATATATTGTATATTTTATAATATAATTTGATTACTTAATAATTGACACACATTTAATGACATTATATATAATGACTCGCTTGCCGTCGAGTCTCGTACCGAATGTCACGAAATGCTCTGTATATACAGGGTGGTGCAAAATTCCATTTACAACTCTTGGGAGGTGAATCGCCAAGTAAAAACAAGGAAAAAATGCCATGTGAAAAAATGTCGAAATCGGCACCGTATGCGAGTGACAGGCTTGCGAAAATCGCCTCACACCATGTGTAAAGCACAATAAATCAAGAAGGAAGAAAGATATCAATGTCGGATTAAAATAATACAAAGAAAGTCGTACCTGACGAATACAATGGTGCAGAAATTGAGGCCCAGTGTAAATTGCGCAAGGGGACTCTCAAAGAAAGTGGGGAATCCCATGATGGAAAATATAGGAAATTTACTACTATTTTCTACATAATGTTGAGATCGGAATGTAGGCAGTAAAAAATGACGACGTAATGTCCACATGTCCTACTACTGCTGGGACACCCTCCCACAATCGGGAAATAGGAAATTCATCCGAAAATGACGCTATGCCGTCAGATTACGCTGAGATTGATTTCAGCTAATTTATACAGAAAGCCCCACTAGAGGCGCTGGGAGTGTAGGTCACCTGTTACGTATTAGCGTTGGTGGGTACTACGTAGAGAGTGTAATCGACCGTTGTTCTTCCTGTCTGTTCTGCGTGTCGCAGCGTGGAGTTTAGTCTGGCGTGTGTGTGTGGTTGAATTGTGCCAAGGAATATTGTACGTAGAGTACGTATTCCCGTGTTCTTTCTCGGTTTGCAAAAACTGCGTGGACACCTGTGTGACATTACGTGGGTGCTAATCATGGTAGTTGTGATCCGTCACTCGGAGGGAAAGTGCCCCTGTTGCTGGTCAGTTCTCGAACATTACAATGGTGGAGTACTCTACCCACGAGCTTGCTGATATGCATCTCGTTTATGGAGAGGCAAACCGAAACAGCCGTGAAGCACGGCGTTCGTATCACGAACGTTTTCCCGATAGGCGGTTACCAGCACATGCACTCTTTCAAAGACTTGATTCTCAACTGCATGAAACTGGATCTCTACTACCCCGTAGGTGGGATTGTGGAAGACCCCGCACTGTGCAATTTGAAGAGGATGTATTAGACGCGATACGAGACCGTCCTGGCACCAGCACACGTGCCATTGCTCGAACGCGACAAACCCACCATATCAATGTGTTCTGCGTTCTTCAGGAGGAGGGATTGCACCCATACAAATTGCATAAGGTGCACCACATACTGCCCACGGACTTTCCCCTACGCATGGTTTTCTGCCAATGGTACGTGCAACAAACTCTTGCCATTCCGGATTTCCCAACAATACTTTTGTGGACCGATGAGGCAATGTTCACCAGGAACGGCATGTTCAATAGCCACAACAGCCATGTCTGGGATATGGACAATCCGCATGCAATCATTGTGCGCCATCATCAACATAGGTTCGCAGTGAATGTGTGGTGTGGCGTAGTAGGTGTCCACTTGATAAGCCCGTACATTTTGCCCTCTACTTTGTGTGGTGGGAATTATCGGGTCTTAGTCAATGATATTTTCGGCGATCGTTGGATTGGCAGGGGTGGACCTTTACCTTGGCCACCTCGTTCCCTTGACCTCACACCACAGGATTTCTTTGTATGGGGAGAAATGAAAAGGCTCGTGTATGAAACCCTTGTGGAAAGTGCTGAAGACCTCGTTGCTCGTGTTAGTGCTGCTGCTGGGACAATTGTTGATATGCCAGAGGTATTTGCACGTACCAGACAATCAGTACTTCGCCGATGCCATCTTTGTCTTGAAGTCAATGGTGGACATTTTCAACAAAGTCTCTGAGTATACCGGTGTTTGTGAGCCCCTATCAGCACCGCATAGTGTCCTTTAGTGAAAGGTGTGAGTGAAGATGCTGGAGATCGCTGTACTTCATACCATCGATCTACATGTGCGGAGGTTGTGCGCTTCTCAATGGAATCCCTTCAAGATGTGCTGTGCCTGGAAATGTTACATGCCTTAGTGTGCGTTTTCTCGCCATTCTCCATCTTCATTCCTTCGAGGATTACCCACTTTCTTTGGGGAGCTCTCTTGTAGTATGTACAGCCTGACGTCATGAGGCTATTGTTTAACTTTTGTTTTTCGTACTGCAAAGTAGTGTGTCAACATTAAGGGATTGAAAAAGTTCTTTTATGATTTTCCGGTATTTTTTTCCATTTGGGATGGTGTCCCAGCAGTAGTGGGACATGCGACAACTTGGTTTCTTTTCTTCTTCGTACCGCAAACAGGAGATTTGCAGTTATTTTCCTATTTCCCGGGTGTGAGATGGTGTACCAGCAGTAGTGGGACATGTGGACATACGTCGTCATTTTTACTGCCTACATTCCGATCTCAACATTATGTAGAAAATAGTAGTAAATTTCCTATATTTTCCATCATGGGATTCCCCACTTTCTTTGAGAGTCCCCTTGCGCAATTTACACTGGGCCTCAATTTCTGCACCATTGTATTCGTCAGGTACGACTTTCTTTGTATTATTTTAATCCGACATTGATATCTTTCTTCCTTCTTGAGTTATTGTGCTTTACACATGGTGTGAGGCGATTTTCGCACGCCTGTCACTCGCATACGGTGCCGATTTCGACATTTTTTCACATGGCATTTTTTCCTTGTTTTTACTTGGCGATTCACCTCCCAAGAGTTGTAAACGGAATATTGCACCACCCTGTATATATATATATATATATAGTGTGTCTGTGTCTGGCTGCTCCTCCCCCCCCTCCCACCAGTCTGCAGTGATATTTCGTACCCTGATAAAGTATGTGTCAATTGACACGTTATGGGTTCAGTGTGCATTTGCAAACTATCTGAAACAGCCCAGAAGGACACTGCAGAGTGTCGGGGAGACTGATGGTTACAACCCAGTGTAAATCTTCAGGTTACAGACAATTCATACTTCATTTTTATTTTTACTTGTATTGTGTATTCTTTTCCGGCAACCTCCTCTTCTTATTGTAGGTTTTTGGTGTCTAATTTGTTTATGAACACGCTGCATTGTAAAATAAGGTTGCGGGCATTGTATGACACGTACAGCCTGTGGACTTGTATCTGGATGGAAATAAATATCAAGTGTTGTGGTTTCTAGAACAGATATTACGATTGTTTGATTGATCTCTTAAGTTATTTAACATCGCATTTCTGTCCCTTTTGGCTAATCGCGATAAACAGATATCATGGGATATTTTAATCATGATGTAAACTTTACATTGTAAAGGATATTAGAACATTCACTAAAATACATTTATTTAAAAATATATATATATACACGGGAGTTCTCCATTATTTAAAAAAAAAGTGTCTCGAATAATAGAGAATTTCAAGCTTGCAATCAAATATTCACTTCACACTTACAATAACTCATGATTATATGATACAAAAGTTGTATTAAACTCAGTGCTTACAGTATAAATATGACACCGGATGCCAAATAAATTATTATTATATTACACATTTAGGATGAACATTGAAGTTATGAATTTACTACTTGGAGATAATTAACCTTAAAATGTACAATTAAGGGTAAATTTTTATTAATATTACATTCCGTTCTTATTTATTTAAAAGTTATGTCATCACCTTCTGTAGTTGAAAAAAATCTTATCTGTTGAAAGTGATAAATAATAAATTGTGCCTACATTCCATAGAATATTATATTATTTTGGTGAGAGTCTATGCTTACTTCTCCCTGTAAGTCTTACAAGTACAGTAAAACCTCGTTAATCCGGACCTTGATAAGCCGGACTTCGCTTAATCTGGACAGACAAAAGTAAAAAAAAAGGCAGAATGCAAAGTTTTAAATGTGGCTAGAAGTCAACGAGAGAACTTCCCAATGAAAAGGAAGTCAACCACTGATGAAATTCTGTTTCCCGCAGACTTTGTACTGTACTGTATATTGTATTTAGGCCTATGCCCTTTAAATACACCATAATAAACATGTTTTGTTGTTATAAACGGAGTTTTAATGCACTTTCTACTGTTCTTTTAGGTTATTTAAGTTAATCCGGTCAACTTTTCCCCCCCCCATTAGTCCGGATTAACGAGGTTTTACTGTAGTTTCTTTTCTTATTCTTGCAGAAATTTCAAGTGTTTAGGCAGCCAGGGTTAGTTTAGTTTTTACAATAAATAAATCATGCATGTCTATCAAATGCTTTCAATCCTTTTGGCAGTTCGAGTTGGGTGGTTGCGGGGAAGGCGGACCCCATCTCACCCCCTCGGATCCACGTCCACCCGGACTCCCCCGCGAAGGGGGCGCAGTGGATGAAGCAGGTCGTCTCCTTCGACAAGCTGAAGCTCACCAACAACCAGCTGGACGACAACGGACATGTGAGTAGCTCCTATCCTGGCAGTACAAGCAAGTTGCATGGAGTCTACGATCCGTATCGGGAATCTGCGGAGCATGGCGGTAGAGAAGGAGAGAAAGCGAGTGGGCGGAGCAAAGCAGTGTAAGCTGCTGCACTCACTTTCCCTCTTACACGTTCGAGCCCTCTGAAGTCGCTACTTGCGCAGAGACTTGCTTCCGTTCGTTTGCTCCACAGATTCCCGGAACAGAGGGGATGTTGTTGTAATTAGGGTGGCAACTTTATCTCTATTATTATATATATTTTATTTTTATATATATAAAAATGTATGTATGTATGTTTGTTCAGCAATAACTCTCGAACGCCTGGAGCGATTTCAATCAAACTTGGTGCACGTATCACTTGCAACTTGGAAATAAATACTGTGGGGGTAAGACACCCCTGGCACCCCTAGGGGTGGGCTGGGAAGGGGTGACGTAAAATAATCGAGAACCACCGATATTAAATTCCGCACAAACTGACATCCGTGACTCTATGCAATCCGCACAACGATAGTGTTTCTCGGGTTGTCTAACATTCAGGCTGTGTTGCGAATGGAATCCATAGTTTTCGGGACACTCCCAATGCGGTTCAACTCCAAGTTCATCACCTATCGCTATCGGCATGGGGGTGAGAGGGGACGAAAAATAAAATGCCACAAATGACCAAGATTAGTGTCTAATCCATAGTTTTCGGAGTCGCTAAGCTAATTGGTGACGTTCACGATCACATTTAAAATTAGTTACATTTTACACTATTGTTAAAATTCATTATTTTCCTGTCTAATACAAGATTGGGATAAATAAATGCCCGGGCAATGCCGGGTAATTAGCTAGTATTCCTATAAAGTTATATTCTCATCGGATAATTCTCTATTTCGAATTCAAATATCCGGATATCGGATATCCGGTAATGTCAGTTACTAGGATATCCGAAATGTCTGGATTATCCGCATATCCGAATTATCCAATATCCACTGTATCCGGATATTCGAATTAACCGAATGTGTGCATTATCCGGGCAGTTTTATCGCTTATCCATTTTACAGCCTATCCACACATTATTTTATTCGTAATTTTCGAATTTCACTAAGGATTTTCTACAAATCTGTTCTATTCGGATATTCATACTATTCTGATATTCTGATTATCCGTTGCTTTGGAAACGGATATCGGATAAATTGCAATCCGCATTTAGTGGTTATCCCTAGTTGCAATGAGTCTGTTCACTGCCAAACTTTTCCGCTGGCGGCGCCAGCATAGTTTTGTCCCAGAGAGAATTTCGTTCGTCATTTGATTGCCCTAAGCTTAACATTGGAGGGTGACGTGTGCTATTCAAGCGCTATTTTTACCGAAGTGAACAGTCTCTTGTCCAAACCTATAATGAAAATGTACTTTGTAAGCATTTTAGATAATGTTGAAATTCAGAATTCTTTAGAGCTTGTGATGCTAATAGTTAATATTTAGTACATTAAAGTGAATCAGCAGGGTAGCTCGAATGGGCGAATTAGCGTATGTTTATGCACAAAGAACACTAAACTTGGTGTTGTTTGAGTCGTTCCTACTGCAGTAGTTTGACACTTTTTAAGTGTGTTTTTCTTGAGTTTTTATTGCAGGTTGTTTTTCTTTGATAGCTCAGGGTTGTTTCCAGAATGTTCCATCTTTGAGGGGTGTAATTTGACATTTAGGGTAGTGCTGAGGTAAATTTAAAGCAAACGTGACCAAAATTTGGGCCATTGAGAAAAAAATTGGGGTGTGTGGACTGGGGACTGAGGGGTTAATTCGGATAATACTGATATTTGGATAATTCGCACAGAGAACTAAATGCATCATACCGATTGATACACCAAAACGTGTCGATTGATGCACTAAAGTGTCTTATGGCATCTGCGAAGAATCAGATTCACATTTGATGCATTTTAGTGCATTTTTGTGTGTCGTAAAAGAAACACCGAAGTGCATCATGTGATGCAAGTGAGGATTTATTTCAGTCGAGATTCAATATAATGCATCATTTGATGCATTTTGATGCACCTTCATGCGTTTTGGTGCACCTTCATGCGTTTTGGTGCACCTTCCTCTATCCTTCTCGATGTTCCACTTGGACGTTTCATCTGAGCTAAATGTAATCTGTAGCTCAGACGAAACGTTTAAGTGCATCATTGAAAAAGATGCAGGAAGGTACATCAAAATGCATCAAATAATACATCATAATGCATCTCGACTGAAATAAATTCTCACTTGCATCAGGTGATGCACTTTAGTGTTTCTTTCAAGACATACAAAAATGCACTGAAATGCATCAAATGTTGATTTGGATTGATTGGATTGATTTGTTGTTTTAAGTCCACTTTATGCACAGTAAGGCTAATCGGGACTGGACCTACAGTTTAAAGTGGGATCCGAACCACTATGTGCCTCCACCGGGAATCGAACCCGGGACCCCTTGATTAAAAGGCGGCGACGCTACCACTGCGCCATCGGGGAGGCCCAAAAAAATGCATCAAATGTGAATCTGATTCTTCGCAGATGCCATAGACCACACTTTAGTGCATCAATCGTTATGATGCATTTAGTTATCTGTGTGTATCCGGACTATCAGTTGCATCCGAAACCTATCGGATAATTTGATTACAGGATATCCGTTTATAGGTTTTGTGGTCACTCCTATCTGAACGGGAGGGTTTATCTATGGTAGTGCCCGACTTCCTATCTTGGTTCCTCTCCAGGGCTGCCAGACGGGTTGACCACGACGTGAGTGCCAAGTTGAGTAAATGTGTCATCGCCTCCATGGCTCAAGCAAGAAGAAGGATAATTTGTCGAAGGGACGGAAAACTATAAAACGAAACGAGGAAAGGGTTGGCTGCTCTCGGCCATAAACCTTGGAGCCATACCCGAGGAATACACCGCAAGCCGTGCCCGAAAACTTCAGATCGAGGGGAAAAGATGAAATAGAGCGTCGCATCCAGAGCAGAACCGAAATAGTTTGGGCGGATGACGGAAAGACGCTTGTTTCTGTTTACAAAATAAAAGAATGCTCCCCGTATGGCGGGAAGTGTTAGGAAAATGGTAAAAATATATCGGTTAGGTGCAGTGATGTTGCCAGCAGGGGATTTTCCCTGGAAAGGGGAATTTTGTAGCCAAGAAACATCCAAAAATGTGGAAGAACAGGGATATTAGACGTCATTAATGCACTACACAATTGCTTACTTCTGACCAGTGATGTGCAGTAGACTATAAGTTTACGTCTACATGCGTTGTCTACACGTAATCTACGCGTATATTACATTGGGTTGTAGTTTAGTTGTAGACAATCTAAAGTGCATTAAAATTAATTTTCAAGGGTTTCATGAAGGGAAAGTGACATTTTCAACTATATTGGTTCCCAACGAAATGAAAAGAATCCTATTTACAACAAAATTTCTCTTCTCTTCTATTATCAACTATGGAAGAAGATAAATAGTATGCAAAAAACAACAACAGATGGCAGTCGTGAGGCAAGAGTGGTCTTTTTCCCATAAAACACTAGAATATGTCTTATATTAGGATTCTTTCTAGGTGAGAAGTTGTTCGAATTTGAAAGAAAGAGTATGAAAAGTTCTCCTCACACATCAGCAACTGATACGCAGTATAATTTTCTTTTAATTCCACGGCGCCCATTGCTAAGTTATCATCTTTCGCCATGTTGTTTGCATAGATTACGTAATCTACGTGTATAAAATAGTCTACGTGTAGAATGTAGACTATCGTTGTTTACACGTAGACGCACATCACTGCTTCTGACTCACGGTTGCTTTTGTTTTATCTCTTCTAGTGGAGTATAAGCACGTGAAATATCGTACACTTTGTTACTAGTCTGCCCCCCCCCCCACACACACTTTACCTCCGCACTCGAGGTTCGGTGCACTTCCTACACGGCTCTGATTTGTATAGGGGTATCTTTCTTTGCACGACAATGCACGTGGGTTGCAACAAGTCAGCATAATTATAATTAACTACAAGAGATAACGGATAACCTTTACGAAACCTTTTTGATCAGGGGTTAAAATACCTTGTCCAGCAACTGTGAAATTAAAACCCGAAATTTTGGATATTTTCTAAAGTTTAATTAACGTAAATTTAAATATATACAGAGCATTCCCTGACATTCGCTACTTGACTCGGCGGCAAGCAGCCGGCATCAGCGCTTCTCTTTCCCGGTGAACGGGGTCCGCGACACTCGCAAGCTACAGTCTGTATTTTTCGCTCTCTTTCCCTTTCTGTTGACGTTGCAGACTGACGCCAGTATAATCCTCCCTCGGAAGTTGTGTTGTGTCCGTGTGCTGAAGATTGTGGCTTAATATGGCACCACAAAAGTTTACATTACAACAAAGGATTTGTCTTGTCGAGTGTTACTTCGGAAAGAGGAATTTTGGAGAAGTGCGACGACGTTTTGCAACGAAATTTCCAGGTGTTCCCGTTCCACATAGGACCACTATATTAAACCTCGTAAAAAAGTTTAGAGTAACAGGGTCAGTTCTGAATAAAAGTGGAAAGAAATATGGGGAAATCTAAAAAATAAGACAGTCCGCACACCATCCGTGAGTTAAGAGAGAGTATTGTACGAGAAATGGGGAGAATTACAGTAGACGAACTTGCACGTGTAAATACCAATTTCCTTCGGAGATGCCAGGAATGTGTTGCAGGAGAGGGACATCATTTTCAACACATTCTGTAGTCAAGGATAGTACACAATATGAAAAATGTAATTTTAATAGCAGACTCTAGCGACGGTCGCTGACCCGTTCACCGGGAAAGACAAGCGCTGATGCCGGGCCGCTTGCCGCCGAGTCCCGTAGCGAATGTCAGGGAATGCTCTGTACAAGTCGTATCCGAACGTTCATTTCTCTAATTATCGGGCCAAAACTCGATTTTTGATGGAAATATCTATTGCTAGTAACTGGATGCTTTACATCGGGAGTACGCTTGTCACAAGGTACTCTCGCGTTACTCCAAGGGCGTCTTAACAGGCACGAGGTCGCCCGACGTGCACTTTTCTCAACACTCCACGGTGACAATGCACTAGGCTCCCCGGCGCACCGTAATTACTTCAAAATAACATCCACTACAAACTACCTTTTTACCTGTAAATTGGACACCAAGGCACTAGCCTGCCCGGCAATCCAATCTCTTACAGCATCCGTTGCGAGAGATCTGTCCTCTGAATCCGAGCTGACCGAAGCGAAGCAACTCTCCCTTCCACGTCTCAGTTCCAACAGCCGACCTCCCCCACTCTCATCTGGGAGTTTATATATGTTTGGTTGGCGTCTGTTGCCAACGGCCCTTCTTTCAATGCCCGCCTTTTCCTTGAAAGTTCGAAACACGAAGAAAGAACAGAGCTACATGGTTTTTTTATACATGGAATATATACGAACCTAAAAATGCACAATAAATTCAGATACACTTATCACATACATATTTTTATACACGTAATTACCTAATTAATTAACACATTAATAAATATTTCAATAAGGAAAAAAAAACACTGTTGCCCTGACACGGGGGCAGGGTAAAAACTTATTACTTTAAATGGATTATTTAATTAAATTATAATTTGAAATGATATGACGAAAATCCCCCCCAATAATTTTATCACATTCCCCATATCATATAGAACATCATTTTTCCCTTCTAAAATTGTGTTCTATATAATATATTGACTTCTTTTATCTCTACACTTAATAAGTATTAAGATTCCATATTAAGTAAGGCAATTACTTTAAGTTGAAGACACAAATATTTCCAAAAATAAATAAGATTAAAGATAATGTTGGAATATTTTATATTATTTAATAAATATATTCTACTTATTAATCATAACAAAAAAATTGTGATGAAAAGTTACAAGTTAAAAGTTTGAAGTTATAAGTTTAGTTAATTGTGAAGACTCAAGCTTGTGTGGCGGAGTGGTTAGCACAGCGCTCTCAGACACCAGGAGCTCCGGATTCGAATCCCTGGCAAGATATGAATGTTTGTGTTTGTTCTTAATGAGAAAATTGACAATTTAGTAAATCTCACACACTGTAAAAACAGAAAATGAGAATGACGGGCGAAGCTACCGTTTAGGGATATTTCTTTTTCACTAAAAGAACGGTGATATCATCGCCTTGTAATCAAGGGGTCCCGTGTTCGATACCCGGTGGAGGCACATATTGGTTAGGATCCCACTTTAAACTGTAGGTCCAGTCCTGATTAGCCTTACTGTGCATAAAGTGGACTTAAAACAAGAAGTAAATAAAAAACCTCAGGGTAAACCAAATTTTGTAAATTTAATGTCGAATAAGAAGGAAATAAATACATAGTACAGTCATGGAAAAAAGTTCTTCCCCATAAGGCTTTAATAGGAGCAAGTAATGCAGGAGGGTAGGCAACACATATTGCACCCTTCGATGATCGGGTGATTTTGCCTGTCTTAACACCGAGAAATGTCTTCCACGCGAAGGTCAACATGGCAGGAAAGCAAAGAGGATCACGTGACTATTGGTTACGTGGAGTGTTGTGCTTCTCCACGTCCCCAGTTCTTGATCCACATTGCAGAAAAAGTAGAGCTGCATGCAATATATGAAAATAGGTTGTTTTCAACTACACGCTTAATTATGATTTTCCCAATTGTAAATCTATCACACGTGTCTCCCGATTTAGTCGGGACAGTCTTTTACTTTGAATTCCTGTTTGTCATAGGCGTAACTTGACGGGAGCAGAAAGGGCATTTGTAACCCCCCCCCCCAAAATCAGGTTTCTTAAAGCTGCTAAAACAGGAATTAAATACTATGATTTGACGCGTCCAAAAAAAGTATTATATTGAAAGATTTTTCCCAAATACGTAGATAGCAATTTAATACTTTGAAAGTGTCTCAGATTTGTTTATTATGTCACATCTTAGTGTGGCACAGGTCTACTACAAAAGTGGAAATAGTAACAGAAATATGAACCCACTCCTTTTATTTCGTAGCCGATTTCATCTTGAAACTGAAATTAAGAATATTAGTTAACAATGTCATTGGTAAACAATAAAAAAATGTGTTAGACCCAATTCTTTAATACCTTATCATAATCTTTATCGCAAGTTTAAATTTTGTTGTAAGTCCACTTTATGCAAAAAAAAAAAAAAGGTAAAGTTCTCACCTGTGCTTAGCGCTACGCCATGAAATCGTATAGGGGGTGTGGGGGTAACGCCCCACACTTTCTTGATTCGTTCGTGAGTGGGGGTGATGTGATCAGCATCACGCCGCCCCACACTTTCTTGATTCGTTCGTGAGTGTGGGTGATGTGATCAGCATCACGCCCCTGACCGCCTTTACCCCCAGGGTTTCCCCCAGGTACCCATGTCATTCGACGCTGGGTGGGCGCCGGGGTCGCTTCCAACGTTAGAAAAGTTCCCGGGCTTGAACCGGCCGGGGATCGAACCCGGGGCCTATAGCATGGTAGTCAGACGCGTTACCGACTGAGTCACCGGCACAGATAGACTAATCTGAAATGCATACAGTTTAAAGTGGGATCCGAACCACTATGTGCGATCACCTGGTATCGTACCCGAGACCCCTTGATTACAAGGCCTTACCACTACGTCATCAGTGAGGCGCACACAATCTTTGTATTTCGACCTTTTTAAACCTATATGTATCATATAAGAGGTGGTTTAACGTTGCTATGCCTCTATGGATTATATTTAGCCAGTATTCGAGCACATAGCGTCAGGTTTCATAGAATATAAGCTTCTCTTCCATGTTTATGGTTTCCTGTCTGCAGTAGAAAAACTGGCAGGTTCCCATTGCTTTTCTTTCAATAGTCTTCCAATGGTTGCATATCATATCACTCAAATTTGATTCATTCGTTGCGAACACAATCCCCGATGGCGGAGTGGGATCGTGGGCGCCTTGTAATTAAGGGATCCCGGGTTCGATACTCGGTGGAGGAACATAGTGGTTCGGATCCCCCTTTAAACTGTAGGTCCATTCACGATTAGCCTAACAGGACATAAAGTGGACTTAAGACACCAAATCAAGCAACCAACACAATCCCGTTATTGTCCAGAGTATCGAATCCAGAACCTTCGTCGCGAATATCATAAGCAGGAAGACAACGTGAAATAACCGAACAGAAACAGAACCTAAAACCTACATCGGATAGATTGGATTAAGTCGACGATACAGCACGGGTTCTGAAATGAAAAAGAATACGAAAGTTGAAGGACCTCTATACGCACCCACTTTTCCTCCACTCAATGGGGAAGATATCCTTCTTTCTAGCTGAGAAGCCTTTACGTAGGAGTGCCCTGAGGGAACTTCAAGGCCACGATGATAAAGTGTTCTACGTGAAATGACGGGACCAAAACATACGTCAGATAGCTGTGTTCCTCCTTATTTCGTACGCCATTGATAACTGGAACACGTGACCTCGTCTTTGGTAGAGCAAAAGCCTGCTTGCTTGCCACCACCCTTTAGTTCAGTGACCTTCGTCCGTAGTCAGCAAGAGTGAATGACTCACAAGATACTTGTTGTCTGTGAGGCTACACAAGAATAGATATTTCGTTGTTGGCTGTAAGTATTGTTTCATCTGCAGTTATATCAGTTAACATTTCAATAGTTTCCTAATGGTTACGTTAGTGATAAACATGTAAATTAGTTCTCGAGAGTGAACGTTTTATCTATTTGAACGGGGGATTTTTATACAGCCTGCATGTATTATTTTTTCCTGAAACAAGAAGAAATTCGAAGACGCAAAAAGAGTTGTATAAGAGTAGTTAACAAAAGGAAAAAAGAAGAAGAAAACGAAAATGTAAATGCTGAAATAAATTATGGTAGAGATCGAGTGAATAACATTTTGTCATGGGGCCTCCTCGATGGCGTAGTGATAACGTCGTCGTCTTGTAATCAGTGGATCCCGGGTTTGATACACGGTGGATGCACATAGTGGTTAGTATCCCACTTTAAACTGAAGGTCGAGTCCAGATTAGCATATCTGTGCACCAAACCAAAACTAAGAAAGAAATTATCACAGTGTAAGAAAATTTCATGTTCAACCAGATACGAAACAAAAGGGAATAATATATTGCAGGTTGGAGTTCACATCTGTAGCATCTAACCAGCACAATTATGAATCGCAACATATCGTATCAGATCCATTTTTATTATACATGTATGATAATATAAGGGAAGTAGAGGAAAGAGAAAACCAAGCGAAACACGGACGCCTTCTCCAGAATTTCAAATCTCGTTACGTAAGGTTCTGGGTTGGAGTCCCGAACAGGCATGACTTTCTTGTTCTTGCCCTTTTATCTGCTTCATTTCATCATAATTCATCGTTATGGTTTACCTGCAGGGGAAGAATAATGACAATAATTGCCAATACAAAGCCAATGACAAACAGAACAACTCGATTACGGAGGTGCCAAGAAGAAACGAGACTTGACAGTTTCTCCGTCTCTCGGTTTGTCGAATTGAAAATTGCTCTCCCGTTCTCGGTCTCGATTAGTTAAAAATAGAAATCGAAAATGTATGTGAATGAATATACATGTATTTTATATATTCCGGTTTTGTAGGAGATTTCGTGAGAGATGAAGTAAGTACTCTTTCATCGTATTTATTTTTATAATTTTTATTCCCTGTTCGATGATCGCGACGATAAGGACGAGTGACCATTACATGAAATTGATGACGAAATAGTCAAACACCCCCGACAAGGGCGGTACTCAAACCCGGGAACTTTGGCGACGATATCAAATGTCAATCACTTAATGAGCTTGACCACCGAGCCTGCTTAATGTTGTTTCTGTCAGGTAATTCGTAATAACTACCATTTGCTTCATAATTTATCTTATTGTTGTGTTTAACCTGAATTCAAAGAATTAGTTGAAAGGCAAAAATGCAAGATTGAATGTCTCTGATGTTACTTCGTGCCGAATAATATGACGTGGTATTATGATATGAATTTATTAATCATATAATATGCCTATTCATTCCATTGATTGATCCCAATTGAGCACACAAAATATGCTATAATGTCCACTCCATGGAGGAGTGGTTAGCACAGCGCGCTACGATGCCATGGGTCCCTGGTTAGAATCTCGACTTGGGCGTGGGTGTCCTTGGTAAGTGTCCCTTCATCAATTTCATCACAGCATCACTCATCTTCATCGTCGCTATTTGCCAAAAGTGAAAGAATAGCAAATCTAAATAACAAACATCCAATCAAATCGAACATCTCTACCGATTTAATTCTATACGGTACCGAATTCCCACTTTATTACTGCATCTTAAGTCATTTTACAGCATCTCAATTGTTTTCCGATTCGAAATCATTTGGAATGTTGTTTTGTGCAGTTGATTGTGCATTGTTTCGTTGTTTGGATTGTTTAATTAACGTCGCATTAATTAGTTTTAGACCAATCGTGACGGGGGAAGCAAGAGCACAAAGGAAGCGAAAAAGACAAGGAAGAGACCACGGCTTTCTTTAAAGATAGCATCCCGTGAATACAACTCAAGTGACTGCAGAATATTATGAATAAAATTTATTTCGCTTTTTCCTTTTATTTCTATTTCAGTTATTTTACTTCGCTTTTCTTCTACCACTCGCGTTACTCGTGTCGGTGAGGAAGAATTATAAACTCGTGAAATGGACGATGGTACAAAAAAATATATGCCTCTCCTACGGTTCGAAACTGTCAGTACAAAATATTGTCTTATTTTTAAAATTTACGGGCAAATATGGTTTGTCACGTAGCAATTTTCGCTTATCTCTTTCTCAAGGGGTTCCATTGCCTCTCTGATGTCGTAGTGGTAACGTCTTCGCCATGTAATGAAAGGCTTCCGAATTCAATACAAAATAGAGAGGCATTTGGTTCGGATCCCATTTTAATCTGTAGGTCCAGTGCATGAACTGGACTTAAACAATTAACGTGTGGCATGTGGTTTGTGATGAGAACCATCATTTCAGCGAACCTTCTTGACAATGACTCTAATATCACTTGAAAGAATAGTATTTCCTTACGAGTAGCTTCGTCAAGAAACCAGTTCCTGAAATTTTCTTCTGGAGGCATCGTAGCACCCAGCTGTTTGTTGTGGCTGGGGCACGAGTCATGTGACTCATGCTATCAAAGCTCAATCCTTCCCGAGAACTCATAATCACCAGGCAAACTTAAGCGAATATTTTGTTATTTGGGTTGCATAAACAACAGGCTTAAGACGTTACGAAGTTCTACGTCCCGTGGCCCAGGTATTTTTTTCTAAGACTGTACATGGTTCATTAACCGCTAATTAAGATACCAATATATATTTTCTTTTGTGACCTGCCGACATAACAGTGTTCACAAAGGCTTAATTGTAGCTAGATATTTTTCTCCACCCCCTCACATCTATCGTACACCCGCCTAAATCTAAATCTTGCGAAAAACCCTCAATAAATGTTTCCTTTGTTTGTGGAAAAGGGAATTTTAAGGTCAAAAAAGATAAATTTGTGTGTGTGAGAGGGAATTTTTTGTATACCAAAGGAAAATTTTTGTGTGCTGGAGGGAAATTTTTGCTATACGGCAGGGGAATTACCCTCTGGCCCAGGAACATCACCGGTTCAGTGGTGACATATCGAAATTTATAACACTTGAGTTGTTGGCTGAGGATTCGCTCGATTTTTATTATTGTGCGGTGCGTGAAGACGCTCTTTCTTTCCCTGCCAGAGATACAAATCCTGGTGGACTTGTTTGAGTAAATATAAATCAGTCCGCGAGATGTTTGCGTTTTGTGATGGAGGCGTCGGAGGAGGGAGCGGGACGCTTCTCTCCCTCCCCCCTCCGCTCGAGATCGTTCCCGAATGTTTTATGTCCACGGTTGATGCTGTGCGGGGCTGTCTCCAGAGGAAAGTAGCTCGAAATGAGGAGACGACAGCAAGTTTCCTGCAGAGCTTGGCTCCAGAGATGCTCGCAGACTCTTGTTTCTAATCATCTCGACTTCCGCTTACGTGCTATATTGGGGCGATCTCTGATCTTTCGGTTTCTGCAGTTTTACTCATCCTTGTTCCTCTCTCGCTTTTGATACGTTTGGAAACAGACACGGCCGAAATGTCAACCCCCCTTCCACTACGCCGATCTCCTTGGTGGAGTGGTTAGCACTAGAGATGGCCACAAAATCGGGATATTCTGATTTCAAATTATTCGATATCCGTATGCAACGGATAATCCGAAGATACTAATATCGATTTGATTAAGAATTTGTAGAAAATCCGCAGAGTGACATACGAAAATGACTTGTAAAAGAATTTGCAAATAGCCCGTAAAACGGATAAAAGATAAAACTGTCCGGATAATGCGCACATTCTGTTATCATGACATTTCGGATAATTCGGATATCAATATTATTCGGATAATCAAAATATCTGGATAATTCGGATATCTCAAATAATCCGGACAATTTGGATAATCCTAATATCCAGATAATTCGGATAAACTAAATCCGGATAATCCTTAGATCCGGATATCCTAGTTAGCCCAGCTCCCTACGCCGCAAAGGGTCCCGAGATCGAATCCCGGCATGGGTGTTTTTGAAAATTTGTCTTCATTAATTTCATCATGTCAATCATCTTCATCTACACGATTAGCCAAAAAGCGCAGAAATAAACCAAATCAATTAATCAATTAAATTAAGTTCATCGATAACATGTCTTCAATATGCCAGCAAAGGTGTTGGTCACATATGGACCGGAAAGGGGGGGGGGGGTTGCTTTTCTTTATAGGTAAGTTCTAAATTGTAACAACTTTTACTATCATCTGGCGTTCTGTTTTAAGGAGGGTGAGGCAAAATGAGAAATTACGGTAACCTCCTCCCCCCTCCCTTGAGAACTACCAAAGATAATGTTTGTGTAATATTAATTCTTGGGTGTTCACTTTTATCACATATTCCCTTGTCTTTCTTTCAGATTATCCTTAACTCCATGCACAGGTACCAGCCAAGGTTCCACGTAGTTTACGTCAACCCGAAAACTGAGGACGTGTCGCACACAGAGAACTTCAAGACGTTCATATTCCAGGAAACGAGATTTACGGCAGTCACCGCCTACCAGAACCACAGGGTAAGTGCCTATAGTCTATTGATGCAAGGTTCTACAATGTATATAAATGTAGACAACCATACCGATGGCAGATCTCACCCTCCAAAAAAAATGAAGGTGAACTCTAGGGTGAGGGCACGATTTACCCTTAGTAGTGAAGTGAGGGTGACGTGGATTAAGTAAAAATTACGTCTTCTGGCAAGAATTTCATGGTAGAGCCCAGGAAAAATTAAGAGTCTAGCATAAGAATTGATAAATGCAAGCCAAACAATTTGGGTGCATTTTAATTTGAAATAAATTCAAATAGATTGATTAATGCTTGGTACACACGTTCATTACTGGCCTGTTGTTCGGAGATGTCTTGCCGTGAGCCGACCGAAAAATCGACTGAGAAATATCTTCTGAGTAGCCCTTTAAATAACCTCGGTTCGTACTATACCGCGTTTGGTAGAACCTGTCCTGTTTCCCGCGCTAGGGATCGCTCGACAGTTTCGGTGCCAATGAGAAACTAGGAAAAAATCGTCTGCTGGGCAGCGAGGAGCGAATGGAAGCCAGAAGAGAAGCGCTTACGTAGACGCTGTTGCCACGTTGCGTATTTTAATTGGCTGCCTGGCTTTGACTTTCCCCAGCACGGAGAGAAGCCAGCGATCAGCTAGCGCGGGAACTGGGACAGGTTGTAACAAACGCGGTATAGCAGCGCCTCTAGCGCCGTTTCACGTGAACTACGTGGAACCGAAGCGGAGGAATTAACTGCGTACAGCATGTAGCCAAGTGAGATTTAATGCAACTACGTGATCCAGGCAAATAAATCATTGCATTATAATACAAAACGTGTGCTAAACGTCAATGCAAACATTATAAGATAAATATTACAATTTATTTGCGACCTCACAGAGCTGTGTTTAATGTTACAACATAGCACAATACATTAATACAGATAACACACACGTGAGACAATTATATCTGAATTATTATCACAACGGTAATAGCAACTAACAATGGATAATAATCGCACAACATAGAGAAACGCTACATATGCTGATGATCTTGCAGAATTATTGCAAATTATTTGTCTGTACCTCCACTGTTCCAAGAATTGGCTCATTGTTCCACATGAGTATATCACTTACGCTAAGCCACTAGTGTGTCCTACTTTCTTCTGGCGTTCATGCTAACTGGATTGTTGCTCAACAATCAACCGAACTCCTCCTAAATCCAGGAACGATACTTAGCCCATGCTGCCACAGCAATGGAACCTGCTACAGCGGCTGCTTGCAACAGCTTCCACGTGGACGTGTTCCGCTTGACCAGGATCAGAGGATTTTCCGTTTCGAAGACGTCACCATGCTCTCGCCAGTAGAACCTTGCGTTCGCCATGATATCGTAACCCATGCAAGGAGTCCAGAATGACGCTGCGGCGTACAGTCCTGTGTAGATACATGAGAAGAGAGCCAGTTGCGTCGACAGGGATCTATCTCTTGACGCCAGCGCCACGGATGCAAGGCCGCAGAAGACGGAGGATGCCTGGGAGACGTTGCCGACAGTCATGACGAACTTTGTCTGCTCGTTCAGCTCTGGAACGTCCACGATGATCATGCGGCAGCCATCTTGCGCAGCCCGAGCGAGAACACACTTGGACAACCAAGGCTGATCGCGTACGGAGCGGCGTTGGATGAGCGCTATGCTGTTTGCTCTGTCTTCGTCTGTATCTATGAACGGATCGGCGCCTGTGATGTCGGCGTTGTCTTCTATAACCTGTAAAGATCGGGATTAATTTGGTTTGGTTTTATTGTATTAATTAAAAGCTGGTCAGCAATTGGGTATCCTATAATGCAGTAGAGTGCACGGCTATACTGAACAAGCGGCCCTTGTGTTTTACCGTTTTGAAGTAAGATAAAAATGTAGTACTTAATTCGTGCTTCGAAATGGCGCTGTGCATTTTTCACTTAGAAGTTCCTGTTCTGTGAAATAATATAAATTTTCTTACATTACTTAACATAGCTGCTTTCCTGTTGCCAGGTCGAACTTTGGTTTTTTATCGTGGATATGTATATGTATGCGAATTTGCACTAGGATTCAACTTTCTTTATTTCGTGTTTTCATCCGTTTTTTTTTTATTTTCATTTTAATTTTGTATATTGAAGTTTCTATTATTTAATAACTGTAAATTATTTTTGTTAATTGTTTTCCTTCAAATTTATTTGGAAAATATATGTTTTTTTTAATTTTATTTTTCAAGGTTGTCCTTGCGTTCTGACGTCATTCGAGGAATGCCTACGTTGTTATGTTAGGTCCGTTGGGTTTGGTTCTCTAAGCATAAATACACTGTAAATGTATTATTTATGTTAAGATAACTAAACCCAACAATCCTAACATAACAAATTAGACATTTAGCCTTACATCTGCACGTAAATTAGGCTCATTATGTTTCATTTATAACTGAGGTTTCTCCAACTACGTTTCTCTCCAATACCAATTGTTTCCTCACCACATTTCTGGAATTATTGATTCCTATCCTTTCCAATGATGTATCATACATATTTCTATTAGGAATGGTCGATTCTGCCAAGGACAGGTAAAAATGTCGTATGTTTGACTTTGTAATTTGCTTTGAAGGCATCGTGGAAGAAGAGAGAGATTAAAATAAAGAAAATAAATAATCAGAAAGAAATACAAACCTGTATTTCTGTTTCCGACTTGGCAGGTATATCTTTATCGGAATTCATAGTGCTTTTCTCCGATTGAGAAATTCTTAGTAGTACTCTCTCGAAATCTTTCTTAGCTTTTCTGAAGAGATTGCTACAGTTTTTGCCTAGTAGCAGAAATGTAATTGTTGTTTGCAACAAAGAAAGCATTGTTTGACTTATTTTTGTTGTAAAATTGTAATTATCAACTTCAAATCTTAATTTCTAGGATACTTATATGAATTTTTTGTTTGAAAATGTTGTTCATATTGTTTCTCTCTGAAAAGCAGTGGCGTGCCCAAAAGGGTTTGCTCAGTATTAAAAAATATGTCTAATGTCCGTAAAGATGGCACAAAAACGACTGGCTACTAACAAAAAGTACATAACACCATTAAGCCTTGTTTCCATGATTATGAAAAAATATAAATATGCTGACCAAGGCAGAAATTTATTTTATTAAAAACATAAACTAAACGTAACGTTTCAACCTTCTAGCAAGGTCTTCATCAGGACTTTTGTACTTGATACAGAGTCTGATGAAGACCTTGCTAGAAGGTTGAAACGTTACGTTTAGTTTATGTTTTTAATAAAATAAATTACTGCCTTGGTCAGCATATTTATATTTTTTCAAAAAGTACATGTAACTTCCCTCTGTTGTAAATCCTGGACACGCCATTGGTCAAAAGGTATTCTCCCCGCTGCATTGTTGGCATTGATTTGATTGTCTCGTCCCAACGAAGTAACTACTGATATTTGACCCTCGCTCTATTAACTTCCGCCAGCAGGCACATAGCCAGGGGGAAGGCTAAAGGGGGCTGAAGCCCCCCGAAATCTTACAAATATCTAATTTAAATAGTACATAGTGGTAATTAATTTTACTTCCTTAGCAGAAATTAAACATTAGATCGAACAAAAGTTTAGTATATAATAGAGGAACCAGATTATGTTTTTATATTCTACAATTTAATCCAAATAAACAATGGATCCACAGCTTCTAAAATTTAGTTTTCTTTGTGAGAGGTAATCTTATGAGTAAAATTTACCCCTAACTTTTAAAGCTTATTTGTAACTGAATGTGTAAAAGTTAGTAACAAAATACAATAACTATGAATTTCAGTACACTAACTGTACAAAATCTATGAAAAGTAATGAACATCATCTGTTGGACATTCACTCAAACGGTGGATCGAGTAACACAGTCTCTCCATATTTATAATAGTAATAATAATAAATTAGGATTAAAATTGGTTTATTTTTAATAACTTACAATAGTTTTTATTGTAAAATGGAATTTATAAGCGTGCTATTAATTATTATTGTCATTATTATTTCTTCAGATCAAGTTTTATCATTGGCCTGCCCCCTATAGCAAAATTTCCAGCGACGCCCGTGCTGATGCCCCCCCCCCCCGCCCCCCGAAATAAAATCTTGGCTACGGGCCTGACCGCCGGAGAGAGAGAGTTGCCAGTTGGATCTGAGATTGTGGCATTGTCGAGTTGATGTGATTTGCTGTGTAGTTTGCAACTTGCATTTCTCGGGTAGTGACTTATACCGCACCCTATATATTTTTTTTATTTTTTTCCATAATTATGGTTGTAATGTGAAGATACGAAGCAGTATAGAAATTATGGTCAAAAAACTAAACCAATGCATGCAATTCAACATGGCTGATGTTTTTCCAAGATGGCGGATTTTTCCGGAGAGGGATAACTTACGAATTTTCCGGTTTAGCTTAAGAACAGCTAATTTAACACGTTTGAATTGAATAGGAATCTATTCAACAGCAAAAGTTGCTTTGCAGGGCTTGGCTCTTGTGGCAAGAAGCTTAATGCAGCTAAGGTTACTCCTAAGAACAGCCATAACCTCTTGAATACATTTGCAGCTTTTAACGTACAGGAACAATAAGCTGAATCTCACTAATGCTTGTTTCATTCTACTTTTCAGATAACCCAGCTGAAGATAGCCAGCAACCCGTTCGCCAAGGGCTTCAGGGATTGTGATCCAGACGATTGGTGAGTATACTCGCTTCGTACTTTCTTTATCCAAAATAAATGCTTGTAAGTTGTAATCTGAACGCAATGAGCCCTTCAACCATATCAGTCCAATAATGTGTCTTCAGAATGAAGGATGATACTACTGGAGAACAGGCACGTAGCCAGGAGGGTCTAAGGGGATTGAAGCCCACCCCGAAATCCTACAAATATCTAATTTAAATGTTATTTTTATTGTTAAAGACAGAAATAAAATTAAAAACTTCATTACATTGAAAAAAGTTTAGCGTATAATAGAGCAACCAGGTTATACGTATTCTTATATTCTACCTTTTAATCCAAAGAATAAATGGATCCACAGCTTTCAAAACTTATAGTTTTCTTTGTGAGAGGTCACAGAATATAAACTTTATGAGTAAATTTTTCCACTAACTGTTAATGCCTTTTTTGAACGATTGTATAAAAGTTAACAACAAAATACAATAACTATGATTATCAGTACACTAACTGTACAGTCACGGACACTTCTGGGTTGTAACAATACCACTCACTCTCAATGGAATCGTTAAAACCCAGAGTGTCCATGACTACAAAATATAGGGCAAATAGTGGACAACAATTGTGTAAGATATTCACTGATACGGTGGATCGAGTAGCAAAATCTTTCCATTTATGTAATAATAACAATAAATTTCGATTGAAATTCGTATTTTTTAATAATTTATAATAGTTATTATTGTTATTATTTGCACTAATCAAGTTTTACCTATGGCCTGACCCCTCTCTACAAATATTTATGGCGACGCCCGTGCTGATTAGGGATGAGCCCCCCCCCAATAAAATTCTGGCTACGGGCCTGCTGGGAAATGTGATAGGCCAGGTGTACAGCAGTATTATAAGTTTAGGTTCCCAATGTACAATTTTATTTTCAAAAAAATATAAACAAGACAATGGCAATGGCTATAGGAAAGAAACCAAGGAAAATTAACGTCAGAATTTGAGGTTTATACTGCCCTCCGAGCCCAGACAAACTTTCAACCTTCCCAACTCCTTGTCCTCCCATTTCCTGTACAATCGAGAGCTATTTTTTTTTCCACCGAACTTATTTCAAAGCCAAGAATTAGATTGGGATCATAGGACTTTGAATGATAATACCAAAGAACATTTATAGGCGAAGGTGGGGGAATGGCGCTCAGCGGGCAATGGCGCTCACCCCTCTGTAGTCGTTACGGAGGGTGTTATTGAAGAGTAACTCATGCTAACATCTAGTACTACGAGGCACCAAACAAAAGGCGGCACATGTGGAGTTGACTTTTAAGAAGCAGGGTGCGAAAAACGAATTCTTCATATTTTCTTATAAAATTGGGAAGGAAAAAAGTGCAAGGTAAGTAGACGGAAGGTATAAGCTAGAGTCTTGAAAATGTTACAGATATAATAATAGTATCTCCTGTTTATTTCTTAATTATTATAAAGTAAATATTTGAGGTTCTTCATGAGACGAGAAACAAATAACATAATATGGCGCCTATCGGGTAATGACGCTCACACTGTTTGTGATGGGAACATGAAGGGTGCAAACACGTTTCTCATAATAAGCGTCCCATGTGTGCATTTTTGTGCAAAATTGTGCTCAATTTAATTTGTATCTGCATATTAATAAATATAAGTACTTAAAGATATAGTTTCTGTATAGTACAAAAATAGTATTGATTTACTGTTAGGATGATTACTGAGTGCCATTACCCTACCAATAGGGCAATTGCGCTCACACGCACATTGTTACTTTTTGACGTGTACAGAGATAACTATTAACGACAGGGAGCAAAGTAATACGCAGAGATGTACTACAAACATTGCTTTTTCAGGCCCACATTTTCTTTTTATTTCACTGCGTACAGTTTCTGAGATTTTTAAAATCTCCCTTAGGTGGTCGCAATTCCCCCACTTTCCCCTACAAAGAACATAATAATACACACAAAATATTAATCAGGAACTTTACTTTTCATCAACTGGATGTAACATATTTTTCTGTCATTCAATAAATATTTAATTCCTTATCTATTTACATTAATTTCCTTGCCAGTGTTGTTTTATACAAATTTCTGATCTAAACTACTGTTCAGACGAATTGTTATTCTCATTAAGCTTGTTGCCATGCAGTGTGCGCATGCGCAGTGCGAGTCAGAGTTGAGTCGTGAGACGATGTACAGGTGTTGTACGCCTCGTCATATTCGTGTATATTTGTGAGGAACTCTTCATTATATTTAGTGTTATTTACATGCTTCGTGTTATTAAAGTATAAGTAAGTCTCCATGTATGTTTCATTTGTACCAAAGTGAAACTGAAACACGAAACAACACACCCAGGAACTAGGAAGCTGTTCAACTACACATAAGCTAGAATGAATTGTTACGTTTAGGCCGTTCGCCGGCTTAAACTGCTTGGCTGCAAAAGGATGTGTGTATGAAGAATGGAATAAATTACGCTCATTGCTCTTTACCAATATTTAATGGAATCGCACAAGCGAGGGGGGGGGGAGATCACGGACGAGCCAGCAAGATATCTAAACACTGACAATGATAAAACCCAAAGCGATTGGGGGAGCGTGGGGGCAGTTGCCCCTAACTTTGTGCCATTTTTGCCCCGGAACTATGGCTTCTAAGTGCTAACCCTTATCTGCCAACTGTTGTTGATTCCATGGTTTGGGACCTTGCCCCTTCCCCCACTTTTGATACCCAATCGCCACAACTACCCTTGAAATAGATTTCTAGATGTGTGTCCGAGTTCGTGTCACCAAATGCACGAAGTAGACGACTCAGTGTTGCACTTTGGAACCAAATAGGTGGCTGGGGCAGAATTGCGCTGTTGCCACATATGGGAAAAGCAAAGCGAGAGTTGGACAAAAGTCGCTGGTTCCCTCGCACTGTGTGGCAACGTCAATGAATACACTTTGTTGCACCTTTTTGCATGTTTTAGTGAGATTAGCGCAATTATCCCCTTTTGGCTCCCTCTTTGATGCTCCAGCATCTTTTCCCTTCCTTTTCTTTCATGTTTTGTTAAGAAATCGGACATAAAAATAAATGATTTTCACTCTTCTTGAGCAGCTACATAAAATCCTATATTCACATTTTGTAGAGCAGAAAGAGAGCTATGAAATGTTATAATATAAAGTATACCATGTTTACCATAAATTATATCATTTTCTACAGTATTGTATGGCCGCGGTGGCTCAGTCGGTAACGCGTCTGACTATCATGCTGAAGGTCCCGGGTTCGATCCCCGGCCGGTTCAAATCCGGGAACTTTTCTAAGGATGGAAGCGGCCACGGCGCCCATCCAGCGTCGAATAACGTGGCTACCTGGGGGAAACCCTGGGGGGTAAAGGCGGTCAGGGGCGTGATGCTGATCACATCATCCCCACTCACGACCGGATCAAGAAAGTGTGAGGCGTTGCCCCCACACCCCCTATACGCCTTCATGGCGTGGTGCTATGCACAGGGGAGCACTTTACCTTTTTTTATTGAATAAGAAATGTTAATTAAACTTGCTGAATAAAGACAGCAAATTATCAGCACCTTATTTTTTGCACCTTTTTGAAAACATTTTCAGAACCTTTTCGTTCCCTTTCCCGATCATAATTTTGCATCTTAAAATCCATCCCCTATTGATAGGCAATGCGAGCAAGAAAATTTTACAAAATGTATTTTTATTTCCATAAAATTTAAAATTGAGAGGGGCAATTGCCCCTCTTTGCCCCCTGCAGGTGCCCTTGGCCGTCCAAGTTTGCCCCCCTTGCCCCCTAAAATCTATTTTCGTCCAAGGTTAGTGGGGATGCAATGCCTCTTGCTTCCCTCCCCCTGTGGTTGCGCCACTGGGCTGCGTTGCCTAGTTCGAGCGTCAGACCGACATCTCTTCGGGGTACTTTTGTGTCAACCCTGACCTTTCGAGCAAATACTCGTGGTTTGTGTTACGTGAATTAGAAAGACCAACTCTTAAACCCTCCGAACACACGGGGTTGTGCTTCGACGTGGCAACAGCGCGAACTTCTGCCACCCGCCTAATTTCATGGCCGTGCATATAGAGAATCGGAAAGTACAGCAAACGACACAGCTATTGTAAATTCTGTTTGTAGTAAATGTGGTCACCCTAGAAATTTCGGACCTCCGATAGATACATCAGTTGAAAATCAAATCGGAAAGACACTACTGGACATAGACAGACAAGAAATACTAGCCGACTGTCAGACGAAGACTTCACTAAGGGATCATTTTAAATTAAGGGAATGGGGGAAAGCAAGATACATAAATTTGGTAGGCAAGAAAGAAAGGGGATAGCATGGTTCAGACTGGGGGCTGGAAACAAGTAAAAATGAAGTATGAAGCAGGGAAAACTATATGCTCTTTGTGCGGGGAGAGATAGACTGACGAGCATCTGCTATCTGTCTGCCCCTCTACGCGTGATTTGCGAGACAAGTGGGTTAAGAACGTAATAGGGAGGGAAATAATGGAAGCGGTAGAAGATAGAAGAGGAATCATAAGTGAGATAGTGCAACGAGTGGGGAGGTACTTGTGGGAAGTGAGGGAAAGACGAGGAAAGGCGGACAGCGAAAATAACTAAGAAACCGCACAGTGTTCCTCACACAGAACCCAAAACGTGTCAATTGACACATATATTTTGATTTCAATAACACGTTAACGTGCATAAACTGCAAATGATGCACCTTTTAGTGTGTCAAATACACATAGGAATGTATTAAAGGGTATTTTTATGAGATGGAGTTCCATGTGATGCACTGAAATGTATCAATTTGGAAGATCAGAAAAGATCATTTCGAAGATTACAAACTTTTTTTTAATGCATCAATTGACAGAGCTAAATGTGTAATTTTGTTATCTTCGAAATTATCTTCTCTGATCTTCCAAATTGATGCATTTTAGTGCATCACACGGAACTCCATCTCATAAAAATACCCTTTAATACATTCCTATGTGTATTTGACACACTAAAAGGTGCATCATTTGCAGTTTATGCACGTTAACGTGTTATTGAAATCAAAATATATGTGTCAATTGACACGTTTTGGGTTTGTGTGTAACTTGTAGTACGTGTTCTGTGGAACCAGCAATTTATATGTTTTATTTTGTTTTGTTTCCTCATACTATTCATACATGTGTCAAATGAACAACCAATGCGAATCATCATGTAGTGCGTACAGCCAACGGCTCGCAAAAGGAAATTCAAATATTGTAAATTCTCTGCAGTTCTTTTCTTGCACGGCCTTGCTAAATCCGCAAAGCATCTTGGGCTTTCCCGGCAGAAGCCTTCTTCCTTTCACAATGCAAACGTGATTAATGCCCGCACAGAAGATAGATTATTCAGCCGCAGCATATGGGGAAGGGAGGAATGCTTTGGAACCCTCTCAAGTCGCTGTCTTTGAGATCCACCCAGATTAATAACCAACAGGAATGCGCATCTCGTTGCGGAAGAGGCCCAATCACCATGTCCTCCTCCAGGAAAGCAACAACGCTGGGTCACAAATGAATACGTTGCTTGCTGCACTCGAGCATGGAAGTGGGGAGGTCCTAAACCTGTTATCTTGGGCAATTAATATTCCATTACAACCATGAGTGAGAAGGTGGCTGTAAATTTGAGCTCATATATCTGGAACGATAGCAAAGCAACGATTTGTTTCCTCTGCCACCTTATGAATTTCTTATCCGGTGGCTGCGATCATTTATACGACCCCGGCATTTGCGAGGCGAGGTGGTCTAATTCGGTGCAGCGGGAAATACGGCGCTTGTGAGAAATATCATTTCACCTGCCGAGCTATGAATTCCGTATCCAGCGGCTGCGATATTTCGTTCTTTCAAAATAACGCGTTTTTTATGCTACATTTTGAATAACTGTAATGCTGTTGTTACTTTTCGAGAACCCCTTTTAAAATCACCCAAATGTCAACCTCACTTTCACGTACCCTGGTCTATATTTTTCAGACTAACGAGACTCTGGCGTTTAGACGTATGGCCAGTATAATCTTCTATAGGACTTTGTTGTGTGTTGACCATATGTGTTCGTCCCTTCTTCTCTTCCATAAAGGACGTATTTAGGGGGCGGTGGTCCGGACACCCCCGAAAGACTTATCAGATACTAAAATTAAATAATGAAAAATATATTCGTTTAGCCTCTGAACTTATTGGAAGACAAGGATTATATTGGGATCATGCGGCTTTGAATGACATTACAAAGAAGATTTATGTACAATACTACTCAAAATAATATGCATAAAATATTAATCTGAAACTTACTTTTCTCCAACTACATGTAACATCATTTTTGTTATTCCATAAATATTCAATTATTCATCTATTTGACATTAATTTCATTGCCAGGGAACTTGTTTTTATGTAAATTATTCCGATCTTAACTACAGGTAAGCTACGTAATGAATATGCGCTGTTATATCTCTATTCTTATAAAGTCCTTTTACCTATTCGTGTAATAATAATATATTATTAATTTATATATTGTAATTAGTATTAATTTGATTTAATATAATTATTTTAATTTAAACATTATTATTATTATTCCTGAGACACTGGGTTCGGACATATTTCTAGATACGTGCCTGTACTTCCATGTTATCGCCATTCATCCTCATGTTTGCGATTAGCCAAAAGTGGCAGAAAAGCGAAGTGAAGCAAACTATATCAATCAATCAATCAACTTTTCGAGATGAGTACCTTTACACAGTTCAAAATATTAACTTTGTACGATGTCTATCAATGAGGACCTCCCCAGTGGCGTAGTGGTAATGTAATCAAGGGTTCCCGGGCTCGATACCTGGTAGAGGCACATATAGGTTCGGATCCAACTTTACTGTAGTTCCAGTCCCGATTAGCTTTCCGTGTATAAAGTGAACTTAAAACTAATGCTCATAATTCAAGTATATCTATTAATGAAAATAATTCAACGCAAAATAAAGTTGTTGAAATTATAAGAAAAGAACCATAGCTACTCTGGAAATGTTAAACTTTTTTGAGGCAAACATTAATTGTGGCTGTCTTCCACACTCACAAATAACAATTATGTATTTCTCTTCTATTGTACATGCGTTTATAAATTAACGCTGAGTTCAAGAACGCTGTATCAATGTCTGTCTACGTTTTAAAGTTGTTGATTTGTATTCGTTTTTGTTTGGTACGAAGATTGATTTCAAAGTAATGTCTTGTGTTAAAACTTAAGAAAGCAAGCTGAATTTGTAACGTGTGATTTCAAGTTACATAAAACTTAAGTATAAACTATGTTTTTTAAATCTTTCAACATAACTTGTATAACATCATGAAAAGCCAGTCGCGCGCCAAGTACTGAAATTTAACTTTTAAATTGTGTACACACAAAAATTGGCGTAACACCCTAATTGGCGTTACGTCAGAGGCAGGGAAAGATGGCAGTCTGAGGGCTGTCTACTAAAAAAAAAGTATATGTAGCCTCCTTTCGAAAATCCTGGCCACGCCACTGTGATTGATGAAATGCCAATGAGATGAGAATGCAGTAGCATTGCTTTTATCAATCTCCTCTCTCCCCAATAATGAATCTGAAATCAGGCTATTGCACCTTAAGCAGTGTTTTAGCATCGGCTTTTAGTTTTTTCAAAAGAGAGCGCTTCTTACACTGTTTCTGAGGTAGTTTTTAGATCATCCCTACCTTTTTAATGTATTGTAGGTATTTGTCATATGCAGGTCCCTTTACTACTTGAATTTTTAACCATTCTCAAGGGGTTGTTTACACCCCTTTTATAATTTTAAGTTAAGGTGAGGCGGGACAATTACGCACTAGTTGTGCATTTATTTCAGTCGGATTGGGCACTGCTATTTAAAAAAGGGTTTAGTATGAAAGAGAGTATGAATTTCTCTCCATGTTGCAAGTAGAAACTGTTTTTCAAGTTGATTAATAAGTATGTACAGAATCCCATGTATTCCTTATGGGAAATGAACTTCAACTTCAGATTACGGCTAATCAAATGAGAGTTTCGACTTTTCCTTCTACTATGACATAGTTCAACGTGTCCTTTTCCCGTCCATGTACTTTTCTACGTCATTGGATGTTTGATATTCCCGAGAGAACGAATAAAATAATTCTCCCATAAGCGTAATGCATTTTTTCTTGCCTCCTGCGGCCATCCTGGCAGTGTTGCCAAACCTGATGTGCATAAAAGAGCTACATTTCACCATTAATAGAGCTGAAGATGACTTTCAAGGAGCTAGATTAACGAAGGCTGCATAAAGTGCACCCTAATGTAATTTTAGGTGTCAGAGGGGTGGGGGCGCTGCTATTACCGTTAGCTTTAAAGTGATGGCAATTTATTCTTGGTTTTCTCCGCCTAGATTTGGCGGCATCACCCATCTCAATAATCCAATGATGTTCATATGAAATCGAAAATAAAGGATTTCCAGATAATAATATTGTCATCTTCACCTTAGCCACAGCGCTATATAGTATAATAATACCTGGGGAGTAAAGGGGGCTGGGTGACGCAGCCTATGCGTATATGAATATCACGTCACGTGCAAAATGTACACTCATGGCAAAAGTTGGTATTTATGGGCCGGAGCCAATGGTGGCATCATGTCGGGGCAGAGGTTGGCAACAGTGATCGGCAGCTGCCCCAGCGAGAAAGACCTAGGGGAAATTGTCCCTCCTCGCCTTAAGGGTTTTATATAAGGGGATTTTCCCAGAATATATTGAAGAATACAAAATGGCCAAAACTTTTAAATCAATCTAATATAACCACATGAAAATACGCGCGAAGAATCTACAAGAAATTTTATTAGTTGTAATTTTTCAGGTTTTGAAATATCATAGTTATTTTTAGAAATGAAGGAAAATTTCGAAAAGAGCTTTGCTGGTGTCGGCCAAAGATCTAGCAGAGAGGAGCAAAGGCAGTGATGAATTCAGGGGGTGGCCTCCGGAAATTAAAGTCCCCCCCCCCCTCGGAGAAAATTTCAGCAACCTGGCAGAGCATTCGGACAATACCTAAGGCATTTGACAACCATGTTCATTTTGGCTTTCTTTCATTCACTTAATCTAACATAGAACGTACTTTTTATGTTTTTTTTGTAGTAATAATCACTGATTCTGCCCTGTTTATAATTAAAAGTCAATGAACGAATTTACATTATCATCTGTTTTGATAATTGCTCAATTAAGAATTGGGATGAATCGGGATAGGCATTAAGCTATAAGAACTGAGGGGAAAGAGGAACCCAGAGAATGTTCCATTGATGACGTGATCCACAGATATGCTGTAGAAAGCCTAGACGTCTTAGTTTGCTGTAAATGTAAATTACTGCATGCTTTTTTGGTGATTCTCATAATACCATTTTTAAAATGATAATTCATTAAACTTATTTTAATTACATATGAGAAGTAAGGGACAATTTAAAACTATTAGTCTATGACATCCCCCCGCGTGAAGTTTGATGCCCCGCCCTCCCCTCCCCCCGTAGGAAAGTGGCTGCATTCATTTCTGATTGGTTGATTTGCTTTATTTTACTTGGCTTTTTGTCCCACTTATGGCAAACTTACGAAGATAGTGATGATATGATAAAATTGATGAATGGACACTCAGAAACATCCATGCCCAGTTCGGGATTCGAACCCGGAACCTCTGGCGTTGTATCACGATGTGCTATACTGATCGCAACTCCAACTGGCGGTTGACCTTGATGGCTATTTCTGGCGCGTCCTGTCCCCCAATCATTTTCGGGGGCGTGTGGTCCGATGGGTGTCAGCAAACTCAGTTGCGTAGTAAAAGTTGAAGGGATCACATCGCTCTCCCGAAGCAACGTTGCCAAGCGTACTTCTGTTTTTGCCAGTTGTCTTTATATGACTCTGTGTCCGCCTGCATTCCGACCTGTGGATGGTCTTTCCGGAAACTCCCTCGTGTAGGACCACGTGTTCAGTTGAACCTGCTGATTAACAGTTGCCGAGAAGACTCTTTCTCGCTTTTCAGTACATTTGGCAACATGTGGTGGACCCAACGCTCATTGGTTTCCTACCGCGAAAAACGTTCGGTGTGACACGAAAATGCCCGATCTTATCCGAAGAAAAATTCAACTGATCGTTGATTCGCTGTTTCCCAGTCGCCAGGTGGAGTTGCGTTCAGTATGGGTCTTGCTCTTCTCACAACAGTTTTGCTACCTTGTGTTCTGACGTCAGACGAGGTTAGGTTAGGCCTGTTAGGTTAGGTTAGGTTAGGTTACATTAGCATACAGGTATATACAATGACAAATTATTATTTATTCTAAGAGAACTAAACCTAGCTAGAGTAACCTAACAACGTAGGCATTTAGCTTAAAATTAAAAGCTTTCTCCGGTGACGGCAAACACAATGTTGCTCAAGTGTTGTGCGATAAGTGAGACCCCGTTCTTCAGTACAACCACTCCGCCACAGGGGCCGGCTCATTCAACACTGAGTGAGGATAAATTTTTGTAGTGATAAAACCGGGTATAGAGCGACCACAAGGAAAAAAACCTTGGACGAAAAGTCCCCGCGCAGCTTTCCGTTCAGCTCGGGCCATAAGGAAGCATGGTCCACTCTCCCCTCCCCTCCTCGCGGGAGTACGGTGCACAGGAGTCGCGGGTCTGCGCAGGTTTCTATGCTTGTGGTTCCTCTATAGCTGTGTTTCACCTACGTCACAAACTGTTGCATTGTGGGATTGAGCAGCCATGATTGTGGCGAGTTCTTGTAAACATTCAGAATTCAAGCGGGCGGGCGGGAGATTTGAACCTTGTTTGCGATGGTATACTTTGTGCAATATTAGTTGCTTAGGTCTAACAGACACTCACGTTTATTCTAGAAAGAACAGAAGGCGCAATTCACAACACGGAATTTTCCGATTGTTGATTAGAATAAGCCGTAATGGCGAGAATAAATCGTGCCAACATTAATGAACAAAACAAACAGTACAGAGCAGTGGGGCGAAAATTTCTTTTCAGGTAAGTTAATATATCACATTTCTCTGTGACTTTTAGTACAAATGGATTGAACTGGTGTTTCTTATCATACTTGCAAGTAGAATTTCCTTGTTATTGTTTTATTTGGTAGAAAGTTTGACGATAAAAATGATAACATTCAAAGTTAAATACATCTTGATTGCACACTTGTATTTGATTATTTATATTTCATTCATTAACACAAACTGTTATTGTTATCCTATTCATGAGAAAAGGTGCCGGTAGTAGGTTTTGCGTACTGTCAGAAGAAAGCATTGCTTGGTTAAAACATGTTAATGATATGTCAAAGTATCTCAAATTGATTGATTTATTTTACTTCGTTTTTCTGCTATATTTGGCTAGTCGTCAAGATCAGTCATGCCAAGGCCGAGATTCGAATCCTGAGACCTGCATATCCCAAATTGTTAAAGCAAGTAGTGAAATTACTGTTTTTGAACAACTCAACATTTCAAATTACTGAGCTTGAACAAACGTTAAAAGGAAACACAGAAGATAATGGCTGAGTCTTGGAATTTTCAGTTAATCTGCATTCAAGGTCGTCGATGATCACTTTCTCCCACCCCGAGCGGGAAACATAGGTTACTTATTGAATGTAAATATTTCCAGCAGAATCCTAGCCACTAATAAATACGAAAACAAACTGATTCCATGTAGCTGGTTCAAGTAAATAAGCACAGGTGAACTAGAGTTGGCCTTTTCGTTGCATTTTTATGCAATGTTACCGACATTTTACACAGTGCTAACAACAAACGTGCACTTAGCGCAGGCGTAACGAACGCTACGTGGTGGGTATTTCCTTGCAGACGACAAATAGCTTTCCCGCAATCGTGGCGGCGGTGCGAATCCTGACGTCACATGAAACCATAACGTGACAGTATAAAACCGTGGTTTCGGCGGTAATGGAAAAATAAGCGTAGGGGGCGACGGATGCAAAAGAAACATTTTCCCCGCGCTGTTTGCTCAGCGAAGAATGCTAGCGGGAAAGACAAGACGAGTCAATCAACGCCTAGACATCGGCCGTGAATCTTCAAAGCGGTAAACAAACCGTCGCCCTTCTTTGATGTGGCTCGTACATCACATCAAATGCGCGACGAAGAAACCGTAACTTAAAGCTGGTTAATGACCAGAGCTAAAAGTCTCTTGTGTTTATTCGGTGGAGGTGTCGCCACTCAAAACGCCTCTGAATGCCGCTTCGGGGCTTCGGGTTGGAATCTAAATATAGAACGGTTGGAGGAACACTCGACTCCCACCCCCTGTGTCTCGAGTATACCCATTAAGAAATTTAATGAGTTTCTTTAAATTAATAGTGTTTTCTTTCTTAGATGAGAAATTTTGAAAAGTTTGCATTTTGATGCCTAAAGCCTCGACCGTCATGTTTATCTTAGGAATGGCCAAATCCGGATATAGGATATTCTGATATCCAGATTATTAACATATCCGAAATCATCGGATATCCGATGTTCAAATTATCCGGATATTTTGATTATACGAAATGTCTATATATCCGAATGTGTGCATTATCCGGATAGTTTTATCGTTTATCCGTTTTACGGGCTATCCGCATAGTTTTATTCGTCAGTTTCGTATTTCACTGTACAGATTTCTCACAAATCTGTCTCATCCTCATTCTCTGGATATCCGAATTATCCGTTGCACCAGGGTGCGAAATCCTGGGAGTGGGGACGGGGGATTTCCACTCCCACCAATATTGGCCTCAAAAATCCCCCCACTAAAAATTTCCGGATGGGAGAGGTTTTGTTATAACTAGGGCTCCGAAGTTGAAAATTATTGACAATTATTGAAATAAATTGACAAAAAAAAGACATAAAAAGACCTAAAAATATTCAAAAAAAGGACCTAAAAACAAAAAAAGGACGTATAAATGTGATCCAAATTAATTAATAAGTTCAGCTTTAATTACATATTTAATGAATAAAAAAATACAAAATTCTGATGGTATGAAACACACAGTGCGAAAAAACTGAAAGCTTCAAAGCAAGAGAAAGTTGCTACTTACAGCGCGACTTTCCAGACAAGTTACGGTTAAAGGACCTTGTACCGTATGTGCTTCAGTCGTCCAAAAATATATTTATTTATATCTTTTTTTATTTCTTTACTACAGAAAGGATGTTTAAGAGGTGATGAACTGATGATGATTCGAATTGAGAATGGGCAGTAAAAACGTAGTCGAAAGAAGATGAAGTTGCAAAAAAAAAGACCAATAAGCAAAAAAACGCCGAAAAAGGCAAAAAAGGACAAATAAAACCCACCTGTTTCTGGCCTACAATGACCCAAAATGAACGTATATTATGTTGGGCCTCGTCTTTGGACACTAGGGGAAAAAAAGGATTTTCCCTCAACTTCCGAGCCCTACTTATAACAAACAAAAGATAATCAATTATTTTTAATTTCAAATATACTTTACTAAGACTAATATCGAAAACACAAGCAAATTAGTGTAGTTGTGAATATTGAATGCATTCTCTCTCAAGAGATCATTAACAAATCTACACCAATACGCACAAGAAATGTAAGACAAAGATGCAAGAAAATAATAAATATGAAATCTAATTGATTTAGAACTCACACATAATAAAAGCCACTTGAACTATTTCATAATTTATTAACATCTTTAACCGGTTAGTAAAGGAATTTATTAGCTGCTTTGCAATATCTGATATGTATAAAAGTAACAAATTAATTTCCTTTATGTATAATTAATAATAATAATAATAATATATTTTTAATTGAGTAATTTATTTTTACTTTTAATAACATTACAAATATGTATCGTATAATTTACACATGTTTGTGGGGGGGGGTTGTAGATGAAGAACTTTCTCCCCCCACCAGTTTTCAATGAGTTCGCACCCTGCGTTGCACCCGAAACTGATATCGGATAATTTGAAATCGGGATATCCGTTATCCGGATCTTGTGGCCATTCAATTCTTCTCCCCCCCCTCTCTCTCTCTCTCTCTCTCTCTCTCTCTTTCTCTCTCTCTCTCTCTCTCTCTTTTTCTCTCTCTCTCTCTCTCTCTCTCTCTCTCTCTCTCTCTCTCTGATCTTCTCGATAGTGTAGCGGTAGTGTCGTCACCTTGTAATCAAGGGGTCCAGTGTTTGATCCCCGGCGGAGGCACGTCGTGGTCCGAATCACACTTTAAACTGCAGGTTCAGTCCCGATTAGCCTATCCGTGCATAAAATAAACTCAAATATAAAAACTTCGAATACTGTCGTTAAAGTACACCCAACGGCAAAAGAAACGGTATGCGAATTGTCCACCAACATTTTAATTCGGTCTGTATTACACAAAACTGATACATGAAAACCTCTTTTTAAAAAATTCCGTATATTAACACTTCCAAGTTTGTACATACTTGAAACACTTACTTTCATACACGAAACAAAATCGAACTAACCAAAGAACATAGACACTCACAATTACAATACCAGTCAAAAAGATAACTAACAAATTCCCAAAGTGCTGCTTTACTCTGGCATCCAGTTATACAGAAGGTTGTTTCACGTTGATGGTAACGATTTCGATCACCAGGAAGCAGCACGTAGGCACAGCACAGAGCAGCCAGAGCCAGTAGGACGAAAGTACTGTGTGTTGACTTTCAAAGACGATGGTTGGTGTGTGAGTGAGTGTTTATATGGCACCAAAAATTCCAGTCTTTTAGGAGGGGTACATCTGTGCCCTTTCCGACGTTGGTTATAGTTATAGCCAGATAATTAAACAGTGTCACATGAAAGCATTCCATGTGTCAAAGAAGGACATCAATGCAGTGTTGAATCGCCATAAAGCTTGCACCGTACATGTTGCTGGAACCAGTCAAAGTGGGCCTCGGACATATCGGAAGCCCAAGCGTTCCTCCGATGTTGTGCGGAAAGTGAGATCCTTGGTGCGATGTGAAAACCCTGCAACGCAAAGAGTGATTGCACAGGCAGTGCAATGTTTCCCTGCAACTGTAAATCGCATCATAGCCCAAGATTTACAACTTGTGCGGAAGCACAAGGCTCAAGTTCATAAGTTGCGTGCCTCACATGTCCAGGAGAGGAAGACCAACAGTCGGAAGCTCTACGAATGCCATCTGGTAGGGGACCGGTGGAAGTATGTGGTGTCCCTGGATGAAGCATGGGTGTATCTGTCGGGATGTGGTAAAAAAGAGGGCCATCTACTTACGTCCACGTGATGCAAGAGGTCGATCTGAGTGGGTACGTGAATGTGCTGAAAGTTTTCCACGCGGGTTCATGGTTGTTGGTGGTTACTGCCATAACGGCAAACTTCCACTGCGCAGAGTGGAAAAAAGGCTAAAATAAATTTAGCCTATTACCAGACGAATATTTTGGAGCCACTTTACAGACATGATATTCCTTCTCTCTATGGCAGCGACACATCTCGTGTTGTCATCCACCAGGACAAGGCTTCCAGTCATACGGTAAAGTCCACGCAGGCATACATGGATCGGATGGCACGTGAAACGGGCATTCATGCAATCCCCTTTACAGACATCCCTGTGAAATCCCCCGTTGCCTCTTCCATGGATTTTTGTGGGTTTCCGTTGTTGAAACGAGCCTTGGGAAGCAGACGGCTCCGCACAATTGAGGGTCTTTGGAAAGCTTGTCAGGAGGAATATGATTGTTTGGACCAGTGCGTTCAACGCAGTCTCCTCCAATGGAAACTCCGCTGCAGGGCCATTGCTGCAAGACAGGGGTATCACGTGGAGCACCACCGCTCGTGACGTCACGGTTTTTCTTAAGGTGAGGTGGGTTCTAACTTTGTTACCATGGACGTGAAACGACCTTCTGTACAATATGTTACCAAAAAGTTGCAAAAATTTTAAAAGAACCACAATCTTTAAAAGTAAAGTGAAAAAATTGTTATTGGAATACACATTATATTCAGTTCAAGAATTTCAGGAATTAAATAACTTCATAACATGAATTTAGATTGTATGCACTATATAATATGTACTTTTACAGCACTAGTTCACTTCAAGAAGTAATTTGTCATTGTATGTTTTACTATTATATTATGCTATATTATTATTAAAAAAAATCTGCCAAATTGATGTATAGATATATATTATGTGCGATGTCAACATGTTGTATTTTGTAATGTACATGCACCAATGCCCCTCAGGGGTACTTTCGGTGTGAAAATTGCTCAATAAAAGAAAAAAATTGTGATGGCAATGAATTGAAGTAATGACGTCAATAAGCAGAGTACAATGCTTCGAACCAACACAGTTTCATTCCTCAAAACAACACAGGATGAAGAGGGAAACAGTAATTAAAATAGTGGTGGACAATTTGCCTACCATTATCTTTGCCGCTGACTGTACG
Organism: Lepisma saccharinum; assembly: GCF_977018435.1. Lineage (NCBI taxonomy): Eukaryota > Metazoa > Arthropoda > Insecta > Zygentoma > Lepismatidae > Lepisma > Lepisma saccharinum. The sequence continues at coordinate 5,642,698 of NC_139246.1, forward strand.
AACGTGGATTTCCTAAACAAAGTGAGGATGTTAAAGGAAGCGACATGGCGAACGATTTGGCAACGTCGCTCAAGTGGCAGCAGGCGTTGCTAACACTTCTTGTCACCGACCTCTTCTTACGCTAAAGGAGCCTTGTTCGAGTTACAACTCCTCAGTCTTCGGCCGACGCTAGGATTATTGCACGGGAAACCTTCGCCGCTTGACGGGAATAAATGAATCGCCCAAGAGCGTCTTTTTTTAAAAACCCACGTCCCTCAACCGCAACGCGCCAGAGACAAACTGCTTCTGTTGCGTAGGTGTTCGTCCCCTCACGTTCCTTTGTCTTCTGCATCTCTTTCCGCTTGTAACTCAAGGATACAAGTCGTTCTTTTCGCTTTCGATTCAGTGCAACACCGAAATAAACTCTTGCTATTGGTCGAAGCATGGACTTCGCCAGAATTTTTTTCCAGGGGACGTCAAGCAATTCATAAATCTTTAATAGTAAAAGTAATAACAATAATAATACTATTATTATGCTTATGATGATTATTGTTATTATAAACTAATGAGACATATTTTATGCCAAATTTATTGTTTAGTTTCCCGCGCATATAGCATCGTGCCATGAAGGCATATTTAGGTGATGTGGGGATAGGACCGCACACATTCTCGATCTCGGCCATTTTTGGAGGTGATGTGATCAGCACAACGCTCCGGTCGTCTTTACCCCCCAGGGTTGATCCCAGGTACCAATTGATTTGAGGCTGCGTGAGCCTCAGTGCCTCTTTATGCGGCGACAAGGCCGGAACAATTCCTACCTTAGATCGTATAACCAATGTGTCCCTGGTTCGATACACGTTGGAGGCACATGACACATTGGTCCGAAACCCACTTTAAACTATAGGCCCAGTCCCGATTAGCCTGTCTTTGCATAAGTGGACTTACCATATAACTCTTCTCTGCATGTAATATTCATTGATTGATTTGCTTTATTTTACTTCGCTTTTTGTGCCACTTTTGGCTAATTTGAGAAAATGAGGATGATATGATAAATGGAAACTCTCAAACACCCATGATTCCTGACTAACCACTCCGCCACGGGGACCGGCTCTGAATGTAGTATAAGATTTTATCTGTTGAATATATGCATGCATGCTGATTATCACCATTACATGTTAGTGCCAATATTAAAGTTGCCCCTGTCTCTTCACAGCGCAGTGGAGCTCCTGAACCACCTCCAACCGGGGTCCCAGAGGCTACGAACTCACCAGAGGCCAAGTTCCATGCCGTGTCTCTCCCAGTCACAGTTCGGGAAGGAAGGAAAAGGTAAGACAAGCTACAGAATGATCTGGTTTTGGGTTAATGGTAACGTAGTCGCCTTGCAATCTAGGTATCCCGGGTTCGACACCCTGAGGAGGCACATGATAGTTCGGGCTGTATGTCCAGTTGCAAATAGCCTTCTTCAATCGGGCTTTGAGTGGCTGGTATATACGCTGCTTTGTCAATATCATATAATTAGAGTGCGGATTTTGCATATTTGCATGTTTTATTCCGGTCCACTAATTAATATGCAACCGGGCTCTAAAGTTGTTTCAGAGCATTCCGAACCGAAGTAGGGGGTTTTAAAGTGCATATAAATGCATATTTAAGGTGTTCGTGCATATTTACTGCGTAAGCGCATATAAATGCATATTACGTGAAAAAATCATTAATTTGATAGTTTTTTTTAAAAAATATATTTGTTTACTTGGATAATGTTTCGTCTGTCTAGAGTTTCTGAGAGTAAAATTTTCAAGCACAGGTGTTCGAAAACCTATGTTTATGCGCTGCAGGTCAGACGGTCCCCTCCCCCTCCCTTGCGCATACCTGGCAAAGACACAGAGAACACGTACATTCCCTCCCCGCCCTTCTTCCTAGGCCTATATAAGGCAACGGAGATTTTTGCTCGTAAACAGTCTGTACTCCGTTGAATTAGTGTAGTTTGCATTGTGTGAAGATTCCCAAGGAAAAATCATCGAAGATTGTTTTACTGAAACAGTGAAACAAGGTGAATCAACAGAACTATTACAAGATCTCACGCCAGAGAACATAGCTGCATTGAAATATTGTCCACTGACAAGTTGTAGTGTGGAGCGCACCGTTCCTTCATACAAGGATATACTAACTGATAAACGGAAAAATTTCACTCTAACCAATTTAGAGAGATATGTTGTAGTGCACTGCAATTTACATAAATGCAAAACTACTTAACGATGTTCGTTATATTGTGTTTGACAACTGGAAATAGTAAATTCAATTTAATACAAGATTTTACAACCTTACTTGACATGGAAGTCTTTACCTTCAATGGTCACTATGTGTGTGTAGTACTTTAAAAAATAAATGTATTTCGAGGAATTTTATTTGTGTCTATATTTTTCCTTTAGTACATAATTTGCATATTTCAGTGCATATTTTACTTGTTTTTAGAGCATAGATGCATGCATACTTTCCACTTTTTTAGTGCATATTGATCCGCACTTTACATATAATCAATATTCTTCATTAATATTTTATTTTTCTTATTTTAAGTTTCTTTTATAAATTGAGTTGATATGTATGAATGATAAAATTAGATGGGATTAATATAGGGCACCCATGTCCATGGTAGGATCCAGTGTTGCTTCAGTTTGACACGCACGACTTCTCAAGGGCAGTGCCGGATCTACAAGCCGCAAAACTCCGCAGTGGGGGGGGGGGGTCGTATATGCGTATGTAAAAAAAACATAGTTATTCAGGGGTACAGAAACGAATACGATATACACAGGTAAAGGTGAATTTAAAGTTCCCTGTGCAAATAGCACCGTGCCATGAAAGGACATTTAGGGTATGTGGGGGTAGTGCCCCACATATTTTCGATATCGGACATCTTGGAGGTGATGTGATCAGCACTACGCTCCGGCCGCCTTTTTCAGGCTGGTTGGGCCATGGAGCCGATTTATGCGAAGACAAAGGCGGAAAGATTCCGACCTTAGATCACGCGCCCCGGGTCTCCCGCGTGGTAGTCCGACTAGAATCAAATCAGGCTAAAATTTCACGAGAAATAAATTGGTGAAGGTTTCTTCAACCTAACTTTAATCAGGAAAAAGTTATGACTGCATTATTGTAACAAATGTATCATTTTCCAGGTGTGAGGAAACACTGTCACATCACCACGGGCGCCGAAACCTTGGGGGGGGGGGGGGGGCAGGGTGCCAGGGCCCCTCCAGTTCTCGTTTGGCCTCCACTTATAAGGGGCCCAATGTATAACGTTTGCACACAGAAACTTCGCACACAACAAGTCTTAAATTATGCAGGATTGTGCTCTGAAATGGGCAAAATCAATAATATGGAGGCCTCTCTGATGGGGTAGTGGTAACGTCGTCGCCTTGTAAACAAGGGGTCACGGGTTCGATACCCGGTGGAGGCACATGGCACAGTGGTTCGGATCATACTTTAAACTGTAAGCCCAGTCCCGATTAGCCTTTCTGTACATAAAGTGGACTTAAAACAACAATTCAATAATGTGGAACTATAACTCAGTTTGAGTGTCTTTCTTGTACTTGTTCGTTTACTATTTCAGTATTTCCTTTTTCAAGCCCACAATGAAGTAAGGAAAACGCATTGTATATTAAGAATGAATCTGTGCGAGAATAGAGGAAGAACCATGGGAATTCTGTAGTCTTCATGCTCTTCAATAGTCTAACCTGCTTCTATCATGACCAATTGTACCCAGCCTAAATCCATTACTTTTCATAGGGCGTGTTAAGGGTCTTTTGAATCCCTTTAAGCCCTTGTATGTGACTTTGTCAACATGAGATAAGAATTACATACACACATTATATATATATTAGGGATGTGCCGAAGCCGATTACAGATGTATGAAAATCGGCCGAAATTGACACATCGGCATCGATATCGGAATCGGCAAAGATCCGATATTTAAACCGATACAGATTATACTAGAGTTTTACCTTCTAATAAGTTTTATATTCTAGTTTTGTAAGATTTATTGAAAATTTGGTTACGATTCCTCATTATTGTAGAGTTTTTGTAATAAAATTATTGCAAACTCTCATTCAGAGGGTCAACCTAACTATACATATAAGTGGTACATTGCTGAAACAGGATCTGCTGTTGTATTGGAAATTCAAAAATGAGTATTCAAACCTGAAGCAAGTGCAGAGAAAATACTTGGCCATACTTGCTGCATCAGTAAACAGCGATTGAGTGTTCAGTGTTGCTGAACAGATTTGCGATAAGAGAAGAAGTAGTTTACTTCCTGAATGTGCTTCCAAATCTTGTATTTCTGAAGTTGAATCTGACAGAACAGGAATTCATTTTGCATTTCAAAGAACTGCTTGTGTACTAATGTTTAATCTCTTGAGAATCCATGTTCTTCTTAAAAGTTCACATAACATTTTGTAGATGCAAAAGTACATTCACATCTCTTGAGAATATATATGTATGTGCATAGCAAATTTATTTTTGTCATGCTGAAAATAACATCCCATTTCTGTTTAATAATCTTATGTATCGGAATCGGTTAAATATCGGCATCGGTTCCAAAAATTATCGGTGAGTACATCGGCATCGGTAAATTTTCAGCTTCGTCACATCCCTAATATATATATATATATGTGTGTATGTATGTATGTATAAAATATAAAATTTGAATGGACCGAAATTCATCAAGCAGCTTCCGAACAAATAAAACTATGATCACGACGGCCCCATACTCAAAAGGTACGACCCCACAAATAAAACATCTTATGTAGGCATAGCTGGAGCACTTATGCAAGAAGAAAAAGACGGATCACGCTCACCCATCGCATATTGTAGCCGCTGTCTCACGGACACCGAAAAAAGTATGACGTGTTCACACTTGAAATCACAGTAGCGCAATATGTACTAAAAACCTTCAGTTACTTTTCAATAAATTCCAAATTCCTTGTATTAACGGATGATCACGCTCTTTCTCACCTTAGAACAACAAAAGCAGAAAGTTCCATTTTGGCTAGGAAATCTTTATTTTCCCAGGAATTCGACCTTTGATATCCAACACATATCATCAGCACAGAATGCACTGGCAGACAGCCTCAGCAGTTTTCCAGCCCCCAAATAAAGGATTTCTCTGTATTAATTACAAGTTGATTATTAGCCACCCAGTTACTGACTGCATTAAGATCAGATTGCAACTGAACATGTCTATCATCAGTGTGTATTTCACTGTATATCTTGATATCATCAGCATAAAATATATATTTAGCATGCTTGATTACTTTAGAAATATCATTCAAATAGATAGCAAAGAGAAGAGGTCCCAATGGAGATCCCTGGGCCACTCCTTTGTGTATTTTACCTGGAGTTGAAAATGTTGATTTAATCCTTAGGGGTGTTAAGAGACTTTTGAATCACACTGTAGATTGGATGCATTTAGTGTGTGGGACTCCTGACTTTGTAGTTTTAACATGTGGATTTTCAGTATATTGTATTCAGAGGTATATTCAATGCGTTTTTTTTCTTTATTTTGTACAGCTGCTATTTTTAGATAATTTAAAATATTTCTCTAGGAATTACGCTCATCATTTACTGACGACATTATTTTTGTAAATTTTTTATGAGTTCGTCTATTCAGTGATGCTACGACGTGACAGCGTCTCCTGTGTTTTGATATGTTAATTGGCCATGATGTGACGTCCCAGCACGCCTCACACAGGCAACAATTTATCAAAGCAGGACCGCAAGGATTTGGCAACACTGCGGACTCCTCAACGGTTGACGGGACCTCAGTCTGCCCGACACCTACTTTTTTTTTTAGATTCTCCCGTTTTGTTGCTTTCTTCAATATCGCTTCCGCCATCATTCTTCTACGTCATCCTGGCAGGCGGAGGAGAAATAAATCACCTCACTTAGTCTGACAGGGACGGCTTTTTCACTGTCACTCTCGAGGGCAGATCCGCGCTCCTGTAACAGATCAAGAAAAATTGTAAACAAACTCATCTACGTTGCATATTTCTTCTCATCTATTTCCGTTCTTCTATTTAATTAGTTTGTTACCTTTCCCGGATTTTTTGCAGAAATTCACACATTTTTGAGTTAAGTTCTGTTAAATTACATCTAAGAAAAATGTTTTAGCATTGGCTTTTACCCTCATTGTAAAAAGTTGACTGGACAGATTGGGTTTTACTTACCGTCACTGTAAAAAGCTGGCTGGACAGCATTGGTTTTACCCTCACTGTAAAAAGTTGACTGCACAGCATTGGGTTTCATCCTCACTGTAAAAAGTTGACTGGAAAGCATTGGGTTTTACGCTCACTATAAAAAGTTGACTGGATAACATTGGGTTTTATCCTCACTGTAAAATATTGGCTGGACAGCATTGGGTTTTACCCTCACTTTAAAATGTTGGCTGGACAGCATTGGGTTTTACCCTCACTGTAAAATGATGGCTGGTTAGGATTGGGTTTTACGCTCACTGTTAAAAGTTCACTGGATAACATTGGATTTTACCCTCATTGTAAAATGTTGAATGGACAGCATTGGATTTTACGCTCACTAAAAAGTTAACTGGACAGCTTTACCCTCACTCTAAATAGTTGACTGGGTAACATTGGGTTTTACCCTCACTGTAAAATGTTGGCTGACAGCATTGGGTTTCACCCTCACTGTAAAAAGTTGACTCGAAAGCATTGGTTTTTACGGTCACTAAAAAGTTGACTGGATAACATTGGGTTTTACCCTCATTGTAAAATATTGGCTCGACATCTTTGGGTTTCACCCTCACTGCAAAATGTTGGCTGGTCATCATTGGGTTTTACGTTCATTGTAAAAAGTTGACTGGATAACATTGGGTTTTACCCTCATTGTAAAATGTTGACTGGACAGCATTGGATTTTACGCTCACTAAAAAGTTGACTGGACAGCTTTACCCTCACTGTAAAAAGTTGACTGGACAAGATTGGGTTTTACCCTCACTGTAAAAAGTTGACTGGACAACATTGGGTTTTACCCTCACTGTAAAATGTTGGCTGGACAGCATTGGGTTTTACCCTCACTTTAAAAATGTTGACTGGACAGCATTGGGTTTTACCGTCACTAAAATGTTGACTGGACACATTGGGTTTTACCCTCACTGTAAAATGTTGGCTAGACAGCATTGGGTTTTACCCTCACTTTAAAAAGTTGACTGGACAGCATTGAGTTTTACCGTCACTGTAAAATGCTGATTGGACACATCAGGTTTTACAGTCACTGTAAAAAGTTATGCTGACTGGATACATTGGGTTTTACCCTCACTGTAAAATGTTGACTGGACAGCATTGGGTTTTACCCTCACTGTAAAATGTTGACTGGACAGCATTGGGTTTTACCCTCACTGTAAAATGTTGGCTGGGCAGCATTGGGTTTTACCTCACTGTAAACAGTTGACTGGACAGCATTGGGTTTTACCTTCACTGTAAAAAATTGGCTGGATTAAAGTGGCTATGGGCTCACCCAGCCTCAAATAGATAGGTATACCTCAGGGCAAAAAAGTAGTGTGTGACCATTATGTGAAGCTTCTGTTATTTTCCAAAAATAATTATGCCATGAGACTCTTACCGGTACTTAAAAATCACTGATTGCTAGATAAACTGTCTTGCTGCAGGATTAGGATTTGAGGAATACATTAAAATTGAATAGTCCAACTCGACACACACCATTTCTTCGTGACAGTTTAGCAAACATTTTTCCGATTTGTTAGTTATTAGTTCGTTGTTATTGCTTAGTGCATTATAGTCGAATTATGACACTGGAGAAAATTTACTACAGTCCTGCGAAATACGGACTTACAAAATGAAATCTTCTGTGCCCGAAGATTCTGCGCCGATTCCATTCTATCCTCGCAGTTTCAGCCCACAATCATCTATTTCATTTTCATATATCAATCTACATGTAAGATAGACTAAACTACATTTGAACATGGAGATGATGACTATGCGTTTTTCACTTCACGATCCTTATTTGAGGGCAAGCAAATTACGGTTATACGTGTACTAATGAGCTTCGAGTGTAGACGGCTTGTTTTGCCGGTCGAGCGTTATTCGCTTGAGCGACGAAGCTCTCAATTCCGTACGCTATCTAGCGTCGTCCGTGCGAACTATTTGGCACTCGAGCAAAATCCTCTCGCTCCAGCACTCTTATTATAAACCAATTTTTGGACTGATAAAACACGATGCGACGATTATACTTTGGTGACTATTATGCTGTGAAATACGGTAAAATTGCTTGAGCCATAAACATATTTAGCAAAAATTATTCATTAAAATGTCCTTAATTACAGTAACTGTATAATAGCCGTTATCAGCGTATGACAGCCGAAATTGACGGTCGTATACAGTTTTTCTTCAGTTAACAGACAAAATTTAAAAAAAAGAGATTTTCTGTTCTGGAAATTTGGAAGAAGTAAATATAACGAAAATGCATTAAACGCCCATGAAGGAGGAAAATGCATTTACAAAACTTAAAAAGTTATAAAAATGCAATAAAAACTTTGTGTTGAAAGCTAACCAATGACGAGAAAGAAGTAATTAAATGCAAGAAAAGCACATTTTACCCAATAATAGTGTTGTTCCCTCAAAATACATTGCTTAAATTTGAATTTTTCATATTCATGCAATAATTAACACATATTATTGTGGCTGAAATGAAGTTATATGTGAAAAATATATAATTTTTGGTTCACTTTCATCTTCCGGACTGGCCACGGCCCCCCTTCCCCCCTTCTGGGCGCCCATGTATAGGAGCAGAGTGTTTCTGGTTCCTACAGAATAGAAGCGACTGTCGCCCTCACTATCAGAGTATGGCTAATGAAGGATTCAATCATCGTTCATAGAACCACTCCTTCCGTCATTGTTGTACCTGGCCGAGGCTGGAAATGCACTCCTATTGGTTGGTGCGGTGTGATATCGAACCACCCAACTCTGTGATTGGCTGAACAAGGGAAGCCAACCACCTGCGGATCTGGCCTTCACCTGGTCATTGACCAAGCCCCTTCTACACGCAGGCGCAGCTGAAGAGGTGTCCTGAACGGTGTCTATAAACCGTTTCAATGTTCGTTGATTGTGGTCGACTTTCGTGGCGGTGTGGTTAGCACAGCGCGCTACGATGGCAAATGTACAGAGTTCGAATTCCGGCGTGGTCATGGGTGTTCTTGTGAGTGTCGATGAATTTTTTCATATCACCATTCATTCTTATCGTAGCGATTAGCCAGAAGTGGCAGAAAATTACGCTAAATTACAAATGTCAAATAGAGGATTGTGTCTCTTTCTAGATGCACGCTTATAGAGTAGGGTTGTCAATGTACTAGCACCGCATCTTCATATATGGCACGTGAACTTCTCTCCCCAGTACGATCTCCCTTAGGAACATTCTGACACTGTTTTCTCACACCAGGAAAATGAGACATATGTTATAATCATGTAGTCATAATATTTTCCTGATTAAAGATAGGTTGAAAAAAACCTTCACCATTGCATTTCTTGTGAAATTCTAGCCTGATTTGATATATCACATAACCCTCTTCCTATTTAGTTTCAGTTGAATTCAATATGGCGGACGACCACCAATATGGCGGACGGCCGCTTGGAACACACCAATATGACCTAACCTGTTTCTATCATGGCCATTTGTACCCAGCCAAATTTCTTTACATTTTATAGGAGTGTTAAGATAAAAATATTAAACCGATTGTGATTGGAGCGTTTTTGTAATATCAAAGTAAAATTTCCTCTAAGCCACGACATTTTGGGTGCACGTGGGAATTTAGGAGGGGCCAGTGCCCCAAATCTCCATCTTAACGATGTCCTTGGTAGGATGCCCAGTGAAAATAGCGCCCAGTACGGTCCCTACCTGTCAATTAATCATATTTTTCAAATAAAACTGACTCCTATCACACTTTATCCACACTTTCCTTCGTTTGCCTTCCATACTTAACTGTCCTTATTAACGCACACACTGAATTTTCTGCTTCTGTCTTCATACATTCGATCACGTCTTTAATTTTTTAGGATTCGGCTTTCCCAGCATATTATTAATTTTGTTGTGCCAGCCTTCTACAGCGTTGGTGGTTCGATGGCGCCGTCTGTAGCAACTCGAAAGACTGACCGGGACTTAGCAATTTTCTAACCACCTCTCCACAAAATTGTCGAAAAACTCAGAAAGCTTGGCGATCGTACGTAGGTGCTTGGGAATGTATCTCGAGCCAGCTCGAGAAGACATCGAAGACATCTTCAGGCCGAAGGAACGCCATCGCAGCGCACGTGCGGATATGCAATCTTACTTCTTCATTTTCCCTGCATTCACGAGTAAGTCCCAATTCTTGCCCTTTTCCCCACAGACATTTTTTTCATATGGAAATGGCATCCGTGCACTTCAACTGATGGCAACACAACTTTTAGTGCAGAAATCGCTGCTGGTTCAAAATCAGCGGTCATATTTTTACGATTCCATTCTTTAATATGTTCAAGTACATTACGAAAAAGACGTATGCATGTCTCCTTTCCTTTGTTTGGTAAGAATGCAAAGGCCACTGGATAGATGTTTGTTTCACTCTTTGAACTTCCAAAGTTTGCATGGATCGTGTATATTTGAGGAAATAGCTTGCTACAGATTGTAAAGGTCCAATCCATAAAAGAAAGTCTTGTTTACCACGGTGGAATGTGACTCATGGGGAGCAGGTGGGCCGTGACTCATGGTGACCAGGTAGTCGCTAGGAATGAATACTTAAACTAGTCGCGATTTACACAGATTTTTGTATGGCCGCGATTTTGATATATTCGATATATGAATACTAACGCACGTACAGTCAGCGGCAATAAAAATGATCAAATCAAACTAAACTGAGTAAAGACAATGAGTCAACCTACAAAAATAGAAAATATTTATTGAATAAATTTGTTCAAAATGGATGTTCTAGAATTATTTTTAGTATTCCGGTAACTCGGACTAAATGAGTTTTGTTAAATGAAATCTTTTTTAATGTTATCAATTGAATAGCCTATAATTTTTCCATTATTACGTTTACAAGCTTCGTTTATCTTGTAAAAGTATTCATTTTTTTTTCACAAAATGCAGGAAATTTATATGCCGAATTTTTAAAACTAAAAAAAAAATGCTTACAAAATATTTGTAATTGCGTTATAAGCATGAACAAGAATGCTCCAGAACAGTACAAAGTTCGCTCCACCTTCAAAACTTTCCAGCGCCTGTCCTAACCATGACCACCGAACCAAGAGCCCACCTAAAGATATTTTATCCACCCTTGAGCCCACCCCAAGAAAAATTTCTGGCGATAACAAGATTTTGCCAGACCCAGATCCTCTTATCGACGCCCCTGGTAGGTTATATGAAGATCAACGCATGTACAGTGGGATCCATGAGTATTACCGTGCAAATTGTCCATCACCATGTTCGTGCACTTTATTTGACACAATAATAGCTACAAGAATTAAAAGAAAACTCAAAACAAGCTGTTGACAACTTCTGCACCAACATACATAAAAATCCGTGGATGTGAGGGAAAAATTAATGAAAATAGTTATGGACAATTTGCACAGTAATACTCATGGATCCCACTGTACAGGCAAGCTTACAGTCCTATTACACTTTTTAACTCACAGTCCATAGATTGATTTGGTGTTTTAAGTCCACTTTATGCACAGCAAGGCTAATCGAGACGGGAACTACAGTTTAAAGTGGGATCCGAACCACTATGTGCCTCCACCGGGTATCGAACCCGGGATCCCTTGATTACAAGGCGACGACGCGGATTCAGTAGAGTTCTGGACGAGACCTAAATCACAAAAGGAGGGCTACAAAACATCTCAATGCATGGACTAAGAAAGTGTCGGCTCTTGTAGTCGCTTCGTCCCTTGGAACATCCCGAGTATGACAGGAACGCGTATCGAGGTCTGGGCGTCCGGGGAATTTCCCGATGCGTCTCCCAGAATCAAGAAGGAGGGAGTTGGCATCCCAGAATGCAAATCGCTTCCCTGTTCCCTGGAGTGTCGCGGCGTAATTAGGCCTAACGAGGGGCCACCTGAAGGGGGTGGGGGTGCACGTTCCTCATTATGAAAAAAGAGATAGGGGGCGATAAATCCAAGTAGAAGGATAGGTGAGTTTGTTCTAAGCTCGCAGGGTACATTTAAACTTTGATGAGGAACATTTGGCCGCTCTGAGCGCTTAGCGGGGCTTAAGTGCCGAATTGGCGGCGATATATTACAAGGAAACGTTCCGTGCTGTGTGCAAATGGAAGCAGGATTTCTTCCCCTTCCACTCCAGAGTTCCAGAAGTTCTTTCCGCTTGGGAGGTGCGAAACCAGAAACCCTGAGGGTGCAAGCGATACTGTCATGCCTCATAGACGTTACAAACATGAGAAGCAGCCATCGGGTTGGGAGCCAGATGTGAGGCTTTCGCACCCCTTGCTTCACGGAAGGGGTTGAGGGCGCTTCTGGTGTTATGCTCCGTGTACCCATCCCTCGATGTCTGCCTTCATGTTCGTTGCTCACTTTCACCTTTATTATTATGTTAGGACCGCACAATGCCCGTCGCCAGAAATGTTTGTACTGTTGGTCAGACCACTGATAAAACTTTTTTCATTCATTGTTTTCTGCCTAATTGGCAGGTTCTTCACTGCAATCTCCAGCTTTTCCTATTCTCCGCCTTACGCTTCGTAATAGCATACAACCCAGTTAATTTAATATCATCCATAATAGCAAAAATAATAATAATTACTATCACTGCTGCGATTAAGATGAACCGAAGGTGGCCCTTCTTAAGCTTCTAGAACAATTTACAAATCTCTAATGAGAGATACATTTCTGAAATTAAAGAAATAACTCCTATCACTAATTGAAGACTAAAATTGGTAAACGCTGTAAGTGCCACAATACTTCAAACACCGTTTTCCACATTAAACTGTGAAATGTGCCATGCTTTATAATGTGGTAAACGTGAAATGTGGCTGGTAGCCCTCTAAGTAGTTCAAAGGACGTGTAAAGAGGTCACTAGTGTGCACGTTCTTACGGGCTGATGTGCGGAACGATGCGATTTCCCAACACTTTCGCTTTTGGCACTTACAACGTTTACCACTTTTAGTCCTCAATTAACAACGTGTAGCCTGCTTATAACTAAGTAACTCTGTAGCCTTCTTGACTTCTGCGCACCGTACTCCCGCGAGGAGGGGAGGGGGAGAGTGGACCATACTTTCTTATGGTGCTAGCTAAACGGAAGAAGGAAAAGCTGCGCGGGGACTTTTCGTCCAAGTTTTTTTTCCTTGTGGTCGCTCTATACATAACGCACCTATTTACTTTAGTCATTCTCTTCGCATGCTAACTAACAGAACTTTATAAGAATAACAATCTTTCCATTTTTGAAATGAACGATACCAATTTCAAGAGGGGGTCGACGAACCTGTTCCACAACGGCAAAGTATTTTCAATCCATTTTGAATTTTATGATTTGTAAAGTAATCTTCTTCTTCTAATATAAGTATAAAAATTGATGTATGTGTGTGTGTTTGTTCCGGCATAACTCTCGAACGCCTGGAGCGATTTCTACCAAACTTGGTACACGCATCACTTGCAATATGGAAAGAAATACTGTGGGGGTAAAACACCCCTGGCACCCCTTGGGGTGGGGAAGGGTGAAGTAAAAATAATCGAAAACGACCGATATCAGTATGGAATCCATAGTTTTCGGGGTCTCTATGATGAATAGTGACACTACCAAAGCCGTTCAACTTCAAGACACCACTGGTACCATTAGGGGAGGGGTGCGGAAGGGGTGACATGTCGAAATAATAAAAAACGATCTATATTAGTGTATAATCCATAGTTTTCGGGGTCGCTAAGATGAATAGTGACACTCCCAATGCCGTTCAACTCCAAGTTCATTTTTCACTATTGTTAGAATTCATTATTTTCCTCTAATAGAAGATTGGGATAAATAAATACCCGGGCAACGCCGGCCAATCAGCTAGTAATAATATAAAACAATAATAATAATAATTAAAGTTTTAATGAATGAAGGGCACTACAGTATATGAAATCTTTATCTGCCCCCTGAGAAAAAAAATCTTGGTGTTTGGTGCATAATTAGACATAAGCGGAATTGTTAGAGGAGAGCCAGGTTTAGAGCTTTTAGCATTTAGTTTTGAAGTTTGGTGGAAGCTGGATGTGTCCCGCACAAGACCCAAAATCTCGCGGGCATCTTTGCTTGTCACAATTGATCCCATACCAGCTCCAAGTTGCCTGGTAACAGGCAAAGCGATTTCTGCTCTTAGGGCTAGAGGATTCAGAGCCTGGCATCTACGATATATCTCTTGCGAGATGTGACTTATGACTCGATATGGTCTGTTCGCCTTCAACGCGTGTGTCAACAAACAAACTAGAAGATTCTTTAAGACTCTGCTGTTATCTTTGCTTGGACGAATATTATTAACGGCGCTTATGTCGTTCCAGCTGGGGACCCGACAAATTTCCTCGAGGAAAGGTATATGTTGGGTTAGGGTCGAGTGGTGCGTCGGAGGGGAATATCGCGAAACTCGCAGTAGATTCGGATCAGGGTGAAGAATAGCAGCATTGTTTTTTTTCATATGACGTCATTCCTTGTAAAGTATCTGTAGCTATGGTTTTCCAGGCTTTTTAGTGCGAATACAGAAACCTTTTTTCGTTTTTTTTCTCCTCTTCCCTTTAAAATCTCTCTTTGGTCATTTCTTTCTCTTTCTTTCTCTATCTCTTGTTGTTCTTTTTCTATCGCTTTCTCATTCTTTTTCTTTCGTTCTCCTTCTTCTTTCCTAACTCTCTTTCTCTTTTCTATTTGTGTCTCTATTTTTATTTTTTTTGTTTTTTTCTCTTTTCCTCTTTGTATCTCTATTTTTCTTTCTTTCTTTTTATATCTCTATTCCTCTCTTTTTCTTTCTGTACCGCAATTTTTCTTTCTTTTTGTATATCTATTTCTATCTTTTTCTCTTTGTATCTCTATTTTTCTCTCTTTTGTATCTCTATTTCTCTTTTTCTTTTTATATCTCTATTTTTCTTTCTTTTTGTATCTCTATTTCTCTCTTAATAGCTTTGTGTAGTTTTCTTTCTTTTTGTATCTATAATTTCTTTCATTCTCTTTATCTCTATATTTTTCTTTCTTTCCCTTTGTATCTGTATTTCTCTCTGTATCTCTTCTGCTTTCTTTCACTTGCTAACCCGCTTCCTCTCTTTCTTTCTCTTTGTATTCCTTTTCGTTCTTTTTTCTTTTTGCATCTATTTCTTTCTGTATATCTCTCTTTTCCAATTTTTCTTTTTTTCTCTTTGTATACATATCTCTCTCTCTCTCTCTCTCTGTGTCTTTGTATTTCTTTTTCTTTTATTTTATCTTCGCATCCCCTTTTCTTTCCCTTTTTATCACTTTTCCCTCTTTTTCTCTTAGTATTTCTATTTCTCTTTCTCTCTTTATATCTCTTTGAATCTCTTTTTCTGTTTGCGTCTCTATTTCTCTCTTTTCTCTTTTTTCGTATTTTTCTGGCTTTCTCTTTCTCTTTTTCCATCCCCCTTTCCCTTTCTTTCTCTTCTTTCTTACTTGTCTCTTACTCTCTCTTTCTGTGCACACATAGATATGGTTTCTTTATCCCCTTTGTTCTTTCTCGCTTTCTCGTTTCTATTCTCTCTCCTCTATCTCTCAGGGAAAGACAGAAGATTGCGATCTGTAGTTCTCTCTTGATTGTGTTGGTGGAAGGCAAAGTGCTCAGACGATGATAAATTTGGTCAGATTTTTTTTCCAATATAAAACGACCGTTTGAAGGGTTTTTCTCACAATGTTTTGCTCTATGAACTTACCTCATTAAATTTCTTGCATAGTAGATCTTAATGGTGCTAATCTCTGTGATGATAGAGGTTATGTGATCTGCATCAGGCTCCAACCACTTTTACCCGTTAGAGATGACCATAGAGCCGCTTGATGCTGCAACATTGTTAGGAAAATTCCCAGCTGATATCACCCACGAGATGGTAGATAACAGTTCACAAATCAGCCAAGTCCACCGCTCTTACATTGTTAACAACAATGCTGCAAATAAAATAATAAAACAATTCAACTTATTGCTGTGGAAGCATAAGCAGGGGGAATAATTAGAAGAATTTGGGGGGGAAATCTGTAAGTACTGACTTCGAAATTCCAAGTAACTTTAGACAATGGGTGAAACTGGTTTCTGCCAGCCTCTGACAGAAGAAATGCTGGATGAATTTCAAGCAGAGTTCTCCTCCAGTTCCAAGAACATTTTGGCACAAAACATGTGCAGTCACATGGATATAAATGTAGCAAGTATCTCATCACAGCGTCTGGAGGATACGCAGCACGTCTTCACCCACAATGTCGACCTGGAGGGAAGGCCGGTCGCCAATCAGAGGAGCACAGGGAGGTGTTGGATCTTCGCTTGCATCAACGCAATGAGGATCCCATTCATGAGACACTACGGTCTTGACCAATTTGAATTCAGCGCTGCATATCTCTTCTACTGGGACAAGTTGGAGAGGTGCAGGTATTTCCTTCACAACGTGGTCGAAATAGCGCGTCTTCGACCAGCTGATTGTCAATACAACGACGATGAAGGAGTCAAGCCAGGAGGTCAAGGTGACCAAGAGAGAAGGCAGCCGCCTGCGGACGGTAACCCTTGGGAACTGAACAGTCGATTAATGCTGCACCTCCTGAAGCAAGTCCTCAATGACGGTGGACAGTGGAGCATGGTGACAAACCTCATCAACAAGCATGGGGTAATGCCGAAAAAAGCTTTCCCCGAGACGGTCAGTGGCAGATTCAGCATAAGAATGAACGTTATTCTTCGCAGCAAGCTTCGGGAGTACTCGAAAGAGTTGCGAGCCATGGTTTTTCAGAGCAAAGGCAAAAAGGCAATTGAAGACAAGATCAAGGAGCAAATGTCGGTCCTGTTTCGAATCGTAAACATTTGCCTCGGCACGCCTCCAGAAGATTTTACCTGGGAGTACCAGGACGGTGACGGTGCATATAGACGGGTAGGGCCGGTAACACCTCTTGATTTCTACGAGAAATGCGTGAAGCCTTTGTTCAATGTCTGCAACAAGGCCTGCTTCGTGAATGATCCGCGTCCAAACAATCCTTACGGCAAAGTGTACACCGTAGCCTACTTGGGAAATGTAGCTGAGTGTGGGACAGTCCTATACAACAACCAACCAATAGAGTTTCTAATGCGCGTCGCGGTACAGTCCATCAGGAACAACGAACCCGTCTGGTTCGGTTGCGAGGTGAGCAAGAGGTTTGCTAGCAACCGTGGCATAATGGACACGCAAATCCACGACTACGAGTTGCTTTTCGACTGCGATTTCCACCTCACTCTTACGAAGGCAGAGAGCCTGAGTCACTGCGAGAGCAAGATGACTCACGCCATGGTGTTCACGGGAGTGTCCCTGGACGGAGAAGGCCAGCCGGTTAAATGGCGAGTTGAAAATTCGTGGGGCAAGGACAGAGGCGACAATGGGTATCTCGTGATGACGAATGACTGGTTCAAGGAATTCGTCTTTGAAATCGTCGTCGATAAGAAATATGTGCCGGGTAATGTGATGCAAGTTTTCAACACTAAACCTCGGGTCTTACCAGCATGGGATCCTATGGGCACGCTTGCCGCCAACTGATTTTCCTTTACTCATTTCTTTGATTTACAAATTTTCTGTATCCTCTGTCATGTAATCAGTTATATTAATTTCACTCAAATATAATCCATTTGCATTGCTTCCATAGAATTTGCATTTTCAGTTTGCCGCCCCCCGTGGCACGTCTCGCTACGACGCCAGGGGTCCCGGTTTCGAATCCCGGCCTGGGCATGGATGTTTGCGAGTGTTTATTCATCAATTTCATCATATCACTCATCCCCATCTCGCAAATTAGCCAAAAGTGGCACAAGATGCGAAGTAAAATAAACTAAATCAATCAATCATATATTCCACAGCAAGAAATCTGTGCGGTGAGACTTTCTGAATGGCGAAAAAATTAGAGAAAAACTTTGACACTCCGAAATATTAGCTAGGATCTGTAGTGGTTCATGTTTATTTATTTAACAAAGGATTCCCAATACAGCATTATTCTTTCTACATTGGGATGTACTAACAATAGAAACAACAACAATCATGCAAAGAATAGAAACAAAAACTGAAATTACATGCGATTAAGTGACTTACACATATTTCTACACGACATACTAATAAAGCGTGATTGATTTTAAAAAAATGTCAATTTGGCTTGCTTTGATTGGTTGCTTGATTTGGTTTATTTTACGTCGCATTTCTTCCATTTTTGACTAATCGTGAAGATGAGCATGAGTCATGATGATTAGTGTTGCCCACGAGACGAGACTTTGGCCTGTCTCGTCTCGTGGAAATGCTGTGAAATGCTGTCTCGTCTCGAAAATATTTGTTTGTCTCGGGACACATGATCAATCTCGTCTCGTCTCGAATTTTTAAAAGCCTGTCCCGTCTCGTCCCGTGGGCAACACTAATGATGATGGACGGACACTCACGAACGACACCCACACCAATGCCCAGGCCGGAATTCGAACCCGGGATCCCTACAGTCATAATTCATATGGTTTGCTAAATTGTTGTATTGGCTGGCTAGTCTGTGTAACAGGGAACACTGAATGAGGCATAGTCTTGGCTTCTGACAAGCGAAAAGTTGAGTGCTTCTTGTGCTGCGAGATAGCACTCGAAAGTGAATTTCCTGAGGAAGGCGGTCGCTTCTGATGTAGCTATTTTATGTAGGAATATATGGTTTGCCAGTTTATATCTCTTGTGAGGAGTATGGATATATAACTGTGTGATTGTGAAATGTTGAATGCTCGCTCTATGTTCTCTCTCTCTCAAGAGATCATTTACAGATCTACACCAATAACAATATAAGTAAACAAGAATACAAGACACAAATAAGTATGAAATCAAATTGATAATGTATCAATACGGAGCGAGAAAGAAATAAAAAAAATACATATAATAAAACTATGTCAACTATCTCGTAATTTATTTTTACATTTAATATTGTAATTAATAACATATATAATGTGTGTGTATATATGTACGTATATAGCTATGTATATATATATATATGTATGTGTGTGTGTGTATGTACGAGGGGAGAGTGAAAAGTTTTGAGCCTCACAGGGAAGGAGTGTTTGAGCTACAGTTTCTCAATATGATTTCTCTACATAATCACATACTCTCTATAATCACCCTTCAGATCAATGCACTTATGCATTCTGTGCTGCAAGTTGTTTACAGTCATCTGGTAGAATGATTTGTCCTGAGTCTCACACCACTAAATGACCGCCTTCGTCCGTGTGGAATGAAGTGAATTCTTCATAGCAGGGAAAATATGAAACTTTGACGTGGCAGGTCGGGGGAATATGGTGCATGGGGAAGTGCGGTGAAGCCACACTCAACCAAAGCAGCCTGTGCAGTGAGTCCTTTCCGACAGAGGTACCGAATCACGGCCACTCTCTTCTCTGACACTTCATTCATATTCAACCTGACAAAAAAAATAGAAGAAAGAATGTGAATTTTATAAAAGTTCGTACAGAGTGTCCTAAAACATAAACCTTACATCCTCCAAAATTTCAAGTACCTAGCATCACTCCTTCCATGTGAGGCTCAAAACTTTTCACTCTCCACTCGTATGCATGTGTGTATATGTATGTATATGTGTGTTTATATATATAGTATGTGTGAAGTTTGTACATTGAAATCTTCGTCCTCCACCAGCAGATGTCTCTATTATGACGGAGCTTGTAAAGTTGTATTCTGATTTTTCTGTTCATTTTTTTTTTCAGAAGAGGAGGTGGAGGGAGTCCACAGTAGCAGCTCGGTGCTTCCCCGGGTGTTCCCGTCCGCCTCGACGGTGCCCTCCAGTCTCCTGGGGTCAGCGTCGTCCGTCCCCCGCCCGGAAGCCCTGGCGCAACCGTACCCGGCCGACATGTGCAACTACGGCCCCATCTACAACGCCTACAACTACGCAAACGCCATGAAGGCACGAACTAGTCCTTACAGCCGGTCCCCAGTGTACACTTCCGGTTACCAAGGCTTCAACGCGGCGGGCCTCTACGGCAGGGCCTCGCAGAACGCGTATGACTACTCCCCGAGATAGTGAAGTGATTTTGTTTCTCGCGAAATTCGTTGTTCAGTGAGATTTCGCCGCAGGAAACTGTGAAGGCATTCGTGAAGAGCAACCAGGTGAGTTCTAGATGGCACTTCAAGCTTTCAAGCAAGGTTGTTGAAGGGGCAGGAATTTAAAATGAGTTCAATTCCGGTCCAGGAGAGAAAATCAGCAAGCGTAAATGGATTCTGGACCGTAAAGAACCTTTTTATCTGTGAAGAATTTAGATTCGTTCCAGGAACCTAATTTCGGCATAAATTTAAATGCGGTCCAGCAGGAACTTTTTTTCGGATCCTTCTAAATAGGGTCCAAGTTCCGTATTAAAATGAAACAATACATAACTTGGACCGAATTTAAATTGTGAGAGAAAAGAGATTCCGGTTCTGTAGAATTCCTGGACCTTTAAGAAGCCTGCTTTCCAGAGCTGAAGTCAGTCTCTTCGTTGTGGATTCAAGAGACGTTAGCTCTCGAAATCTTGGAACTAACCTGATCGATGGGTATGACTCATCACACGTAACTCAAACACCTCTCGCCGTATTTCACCTGACGTGAGTGGGAAATGCTCTCGTGTCTACGTTAGGCTTGTCTGTTCTAAATCTCTTAGCATAAACACACTACATTTAGCATTTAACCTAACGTCATAAGACATAATACGGCGCTTGACCCAGAAGGTGCTTGACTTACGTGCAATAAGTGAGACTCCATTGGT
This sequence comes from Lepisma saccharinum, assembly GCF_977018435.1. NCBI lineage: Eukaryota > Metazoa > Arthropoda > Insecta > Zygentoma > Lepismatidae > Lepisma > Lepisma saccharinum. The sequence goes on from NC_139246.1 coordinate 5,663,606, forward strand.
CGATATCCCGAAAAGAATTCTTCACCAGCAGCAAAGCTTCAAAACAGTAAAACTATTTTCATGTCAGAAATGAGTTTTTAAGGATCAAAATGTGCCGTTTAAAAGCATTATCATGCACTGTAAGTGCCATTTCGACACTAGAAAGCATTTCGTCATGTTCATTTCACATGTAACATGTGAATTTACATATGTACTTAAGTGTGTAAACTACCTTTGCAGAAAGTGGTTTACGTGTCACAAAGTGTCATCGGACAAAGTTTTGAATTGTGATGTTTGTACAATTACAGTGTAAAAACAATGTGTTACTTAGACACCTTCATCATTTCATTGTCACATCCATTACACATGAACACATTGATGAAACATGTTATGTACTTAACCATTTGTTATGTGCCAAACTTGTGTCTTTCACTTGTGCTTAAATTATTCCAACAGTTTATATTCAACTTGTTAACATTCTGTCTTTGTTAATGTAGCGTTTTATATTTCCTAAACTTCACAATAGCCTTGTTATTTTGTTCATGGGAATTCTATTACATTTTTAGTGCTTATACCTAATGCCTGGTAATACATTTGTTCATTGTGCGGTGGGGTGTATTATAATATCGTTGCTGAAATCCTACACCGTTATGAACAGTGTATACTTCATTCATTTTGAACCAACCTTTATTCGTAACTCTCAGGTGTAATTCAAAACCGATACCACCAGATCTAATGGTTATATTACATAATGAAGTACATCTGGATAACTTATACTTTACGCAGTTGTAGAGAAGTTAAAATATAATACAATACATTGAAAATGTAGATATATGTTGTGCAGTAATTTTGCAATTGAAAATTTCGAATGAATTCATTCACAAATTCATCGTTTCATTTCTAAAGCAAACAGTAAAATCCTTTTCGTTTGCATTGCGAATTATCAGGTATGCACAAAACTGCTTTCCTGCCTTTGAGTGGACTTGAATGAATTTGGTGCGTTAGTGTTTGGTATTTATTTTGGCTGATTGGATTAGTGATAAAATTGGATGAATACATCTTCTGCTAAGCAATTTCAAGCGTAAAAAAGAAATTTGAAATTCAATATCAAAGATTATTGTTCAACGGAAATATTCTGACAGAATGTAACTTCAGTTTTTGATTAAATTATAAAATGTATTAAGAGAAGAATTGAAGAGCATGTATAAATATTTTTAAAATGTGTACCAACATTTATTGTGTTTAGTGTTGCAATGCTCTTAGATATTTATAATTGGTCGATATCATATTAGAGAATGATGACATTTATTTTCGGAACATGAATTTGCTTAAAGGTAGGGAAAGGCCAGAGAATATCAGTTATTATTAAAGATAGACAATTTGTGCTTTCGCATTTTCGTAAATTTTCAATGAATAGTATTATACGTCGCTAATTCGAAGGAGAAACAGACTACAAACGCACTTGTTTTCCTGTTTACTTTCTTCTGCAACAAAAATGGAAGACAAGAGCAAGGAACTTGGTGAAATTTTTCTAAAAATCATACGTAAAAGAGTAGAATTTGTGGCCCTCTACTCCCCTTTCTAGGTTTAAGTATAAATTTATCTTATTACGTATACTACAAAGTGAATTTGATTGAAGAACTTTCAAAACAGTGAAAAGTAGAATTCAGTATTTTCACAATAGTAATTTTTTGAAAGGAGTGAACTACAGTGATTAGAAATTTTCGTTCATGACACACTGCTCTGTGATACGTAACTAATTTCGACGAGTCATTATTTTCTAATTATAAAAAGTAATTGTACCTTGCCACGTTTCTAGAAAATTATGGATTATATTAATCCATTGGGGTCAAAGCTGGTGGCATTTGTCTGCTATTAAATGGTTAGAGTCAGCCCAAATTATATATTATCGGCATTTCATACACAGCAAATAAGTATTGTATTACATTGGTTTGGTACTTACGGCATAGGCCTAACTATATTGCATCGAGCAGGATAATATTTCATTCACTTTAGTGCCTATCTAAGTAAATTTCGATAGCAACAATATTAGATTTGTATATTCCTTTTCTTGCTCTATTATTGTTATATAAAATGAATTACAGTAAAACCTCGTTCATCCGGACCCCGATAAGCCGGGTTTCGCTTAATCCTGGCAGACAAAAGGAAAAAAAAGCTGAATGCAAGGTTTTAAATGTGGCTACAAGTCAAGAAGAGAACTTCCCAAAGAAAAGGCAGTCAAGCACTGATGAAATTCTGTTTCCCGCAGACTTTGTACTGTACTGTATAGTGTATTTAGGCCTATGCCCTTTAAATATACCATAATAAACGTGTTTTGTTGCTATAAACAGAGTTTTAATGCACTTTCTACTGTTCTTTTAGGTTATTTCAGTTAATCCGGACTTTCGTTAAACCGGTCAACTTATCCCCCTCCCATTAGTCCGGATTAACGAGGTTTTACTGTACTGCTTTGTATAACTGTTATAGGTCAGAACACCTATATCATCTACACACCAGCGCCACTATCTACGACCATGCACTTGCACGCTATGCGCCAAATCTTTCATTGAACTTCTTCAGTGCGTATTAAGAATGAATCAAGTGAGAAGTATAAAAGCTGTTGTTTACATGTGATAAAAATAAACTTTCAAATATCAATGAACTAACGCCTCAAGTAAACTAACAATATACATTGCTACTTATATTTGATCAGTACAATTAAGTAAACCTAAGACTGTTACGTATGTAAATATGTATTATAGATATATTTGTTGTTCATTTATGTAATTTATCATGTAATTAATAAACATTTTGAATTATTATTGTTAATTTTTGTGCAGTTCTGTAACGTCTTGTTTTGGTTAAGACGTAATATTGGGAAAAACTTATTTCCAGATTCAATAACCTTGGTATTAGTCTCACATTAGCATGTATCAATATACGTACCAATATATAATTTTGCTTTCTTTAAAGAAATGAGAAACAAAGTGTAATTGTGTGTATTGAAAATTAAGAGTATTTGTTTACAAAACAAGACCATGGACTCTTTATCTAGCATTGAACCTATAACATTTTTATTAGAAGATATTAGAGTTGATTTCTAGGCTGTTATTAGCTATTGGTAACTGTTAGAAACGAAACGTTGAAGTAAGCATATTTAATCATGGGGAACTCAATACGAATATCAACTGTTTACTTCATTTTTTTTACGCTAAATTTTTGTGTTCCTTCTGCGGTAATCAATCATAGGAAACTCAATATTGTATATAAATGACAAATGAAAGTTGGTTGTTTATTAGATATTAAATGAAAGATTATAGGCAATTTAGAAACCAGTCAACCATGGACGTCCCCAGGATTTTTTCCAGGGAGGGGTAAGTAAGGTATTTGTTTCGGGGGGGCAAACAAGTCACATTATCCCCAAAAGAGTGTAGTTCCCTAAACAAAACATTGCTTAAATTTGAATTTATGGTGTTAATGCAATTATTAACACATATTATTGTGGCTAAAATGAAATTATAGCCTATGTGTGACATACATAAATTTTTGGTTGACTTTCATTTTCCAAGGGGGGAGGCACGGCCTCCCCTTGCCCCCCTTTCCGGACGCCCATGCAGTCAACTATTACGTATGTCATGTATGTTACGGACGTAACGGATAATCCTAATATTCAGAGAACTCGGATATCTGTATAATCCGAATACCGGATTAATAAAAATATCCGGAGGATACCTGATTTGATGACTGTTTTGTAGAAAATCCGTACAGTAACATGGCAAATGACGAATAAAGAAATACATAAAAGAATAAGCGACAAAACTGCCCGGATAATGCACACATTCAGACATTTCGGATAATCCGAATATCACATAATCCGGATGAAATTTTATTCGCATTTGTTCATTCTGAGGCATCTATAGTTGACACAGACGGACTTGAAGCTTTAGTTTCCCTGATTAGTTCCGTGAAGAGTTTATTTCCTTCCTAATGGCTTCCAATTCGTAACGCACCCCTCCCCCCACTCCCCCCCTCTTCCCTGTGTCAACCGGGAGAGCCGTCTCCCAGCAAAAATAAACGCGCCACACCATACGACGGGTCAGACGTCACACGATGGCTGCCAAACTTCTTTCCATGCTCCGTCGCTCCTCCAGGGCGAAACCCGACACATCCCGAGGTGAGCGTTTCCACGGTAATGAGACAACTGCGCATCGCTTCCCGGCTGAAGTGCCAGGATAGTTAATTACTCGTGAAATTAAGAGTCGAAACGGGATGATAGCGCGTCCGTCGTTCCCCGCTAAGCAGCCTGGCTGATAATGGACCACGACGGATCTGGTTTTCTCATAAGGACCGTTTCCAATGCCAGAGATGACGATAACGGCCTCCCTTTTACCATTCGTACACTTCTTTCCTTCTTAAGTTTGGTAAAGTATGTTCACAGTTAAAGGCCGAATCACACGGAACTATATTTCCAGTAGGAATGACGTAGTTGGCGCTGAATTGGCTGCTGGACTGGTTTGGGGGACTACACCATGTTCTAACTGCAACTGACTTTCTATAACTTGACAAGTTTAAAAACAAGACGCTGCAAATAGCTGTTGCGCATCTCACATCACATTTCCCCACTCCATTCTCCGCAGCGACGTTGGTTCGCAGTGTTGCAATCTGGAGGGAGCGGAATGGTCTGAGGATTTTCAACAAAATTTGTATTCGCTTTTTCCTGGGCGGTTTTCTACCTGTCTAAGTACAGAAATTCAGCTCACCTCTCGCCAACGACTCTTTTCCTTCTTTTAAAACTTGGCCTCCCCGATGGCGCATTGTTAGCGTCGTCGCCTTGTAATCAAGGGATCCCGGGTTCGATTCCCGGTGGAGGCACATAGTGGTTCGGATCCCACTTCAAACTGTAGGTCCAGTTCCGATTAGCCTTACTGTGCATAAAGTGGACTTAAATAACAAATCAATCCAATCCAATTCTTTCAAAACTTGAGAAACCATCCATTTAGATACTCTCGTGGCGGAGCTTGTGGACTCGACAACATTATACTTAAGTTTATGTAACTCCTTCTTATTTCGCAAATATGTTGCAACATTGTAAACAATTTATCTGGCTTTCCAGAGCAGATTGTGGATTTCGTTGGACCCGGCATGATTTGATTTTTGCATTTCAAAAATATGCAGCCAAGAATAAAGATCAAGAACATTTCAGTGCTTTAAAAAAGAACACAGGCAAGCGTGTTATCAGATTGCCTTCTCGAAGCGATTGTTGTACGATAAACAAAAGAACCCCCACCCAACTCGGCTTTAAAAAAAACCCAGGCCACTGCTCGATGTCGCATTCAGAAAATGAAGTCATTCGCCCAGAAGTTTCTCTTCGTTATACACCTTAACGCGCGTGCGTAATACTACAGTTTACGATTCGCGCACCGCACGCATTTTCAAAGACCGGATTAAATAAAATGAACCACTGATAAACAGATATGAGCCGGCATCGTCAATCTACACAGTAAAAATAGTTAGTCATATTTGTTTTAGCTTAATTTTGCTGAGTTTGCACCACTCGTAGTCTCAAGGCCAGACCAGTACGTAGAAGAGTGGTGGGGAGGATGACGTAATAGGAAGTGCTCCGCAGCGATCTGCGCATATTGGGACTTAACTTGTCAGGCTATAGGCTGGATTCTGTGGAACAGCCAATCAGAGCGAAGTTTTGCCATGTAAAGATAGTCTGTGAGTTTGCCAAAATAAAGTTTTTTTGTCTGTGGTTCCCGAGTGTTGGTTGCTTTTGTTAGTTTCTCGACAAAAGAAAAACTGAGATTATGTGCATTCGTCTACAGTTCATTAATATTTTGGTATTTATGCAAAGCGATGAGATTTGTACGTGGCAAATATGATTCGCCGATTATGTTTGGCATATTTAGTTGAACAAAGGATTTTTTATGAATGAATCCGGCGAATCTCATGTATGAATATGCACACCCGAGTTCATTAAAAAGCTTGTTCGGTACGCATTCATTACCATTTTTCCTTTCGAGCCAATTTCTAGTCCATACTTTTGTTTCTTTTAACTTTTAATAACGGCATAACTCTCCTTGAACGTTTTTCGAATCGCTCATCCATCTTTATAGATTATCTGCTGTGCGCAATGTCTTATGGGAACAAAAGTATACCGGTGCGAAATCACTGCAGATTGGTGGGGAGGAAGTAGTAAACAGGCACACACACACACTATATATATATATATATATATATATATATATATATATATATATATATATATATATATATATATATGTATATATATAATGTCAATTATTAAATAATTTATATTATAAAATATATATTATAATCCATCATTCAATTTTCGATTGCAAATTTAAGATTTTAATACATCCTTTTTGTATGTATTTGTATGATTGTATACTACTCATACTATGAACAGTGATTTGCATGACTAGGGAGAGCGGCAAAAGTTAAGACATTAAGAAGATAATAGTTCCTGTATAAAATTAACATCTAAATGCTATTACGTGTTTCATTAATATATTTATATACTTTGCGATAGCTGACGAAAGGCTATGAGAAATGATGAAGAAATAACAAGTCCAACTAATTTCTATGTTCTGGGGATTGTTGGGTTCAGTGTCCTTACAGATGTTGTTCGTTCTTTGTATGTGTTTTCGATATTGTTCCAGTAAAGTATTATATATTCGACTTAAACAAGGTTTGCCTCTGTTGTTAGAACAAAAACTCTCCCCCCCCCCCAGGAAAAGTTTCTAACAAGTATCGTGGGAGGCGAAAAAATAGCAAATGGGCTAGCCAGTCCAGCGCAAACTACGGTATTCCTACTGGAAATCCAGTTCCGTGTGATTCTGCCTTTAGTATGAAAAGACAGAGATATTCACAGATTTGTGAAGTGAGAGTTTTAACTGGATTTTTGTATCGCCAATTCTTCGCTTGCATTCACCAACAGAAGAAAAGGCATAGTACAGGAGCAAGGGGAGGGGCTATTCAGTGGCGTGTGTAGCAGAGCCCCTTTTGGCTCGGTATTCCTAACAAAGGAAGGTCAAAAGCAAGAAAGGGTGGCAAAATGAGGACTTGCTACTAAAAGAAAGTGCCTTCCTCTTTAGAAAGTCCTGTCGCACCACTGAATCTGATCACATTTTCCTGATTTTACAAGACAATAATTTCAGTTTCAAGACTCACGTTTGATTTAGTTTATTTTATTTCGCTTTTCTGCCACTTTTGACTAATCGCGAAGATGGGAATGAGTGATGATAGGATGAAATTGATGAAGGGACACTCACAAGGAACATCCATGCTCAGGCCGAGATTCGAACCCGGAACTCTTTGCGTCGTAGCGCGATGTTCTAACCATACCGCCACTCAAGACTTTTCTCCAGTATTGTGGTAACATTGTCGCCTTGTAATCAAGGGGTTCCGGGTTCGAATCCCGACCTAGCCGTGAGTGTTATTTGTGAGCGTTCCTTGTGGCAGAAAAGCGCCGCTAAATAACAAACAATTCAAATCAAGGGGTCCCTGTTTCGATACCCGGTTGAGGCACATAGTGGTTCGGATCCTACTATAAACTGAAGATTCAGTCCAGATTAGCCTTCCTGTGCATAAAGTTGACTTAAAACTCAAACAAAGAAAATTAATATGTACAGTGGAATGTAAATTACAGGATGTTATTTCATACTATTTTTAGCTATTTCCAACCTATTGCTTTTCATTAAACCCTCCCGATAGAATTCCTGGCTACAGCCCTACTAAGGCCGTATTTATAATTTACTTCAGATCCTCTAATTTTAATAACAGACCAAGTTGAAAGCATCGCGATATATCTATTCTTCGGAGACAAATAGGAAGATTAGGGTCTTGCTGAAAAGGTTCGCTGGTTGTAGGCGTTGGGTTACCGTGAGAAATATCTTTGGCGATCAAAAGCGCAGCATTCGTTGATGTCTGTTTAGCTTGGCAATATGCGGGAAGTGGCTGGTCCAGCGACCACACTTGTTATATATGCAAGTCCAAGTTTGTGTTCGAACCTGTCAGAATTTTATGGTTGGAAGCAAAGTAACTGTAAAACCGGATGTTACCATATGTAATTATTACAGGGACAACTACATTTATGAATACAACACAAATTGATTACACATTACGTGTATATTAACCTCTTACACATCAAAAACTCTCACTAAACGTAAAGCCATGGAATTAGGCGGTTGGCAGATGTTCGCGCTGTTGCCACGTCGGAGCACAACCCCGTTTGTTCGGAGGTTTAAGAGAATGATAGATCTCGTTGTGGAGTTGGTCCTTATAATCCATGTGATACAAACTGACAGTATTTGCTCGAAAGGTCAGGGATGGCACAAAAGTGCCCCGGAGAGAGGTCGGTCTGACGCATGAACTACGTATAGGCAACGCAGCCCGGTTGAAGTGCGCGGGATCCAGTGACTTTTGTCTCGCTCTCGCTTCGCTTTTCCCATACCTATGTGGCACCAGCGCAATTCTGCCCAGCCGAAAATTTTCATGGCCGTGCGTATAGAAACGCCGCGTCTTACTGATAACTAGAGAGCGGAAGTAGATGAAATGTCATCTTTTTTCTGACATCTCGGACACGATGCCCATTAAATATACACAATATTACACTTCATCTAGAACCCAAAAAAGGTTATTTTAAAGTGCATTTTTTCTTGTTGCATTTTTTTTGCCAATTTTCAGGTCTTATGTCATTTTCCCGTCATTTTTGGCAATATTCGGTGTATTGTTTCGTCATATTTTGTCACTTGAGTCTTTTCACCAAGGTAAACATAGGCCTATATATATCTCGCAGGATTGCAATTTACGAGGAAAAGAAATGCTGAACTGGTGACGTCTTTGTTGTGTCGGGGGAAACCATCAGGTGTCCATCTGGGGCCTTGTAATCAAGGGGTACCGGGTTCGATACCCGGTGGAGGCACATGGCACAGTGGTTCGGATCCCACTTTAAACCCTAGGTCCAGTCCCGATAACATTACTGTGCAAATGTGGACTTAAAACACCAATTCAAACCAAACCAATCAGATATTTCAAACAATTTCTGATGTTATTACCTTTCCGACGTACTTTTTCTGGGTGGGGATGGGGCGTGTCTATGAACCGTTTCCCGGATGCGTCCCTGATATTAGTTTCCCTATTTTTTTATACAATTTGTTAAATTTCTATACCAGTGCCACAGAAACACAGCAAAGATGCGGGAAATTAATGCATTTTACACCAATTTATTCAGTGTATACGACTTTTTCGTTAAATTGGATATCCTCGTTGCATATTTTAATTGAATGTGCATGTGGTATCATATGGTTCCTTTTTTAAAAAAGTAAGATTGCATTTTGTTTAATTTCCTATTCATTTCAATTTTTAACGTGAAACTAATAAATTTAATGGTCATTTTTTGCAATTTTTTACGTCATTTTTTCCAATTTCTTAGGACATTCTATAGGTCATATACCTATATTTTTTAGGTCATCAATTTCCGCTCCCTACTGATAACACAGTAGAACACCAAATTTCCATTAATTGTTGACTCAGTTAATGATCTGTTTTTCCACAGGAAGATCTACACTCTGTTTCAGCTATCTCTAGAGCAGGCGAACGAAAAGAAGTCTCTACGCAATTAGTGACGTTAGACGACTCCACCAATGAACATGTGAGAGGAACGGAATTGCGTGGAGGGGTGGAAAGCGAGTGCAGTTACCAGCCCTCCCAGCAACATGTACTGCCTTGCTCTGTCACTCGATTTTCACCCCTTCTCTGCCGCTATGCGCGGCCTTGCTCCAGAGATAACTGAGAAAGAGTTATAGCAGAGTTTTGGGTTGAATTATTCAGAATGCAATGACAGGGCTTAGAGTAATTTTAATGCATCTCAGTAACCAATAGCATAGTGTAATTGAAAATATGGAAGAAGAGTTGGAAACCACATGATGTATAGCGCGACCATGTCCTGAATAGAAATGGAATAATGTCGCAATAATTGAAGCAGCAATAATAAAAGTAAATAGGACATATTTGTATATACAAGATGGAGTGCATGCACCTTTAGGTATGTAAGTTGTACAAAGCTGCAGAGAAATTATGATAAGTAGAAGACAAAAACAAAATGGAGAAATGCAACGAGGAGTTGATTAAAAAATGAACCCCAAGAAAATAATGGAAGACAATTGAGAAGTAGATAATAGTGGAGAATGAAGAAGACGGGAAAGGTAATAAAGAGTGGGAGATAAGGAAAGAAGAGTAGAACAAGAAGGGGTGAAATGAAAAAGAAGGAAAGAGAAAAGACAAGAGGTGAGAAGAGGTCAGAAGTTAAGGGGATAGAAGAGAAAATAAGATGAGTGGTAAAGAGAAAGAATATAGAAAATTGAGAGAATAGATAAATAACAGAGAAGAGAAACAAGGAAACGAGTAGAGAAAATATCGCGAGCAAAAAGAGAAAAGGAAAGGTAATAGAGTAGACAGAAAATGGGATAGAAAAGAAGAAGGCAATGAGAAAAACTCGGAAGATTATAAGAAAAAAGAAAAAGAAAAGCAGTAAGATATGAGGAAGAAAAGAAAAGTATGAGGATAAAAAAAGATAAAACTGAAAAGAGAAGAATGAAGTATCAGGGAATGGGAAAAGGGAGGCAAACAGTATGAGAGAGAAGATAAAAGAAAAAGAAACTAGTAGAAAAATGTATGACAGAAAATAAAGAAAAGGAAACGCGTTGAGAAAAGTGTGACAGAGAAAATAAGAGGAGACTAGTAGATAAAAAGTATGACAGAGGAAATAAAAGAAAGAGAAAAGGAGTAGAGAAAAGTATGTCAGAGAAAATAAGAGAGAGGAAATTAGTTGACGAGGACAGAGAAAATTAGAGAAAGAGAAAGTATTGGAGAAAAGTAAGACAGAAAGAAAGAGTAAACGAGTAGAGAAAAGTATGACAGAGAAAAAGGGATAAGGGAAAGAAAAGTTCGAGATAGGAAAGAAGAGGAAAGGAAAACAAGTAGAGAAGAAAAAGTAGTTGGGAAATAGGGAGAACAAGAACTTTCTCAGAGGAAAAACATTAAAATTACTTTGAGCAGCTTCATAGCAGAATTAGTTTCTTCTCTCGGCCTATTACTTGCGCTCTCAGAGCATATTCGAAGGTTATTTTCAACGGCGGAACGCAATACCCCTGTCTCGCGTGGCAGGAGCTTCAAGTTAATCGTCTGGGCAAAAATGCTAGTCTTCCGCTCCATCGGAATTTTCTTCTGCGTTGGAAGCCATTGTGAAAACAAAACACTGTCTAGGGGACGACACATCATTAGTACGCATTCTCCAGAGTCCTCGCGTGCCAACTGCAGGATCTGCTTGGGACAAGAATGGAAGGGAGGTCCCGATGAATTGAACCACAAAATGCGGCAGATAAGACACGGAGTGATGGATTGCTTTTAAAATGACGAGAGGATGGCAACTGTGCGTAAATTTCCTCTCCTGGTTTCGGATTCTTTTCGCAATGCTAAAGAGTACTTAAGGCGAAGAGGGACAATTACGCACCAATTGTGTATTTATTTCATTATCGACGGATTGGGCACTGCTATTAAATAAAGGGATTAGTATGCAAGAGAGTATGAATTTCTCTCCATGTTGCAAGTGGAAACTGTTTTTCAAGTTCATTAGTAAGCTATACACGATGTTTGAAAAATATGATTAATAAGTATTTACAGAATCCCATGTATTCCTTAATGGAAATCAACTTCAGATTACGGCTAAGCAAATGGGAGTTTCGACTTTTCCTAATACCATGACAGAGTTCAACGTGTCCTTTTTCCGTCCATGTACTTTTCTACGTCATTGGATGTCTGATGTTCCCGAGAGAACGAAAGAAATAATTGTCCCATAAGCCTAATCAGTGGCGTATGCTGGTTCTAACGAGTGGGTAATCTCCGACCCTTGATCATCAAACTCCAAAAGTTTCAATGCAATTTATGTCAGGATCCATATTGGATTTAGGAATGTTGTGTCGGAATGTTTGTCTTATTGCTACGACCACAATCAATCAATTCTCGTTATTGCAGTTTAATATACGTGTAGAATTTCAAATAATAAAACAAGACAGTATGATAAAGCTATAAATAAACAACCTGTGAAATATAAAATGAAAGACGTGCACTAGTGAAATAAAAACCCGCAATATTAATTTAAGTGCAAAATTCAACTTACTCCAGGACCCGATTACTTGTGCTGTACCACATCCAAAGCACGCTGTTTGTCCAGTTGCACGTCAATACGTGTCTGTGCGAAAGATTGCAGGTTAACAAAGGAAGTTATGTGACTTTTGGATTTTTCATGTTTGGCACAAGCGTTGCAAAGATTACAGTATCCGCCACGCGTCCATACATTCTTTTCAGCCCCGAAAAGTAAGCACGGCCAACAAAAAAGCAAAGCTTATACTTCCTGTCAACCATGGTGTTTTGTCATAATTTGCTTGCGAAAATGCCTCACATATTCCCGATTTTTGTCTTTGTGTGTAGAAATAAGTTCAAGCGATGACACTGGACTACCTGTATTAACAATTTGCAACTTCTCCTGAAAAGATCTTGTTCCAAAAGGTTTCACCAGCAAATCTTGTATCACATCCATTACTCTTTAACACAGCACTATCACGACAAACACTAACACCTAAATAAATAATAAACACGAAGCCAACGACTACACGCATTCAGTTTCACGCGCCAAACTTCTGTTGTTGTGTTCCTGGCTCAGAATGCAAATCCCTATGAATGAAAAAAAAATCCCTTTCCGAGCTCGAAATGACAGGTTTTAAAAGTTCGAATCATTGCAGGCCAGAGCCAGAATTTTATTTCGGGATGGGGATCATCCCTTATTAGCAGCCGCCACATAAAGTTGAAACAGTGGGGTTAGAAGTCCTGAAGATGAATCTCAGATTATGAAAAACTATATATGCTGACCAAGGCAGTAATTTATTTTATTAAAAAACATAAACTAACGTAACGTTTCAACCTTCTAGCAAGGTCTTCTTCAGACTCTGTATCAAGTACAAAAGTTTGACTTTTGTACTTGATACAGAGTCTGAAGAAGACCTTGCTAGAAGGTTGAAACGTTACGTTAGTTTATGTTTTTTAATAAAATAAATTACTGCCTTGGTCAGCATATTTAGTTTTTCATAATCATGGAAACAAGGCTTAATGGAGTTATAATCTCAGATTATTACAACGTATTATGCAAGGTGTATAATCCTGCTAATGAAGTAAAAATAATTACCACTATACACTTTTTAAATTAGATATTTGTAGGATTTCCGGGAGGGGGGTTTCAGCCCCCCGAGTTCTCCACCTGGCTACGTGCCTGATGTGTTTTTTCGTTTTATGTTTAATTCGTTCATCTTCATCACTATTAATGTAAAGAGGCAGAATACAGCAACTTAAATTAACTAATATATATATATATAAAATTTATTTTTGATATCTTTCCCTTTAAAAAATATTCAGTTCAGTGAAAGAAGAATTCTCGCTGCTTTTGAAGATTAGAGAGGAGAAACAATCACTATTTTTGTAAATACAAGGATGGGGGGAGTCAGCATATAGGCATGGACGTCCGCAGGATTTTTTCCAGGGAGGGGCAAGGAAGGCATTTTTTTCCAGGGGGACAAGCAAGGTACATTTTCCCCAATAATAGTGTTGTTCCCTCAAAAATCATGGCTTAAATTTGAATTTATCATATTCATGCAATAATTAACACATATTATTGTGGCTGAAATGAAATTATATGTGACAAATATATAATTTTTGGTTGACTTTCATTTTCCAGGGGGCGGCCACGGCCCTTCCCCCTTGCCCCCCCCCCCCTTCCGGACGCCCATGCATATAGGTGCTTTAATTGCTTAAGCTTTGAATTTAGTTTGCTTCATCTTCAATATTTAAGCTTTTTCCTTTTGATCAATTTATGTTCAAGTAACAGAAATCAGCAACACAGAAGCAAATGTAAAGTGAAAATTAGCGTAGAATTGGTTTGCCCATGTTATTCAATTTTCCTGTCTCCTCCCTCCTCGCCAAGGGTTGTAAGGGAAGCGGGAAGAATGACGTCAGGTTGAGATTCCCTGAAGTCATTCCACCGGCTAGAGAAAGGTTCGCGGGCATTCAGCGGCAAACGGTTGGAAGCATTCGCGCGCTGGAAGCAAAGAAATGTATGCATCGAAATTCGTTTGGAAGAATATTGCGAAGAAATGTATATTTATATATATATATTTTTAAAAAAAGAAGAGAAATACAGCCGGGTCATCAGCGATTACCTAGATGACCCAGAGTATACGCCGCTGAGCCTAATGCATTTCTCCTTGCCTCCCATGGCCATCCTGGCAGTGTTGCCAAACCTGATGTGCATAAAAGAGCTACATTTCATCATTAATAGAGCTAAAGATGACTTTCAAGGAGCTAGATTAACGAAGGCTGCATAAAGTGCCTCCTAGAGTAATTTTAGTTGTCAGAGGGGTGGTGGCGCTGCTATTACCGTTAGCTTTAAAGTGATGGCAATTTTTTCTTAATTTTCACCGTCTAGATCTCGCGGCATCCCCCATCTCAATAATCCACTGATGCTCATATGAAATCGAAAATGAAGAATTTCCAGATAACAATATTGCCATCTTCACATCAGCCACGGCGCTATATAAAAGGAGCTGGGGAGGTAAGAGGGGGTGGGTGACGCAGCCAATATAACAATATCAAGTCACGTGCAAAATGGGGCCGGAGCCAGTGGTGGCATCATAGTGGGGCAGAGGGAAGGTGCCACAGTTCACAGCCAAACGAGTGCACGAAAGAGCCAGATGTGGCTCCAAAAGAGTGAAGTTGGCAACAGTGATCGACAGCTGCCGCAGAGATAAAGACCTAGGGGAAATTGTCCCTCTCCCCCTTAAGTCAATACAAATTGCTCTTTATTTACGGTTGAGGTTCAGCTTAATTACAAAGATATGCACATAGAACTCGTAATGCATGAAATCAAGGTTGATGTACTTTTAATGCATCAATTGACACAGTAAAATGTGTAATTTTGTTATCTTTTGTTATCGTCTGATCTTCCCAATGATGCATTTTAGTTCATCTCACAGAAGAGAATGTGATAAAAGTACAATTTTATGAATTTCTGTGTTCATCATTTGAAGATCATGCACGTTAATGTGTTATTGGTGACAACATATGTGTCAATTTACACGTTTCGGGTCCTGCGTGTAGGAACGAAAAACACACACGCAGTGAAACACGGTCATGCATATTTGTAAGTATAATTGATTGATTGATTTGGTTATTTCACTTCGCTTTTCTTCCACGATTTGACTAAGAGCGACGATGGAGATGATGTGATGAAATTGATGAACATCCATGCTTACGCCGGAATCAAATAACCACTACGCCACTGTAGTAGGCAAATTGTCCCCCACCATTTTCATTCTCCCTGAATTACACAATGTGATGACAATTAATTCAAATAATGACGTCAACAACCTGCTTCATTCCCCAAAACAACACAGGATGTAGAATAAAAAAGGTAATGAAAATAGCGGTGGACAATTTGCCTAGCAGAAAGACTTACGAAGTACTAAAATTAAGTAATGGCAATATTAGAATTTTTGCATAATCGATGGTTATTAATTTCCTAAGGATTATATTGGGATAATACGGCTTTGAATGATATTACATAAAACATTTATGTACACTACTACTCAAAATAATATCCATAAAATATTAATCAGAAACTTTTATTATTATTTATTATCTCCAATTACACATTACATGTACATATTTGTTCGATAACTATTCAATTATTCATCTATTTGACATTAATTTCATTGCCAGGGCACTTGTTTCTATGTAAATTATTCCGGTCTTAACTACAGGTAAGCTACGTAATGAATATGAGCTGTTATATCTCTATTCTTATACAGTCTTTTTACCTATTCGTGTAATAATAATATAATATTAATTTATGTACTGTAATTAGTATTAATTTGATTTAATATAATTATTTTTATTTAAACATTATTATTATTCCTGAGACACTTGGTTCGGACCCCCCCCCGAAACATTTTTCTAGATACGTGCCTATGTGTGGCAACACGGCGTAATTCAGCGGAGATTATTTCAATACCTCTTGTTTGCAGTTTGAAAATCAGAGTGAAAGTATTTGAATAGTTCTTGTCTGACGTGTGCAATTCGGAGCGATTACTGAATAAATTCTACCGTGGTGAAAGCATTGATATAAAAAAAAATTAGAACTGATCGAGAACTTCTTAGCAATGATCAGTTTCCTCAGTGAGCAGAAACTATGCTCAGTGAGCATTGCTCGGATACTTAATAATCATAATAATTCCCTTATTTAGCGGGCGAGGTTCAACCGTAGGCTGCTCTACCACCTAACCCTTGTCATGAGCTACATAAGAAAATATAAGTATATATAATATAATAATATTTAAGTACAGATGGAAAGCTTGATTACACTAAAGAGAAATAAAATGATTCACCTTACCTAAAATTACGAATATTCTGATTTCAGTAATATTAGTCATAGGATAATATAAATGTGAAAGAACACGAAAATATTTTAAAAAAATACAAATGTGAAAGGAAAAAATATAAATGTAAATGTTAACATAAGGTTGCATTTAAGTAAATAATAATAATAATAATAATAATAATAATAATAATTTGAAGATATTATTAAAATTCCAATAGTTACAGTTATAGAATTTGAGTGTTTTGTTGCTTGTTGAATGCCAGTTCACGTGCTACTGTTCTGCTGCTGTTCCTGTAGTAGCATTTCTTTCAATTTAATTTTGAAACTCTTATCGAGTTTTATGGATTTAACATTTGTTGGTAGTGCATTCCATGCTTTCGGGCAGATATAGAAAAGGATGAGAGCGTAGTCGAATGGTGAGGAATGTCAAGTTCGTTGTGACGACGTGTCCCGTGTCTGTGAATCGTGTTGCGATTACATAATTTTTCAAATAAGTACGCGGGTTTACGTTCAGTTTGCAGATCATGAATGAAAGATAGATAGTGCAGTAGCCTCCTGTTGGCCATTGTTAAAATATTATATCTGTTTCAGATGGGAAGGATGTGATCGCGTTTATCCAGGCCAAAAGTATATCTGATGCATGCATTTTGTGCGATTTGAATTTTTCTGGTGAGTTTTTTCGCAAGTTTGGACCCATACACAGTGTCACAATAATCAAATAGTGGAAAAATTAAAGATTGAACTAGTCTAAGTTTACATTCTGCAGGTAGTGGATCTTGGAAACGGTAGAGGTTTCTCAGAATAAAATATGCTTTTTTACATTGTGCATTGATGTGGTCCGTCCAGTCCAACGTATCAACAATCAAGCCAAGATTGTTTGCTGAATTTTTACATGGAATGCTTTCATTATTAATTTTAAGTTCAATTGGCTCAACAATAGAATTGTTTTGCGATTGTTTCGTTCCAATTAGCATATAAAGTGATTTTTGAGGGTTTATCTTAAGTCCGTTTGATGTACACCATGTGTAAATATTATTTAAATCGGTGTTGAGTGAGGAAATACAACTTTCAAGCGCTGTACGTCTACTCGAAAAATACAGTTGTGTATCATCTGCATAGAAATGTGGTGTGAAAAATTTTATAACTTTATTTAAGTCTGCGGTGTAGAGGGTGAAAAGGAGAGGCCCTAAAATTGATCCCTGCGGAACCCCTGCTTTTAAAACTACAGCTTCGGAGATCTGCGAGGGTGAATTTTGAAGGAATGTTCTCTGTTTTCTATTAAGTAAATAGGATTCAAACCACCTTACGGCTACAGAGTCAAATTTATAGTATTTGAGTTTAGATATTAACAAATCGTGTTGAACTGTGTTGAAAGCTTTACTAAAATCCAGTAATACGAGAAGTGTAGAACAGCGGTTGTCAATTTCGCAAAGAATATCATCTGTAACTTTAGTTAAAGCTGTTGTTGTCCTATGCCGTGCACGGAACTTATACTGAACTGTAGGTAACAAGTTGTTCGCTTCAACATAACATATTAGTTGCGAAAATACAGTTTTTTCTAGTACTTTAGAGAGTACTGGCAATAGGCTTATTTATGGGCCTTAAGTCATCGAAAAAACTGATCTCTTTTTTTCTTTTGAAGAGGCAAGACTCGCGCTTCTTTCCATGTTTCTGGAAACACGCCTTTAGACAAAGAATAATTGATTATATGAGTTAATGGAGTCAGTAGCTACATATGGTAGTGAAATCTTTAACATCTTAGTGTTTATGCCGTCTGCTCCAACACTGTTTGATTTAATTTTATGCACTGCTTTGTGCACATCAATTTCGGTTAGTACTGTGTTAAAACAAAATAGTTAATTTTCATCGGTAAAGCTACGGCTTTGAAAGTACTCAATTTGTTGTGTTTTTAGTTGAGTGGGAATTCTAGATAGATTGCTAATTTGCCCAAAATGATTATTAAGAGCATCGAGCTCGTGTGATGCGTTCACAAGTGAGGATAAGTTCGCATTGGCATTTTTATTATCCAGCACGCCCCACTGTTTTAGTTCACGCCACGTTTCCTTCTTATTTAATTGAACAGCGCCAAATTTAAAAGAGAAGTATGACTTGTTTTCCTGTCGGGTAACGGTAGTCGCAAAATTTCGGAGCTCTTTGTAGTGGTTCCAATCGGCAACGTTGTTCGTCCGTTTGAATTTCCTCAGAGCGTTGTCTCGAATACCCATTGATGACTTGACATTAGGAGTTATCCACGGAACGCGCTTCCTCTTAACTCGGGCGGTTTTCATAGGTGCATGGCAATCAAATAAACGTACGATATTGGAGCTAAAAAAGTCTACTTTTTCGTCAACGGTATCAAGTGATTGCAGCGTTTTCCACTGAACGTTTGTTATGTCTTCTGCAAAATTGTCTATATCGAAAGAGAAGAAGCTTCTGTAATTCAAATATTTTCTCTCATTAGCGGGTTTCTCATAGACTAAGTCGATGTACGTGACACAATGATCGATTTATCGATAGGCACTGTGACGTCGGTTGCATGCATTCTGGTAACATCATCTATTACTATAATATCTAACAGCGTTTCGCCAGTTTCAGTTATGCGCGTTGGTTTTGTTACAACTTGTAGCGCCTCTGCACGTAACATATGGAACTTGTTCCTTAGCTACAAATACCTTTACACTCAATTTCGTCCCCCCCAAATGCATTTGGCAGCTGCGCCATAAATTGGGGGGCACCGCCTTAAAAACAGGAGCGAAATTCGATTGTTTCTGATGCTGTGCACCTTGGTCCTGTCTCTCGGCACGTGGCTAAATATACAACGCCCGCCGCTCGTAGCAGTTGATATCTCCTCTGCCACGAAGTCATTCGTTTGTCACCGGGACACGCCGAGCTATTTGCAGCCCCCTGTCAGCCGCACCGCGTCATAACTGCCCCCGTAGCAGGGTGAGTGATGGGCAGTTATCTCCCTGTGGCGGACATCGGAGTCATTTGTTTTGCGTTAAGCATTCTGATATATAGGCTGTAACGCGCTTCGTCTGGGAGTAGATGGAATGTTTAGCTGTGCTTTGATATCTTCTCGCCTTCTTTTCAAGGTTTATGGCAGAACGCTCGGAGAAACAGGTTGGAAGAAGTAAAGGTACACTCACCTCAATTAGTACTCCGGCAATTTGCTTCTCTATACACCATATTTGCAGATGATACAATTCAACTTACAAGTGTATCAATACACGCTGTATAAGACAGACCTTATTACTAGACCTCGGATTTTTAGGTTCTAAAACGTGTGCTTTTAGGTTCCTAAATTAAGCTCTAAAAATCCTAAAATAGGCTCTAAAAGTCCTAAATTAGGCTCTAAAATCCTAAAATAGGTTCTAAAAATCCTAAAATAGGCTCTAAAAATTCTAAATTAGGCTCTAAAAGTCCTAAATTAGGCTCTAAAATCCTAAAATAGGTTCTAAAAATCCTAAAATAGGTTCTAAAAATCCTAAAATAGGCTCTAAAAATCCTAAAATAGGCTCTAAAATCCTAAAATAGGTTCTAAAAATCCTAAAATAGGCTCTAAAAATCCTAAAATAGGTTCTAAAAGTCCTAAAGTAGGTAATAAAAATCTTAAGTTAGGCTTGAGAAATCTTGAAGTAGGTTCAAAAAAACTTAAAATAGTTCAAAATTCCTGAAAAATGTGATTAGGTATAGTCACCGGCAATGAAAATAGGACACCTATATCTTGCATAATGTTATGTGTGTTGCCTAACCCTTCGGCGATGGCAGAACGTACCATTGGAAATTTTGCTATTAAAATCCACTCTTCGCCGTATACTTAGGCAAAAATCTTATTTCATATTACTCCGCAATTTTGTCTGTGAGGATCATCTTATATTTCAACAGAAACATAGTCAGTGCTGCAAACGTCAATGCTGAAATGTTAGTTTGCAAGGCGTGAATGCAACAAAGCACCGAAGTGATGTGAAAGTGAGCAAGACCACACAGATCAGACCACTTTGGACTATACAGGTAACAGTGGCTCCAGATGTTTGAGGTTTTAAAAGTCACCATGGACTTGGAGGAAGGAAAATCGACAGAGGGTACGTTTCAAACACGTCCGTCATTGAATTTTTTCGTGATCAAAGCAAAAAAATCCTGTAAAACCTTTAAAAATATATAAAAACCTAAAAAAAGCTTGATTTAGGCGCACAAACCTAAAATAGGTTCTAAAAAGCAAAATAGTTTCTTTTAGGTCCTATAAAACTTCACCAGTTGTTGCGTTTTGTAACGAAACGCTGACATAACTTATTATTTCTTACATACCTGTAAAGGGAAAAAAACAGGTTGAAAACATAAAGTCCGACGTCTACTTATTACAGAACATCCAATCATAACGCCATATTAGGTTCCGGGAATGTCTGGAGCAAGCGAACGAAAGTGAGTCTCTGCGCAAGTATTCACTCGAGAGGGTTCGAGCAATAAGCACGTTATAGGGAACGCGATTGCGTGGAGGGGGAAAAGCAACTGCATATATCAGTCTTTGCAGCAGCGTGCACTGCTTCGCTTCGCCCACTCGCTCTCTCTTCTTGTGCGGCTGTGCTCCAGAGATTCCCGGTATAGAGTATAACGGCTCGAGAGGGCTGGACCAATGAACGCGTGAGAGGGAAAGTGAGTGCATGGAGGGGAAACGCGGCTGTAGCTACCAGCCGTTTAGAGAAACGCGGACTGCTTTGCTCAGCCCACTCGCTTTCTCCTCCTCTCTACCGTTTTGCGCGGCTTTGTTTCACAGATTCCCGAGACAGATTGTAATTCTACGTTTCAACTTACTAGATATACGAGAGTTATTTTTTAAGTAAGGTCCGTTTTGCAATAAGAACGAAGTAACTAAATGTTTTTCAAGAAACCATTTACTTTCTGAATTTACATACACTTCTCTATTTTTCTACATAATTTCCTTGCCGGTTTAAACATGTATCGTAACGAATTACGAGTTTTTGGATAGCCTCCTCATAGAACTCTGCCGCCTGTGATGATAGCCAGTTACTCACGGAAGCTGAGTTAATTGTTGTTCCTTGCGGCAAAAAGTCCACTAACGAAACACCCTGCCTGTCCCAGAACACAGTTGCCATGATGCTGCTCAAAGAATGCCGGGAACCTGCGTGCGCACTCATTCCCACGCTCACGCGCAATTTCAAACGATATTCACAAACAGACCTGGCGCCTAGCGACTACCACCTCTTCCGCCATCTGAAGACCTTCCTGGGCGGCAAGCGTTTAGACACTGATGGAGAAGTGAAAACGACCGTGAGTAACTGGCTATCATCACAGGCGGCAGAGTTGTATGAGGAGGGTATCCAAAAACTCCTAGTTCGTTACGATACATGTTTAAAACGGCAAGGAAATTATGTAGAAAAATAGAGCAGTGTATGTAAATTCAGAAAATAAATGTTTTTTTTGAAAAACATTTACTTACTTCGTTTTTATTGCAAAACGGACCTTACTTAAAAAATAACCCTCGTATATACGGACAGGTTAAACTAGTCCATGCATAGTGCAACATGGCGTGAAGGCACACATTGACAATCTCGGTGAAGGTAGTGCCCACCCCCTCCCCAATTATGCAGTGAACCCCAGAACTTCTCCAATCAGGAACAACGGTGGAAAATTTTCGAACGTGGGTCTCCTGCCTGGAATGTTTAACGTCCCACGATGGGTCAGAATTAAGAAATTGGGGATAAAAATCGAAATTCCTACTTGAAAGCAGATCCTTTAAGCCGTTAGTTTCCTGTAGAACATTGATGGGGCAGCCTCAAAACATAAATAGTTTCATTCAGTTGTGAATGGAAGTGATTTTTAAGTTGGGCGAAAGACATACATTTGCCAAATTACATTTCACAAACGTCTCGCACACAGTTTCACCCATTGAGACTGGTGTTGAATTATCAGAATGTTATCTGTGGCACATATTCTACATATCGTCAAGGTATGTACGTACTTTCAGTGGGCGGAGTATGAATTGGTTTACTGAATTGTGGGCATTGTTATACAATCAGGTTCATACGCTGCTGTTTTAGCTGAGTTGCAATGATGTGTGTTTCTTCCCATTGACATTCCTAATTTGTGGGATGAAGATGTTTATGTTGAATGATTCAATGGGTCTTATAAATGCAATCAAGAGAAAACTGGCTGCCAACTAGTGCCAATGCGCAGTTACGAAATGTTAAAGGAATGTCAGTTGCATACGGCTTAACACTGACAAATAAGCCTACATCGAAATGGACTGAGCAGAATCCGAATACATCAGACACCACATACCACTTTCCAGTCCTACACACCTCTCAGCAGACATTCGGGAAGATCTGGCAGTTTCTCACAACATTACATTGCAACAAAGTGAACGGTACAGTGGGATCCATGAGTATTACCGTGCAAATTGTCCATCACTATGTTCGTGCACTTTATTTGACCAAATAAGAGCTTCAAGAATTAAAATAACACTCAAAACAAGCTGTTGACAACTTGTGCACCAGCATACATAAAAATCCATCGCTTAAAAACACATAGGATGTATGAGAAACATTAATGAATATAGTCATGGACAATTTGCACGGTAATACTCATGGATCCCACTATACATTCTCTCTGCTCAGGTGTGTTACATTTGTGGCGCTTCGCCGACAGAGATGAACAATATTGACGAGGCCAGTCAAAGAACGGCAAATATCTGTACTCCGTGATCTGCGGACGTCTTTCAAATACCTTACTTTCAGTAATTAGAAACAATTGTTGGTTTTCTTTCTCGCGTACATTGTTCGTTAACTTCGAAAACTCTCTAATTTAGCACTTATTTATGATGATAATATTATTTAAACAGATTATTATTAATATTATTATATTTTTGGACCTAACAGATTTTATTCGTTCTTTGTACATCATAATATGCATATAGAACATACGTAATTGCTTTACATTACAAATATCCGTCTCCCCTCCCTTATTTCACAGACATTAGATTCCAAAAAGAAAAAAAAACATTCCCGAACATCCGGACTGACAACAAAACTTGTCAAATTTATTGGAAGCTGAACTCCTAAATTATTTAAACAGATTAAGAACAGGCAACTTTCATTCAACATTTAAAAGGTGAGAAATAAAGCAACTCGTATACTGTGTCGATTCTCCCATTGGCTACAAGAGTAAAATGTTGATTCGTGTTTGTGAGAGCGTATGCTTTGCCACTCATGACAGGAGACGAGGCGTAAATTTCCTTGTGTAAACACGTAGAAGTGGAACCTACGGTCTTCGTATCATCAGTTTACTCCTGCGCCCCCGTATCCCTCCGCCCATTACGGCCCGACGACCAATGGGCGATGAGCTCTTGTATTGACTTTGCTGGAGAATCTCTTCTGGAAAACCTGGAAAGATAAACACTGTTCCAGCTGCCTGCGGAGCTAACCAACATCTGCTCAAAATTACTTTTGGGGGATAGAATGCGCGATTGCATGTTAGTTTTATGAAACCAAACTAAGTATCTCTTGGTATTACAAACATATCTCTTTATTTATTGTTAGACATCGTGAATGAATGGGTTGGATAGCTCCGGACAACGTTCGTTACCAGTGGTGCCAACTTTTGAAAAGCATTGTTGTTGTTGGCTAAACTGAGATTTTTTTATAATTCAATGCAATAACATGTCATAAAAAGACTCGGAAGTTGATGACCTAAAAATCTTTAAAAAATGACCTGTAGAATGACCTTACAATTATAAAAAAATGACGTAAATAATTTTTCCAAGGGGCTTTTTTCATAAATTACAAGAGAAAAGTTCAATAATTCCATGAAATTTGTTGGTGGTTTACAATAGCGAAGAAAGGGGGGAAAAAGCAATTAAGTGCTTATGTTTTATTTTCTTTTTACTTCAAGGTACACCGCAAAGTTATTCTGTAAGAGTAATTCACGTCCTTTCCGAGTGAGTCTTGTACGATACAGTAGTAGGTCAGCATGTGAAAATGGTGTGTGTGTGTCTCGTTCATCTCATTATAATTTCATGTTCTGACTAAAACCACAGCAAGGAAATTTCAAAGTACCGTGCGTACATTTCCTTGCGAGGCCGAGAGATAGGGAGAAGTGTGGCGGGCGGCGCTTGGGGAGATGCCGACATTTTCGACCAGTAACGTACCGCTTAAGTTTACCCTCGAAAGCGTTTTTCTTCGCTCCGAATCGTTTTGAGGTTTCGAATGTGCAACACTGTATCAAGATTACGTTGCAGACTAAACCGTTAAAAGTCATGGTTTTCGTGAGCATTGTTTGCAATCTGAAAGCTCCGAGCTTGAGTTGTTCTTTGCTTCGCGACTACAGGTGCCCTGGACAGAGCTGCGAATGGAGTCAGGAACAGACCTTGGACCAAAGCGTGTTATTTCGTACCGTGTGAAAGAGTGTGGTTTTTGGTTACTTGCTGTGCTACTTCTTTGTGTAATTGCAGTGTGCGTGTGTGTGTGTGTTGTGTGTGAGGCGATTGAAATGCGAGCGGCAAAGTTTACGTTAAAACAAAGAATTTTTATGTATGACACTTACGTGAAAACAGACTCGTGTCGAGTCGTGTGTAGGCAATTTGCACAGAAATTCCCTGGCGTTTATTATTTGTGGGGAACCTTAAAAAATAGTCTCTTCCGAAATAACTCATAGTATCGACGAACTAAAAGACAAATTAAGGGCTGCTACGCCCTTTGGGGGTACGTACTTAAATGTTATTTACCACGGCTACAGAAATATCTTAATCTCAGAGGATAGGTTCTTTATTCGAGAATTCCAAATAAGAAAGCGTTTTATAGCCAAGAGGATATAGTTAAATGCGGATCTATATTCTGAGAACTATACAAAATACAGAGAAAATATATAGTGAAACTTGTATATACATATGCTGATTCCAAATTTACGTCTGTTATATTCTTCTTGAAAGGAAATCTTCTTCTTCTTTCATCTCGTAATTTCTGGGAAAAGGCTTCTTCTTCCTTCCTATCTTTGATTTGGGAAAAGGCTTCATCTTTTCTTCTTTGATTATAGAATAGGCTTCTTCTTTTCTGATTTGGGAAAAGGCTTCTTCTTCTATTCTTATTTGATTATAGAATAGACTTCTTCTTCTTTTCTTCCTTCTATTTTTGGAAAAGGCTTCTTCTTCTTTTCCTTCTTCTAATTTATTGTCTTTCTTTTTAAAGCGTAATCTTATTTATTCTATATATGCGCTCGCTTTCCCCGCTTCTTTGGCAAACAATACAAGCTATACTTATTGAAAGAGTAGGGGCGACTAAACTGACAATAGCGCCACCTCCTATGTAACGACCAAAAGGGGAATAGCCCAGGATCGCTAACAGCAAGGGCTGCCTATGGCCCAGTGCGTCTAATAAGAAGCGCAACCGTAAGTGCTTCGGGGCGTCTAAATGAACACAGCCCCACCGGGAAGATCAAAAAGGAGGGAGATACAATTTCTGAATTCCTTGCTCACTTATTAACTTTCCTAATTGTTTCATATACGAGCATATTCTTAATTATCTTAATTTGCTATATACAACATTTTATTCACTCCTTCTATAATTTTTAGACTCTTCCTTTATGTACTTTTCATTTACTATAATATATATAATCGCTCTTCTCCTCTCGTAGTCTCTACAATGAACTCTGCTCTTCTTTATATGGCGTGCTGACATCTATCTTCGCTCTCGGGGAACATTTCTTCCTTACATTTCTCATTGTGTCATCGGAACTGGCACGTGACAGGGCAGAACTTGGAAGAATTACGGAAGAAGAACTTTTATGTGTGAATCAAAATTTCATCACACAATGCCAGGTATGTGTGAATGTAGCTGGACATCACTTTGAACAACTCTTATGACACAGGTAAGTGCTCGTTTTGCAATATTAACATAAATATCTGCATGCTAAAGATATGTCCATAAAAATAAGCGGGACGTTACTGGTCAAAAAAGTCGGCATCTCCGCTAGCGCTGCCCGCCACACTTCTCCCGATCTCTCGGCCTCGCAAGGAAATGGACGCACGGTACTTTGAGTTTCCCTTGACCATTTTCTCGATTAATGACGCACTTGTTAGGAAATTCAAATATGTAAGTTATACTAGCAAGAGCACGAAACAACAGGGAAGGAGAAAAGAACAACTCAAAAGTGATAAAAAAAAGTGCAAAAATGACAAAAATACTGAAAAAATTACCTAAAAGCCATAAATGTCCTGAATGCAAAATAATGCAATATATAAAAATAATGTTTTCTGGTTCTTACTGAAGGGAAACGGACAACTATCAGGATTAACATTGCTTCCAAGGCCTAGAAAAAATATGATTTTTATTTATTTATTTATTGATTGAATTAAACAGGTACATACCTAATTACAGAGCCCATATGAATGATACATAGTCAATACAATTACATACTGTATATTTCTGTAATATAGAGATAGAAATTATATATATATATATATATATATATATATATATATATATATATATATATATATATACATATATACAAACACACATAAATACATTTAAAATTATTTTCTATATACTATACATATAGCCTATACACTTTATCACATCATTTCATTAGGAAATTATGTGTTTAAACTTAGACTATTGTGTTAATAGTGGTTTTACTGAGGTCCCTTAGGTTCATAGAAAATATGTCAATGGTGATATTCTTGATTAGCAATTTATTGTAACTGGTGCACATTCTCAACAATGGAGATTTCTTTTTAATCTCCGATCTAGCCTTCTTTATAAGAAAAACTTCGTTCTTGAGTCTAGTTTTCGACGACGGGATTCGAAAATTAATCTGGAAGAGTAGATGTTCAGCATCTATTTCGTGACTTAACAATTTCCACAAGAATACTATTTCCTGTAACGTTCTTCTATGACAGATATATACTTATGAGGGTTTGCCCTAAATTCTTTTTTTTTTCCTTGGCCAGAAAATGTAGGTCAGGCAATTTCTGAGAGGAATACATGAATTTTGTGGTGGATGTTTTTGTGTATGTCACTCAAAGGAGAGAGGCCAAGGACCTTCAGGGGCTGTAGCAGCCAAGGAGTAAGTAAGTAAGTAAGTAAGTAAGTAAGTAAGTAAGTAAGTAAGTAAGTACTCATAGGTGCCTATTATGCACATTTCATTTCACCTCCTTAATTTATTTATTTACGGCAGAATTATTGGCAACTTCAATATTAGTTGTTGTGTCTACCCAGTGTGACGTGTATACAAAACACGCCCGTGAAAGCCAATCACATCTCCTAATTTCTTAATAAATTATAGGTGAAACAGATTGATCGGGTCTGACTAAGGCACCATCTGAAACTACAGCAGCAGCGGTATAATTAACTAATATTTTCTTTCAAAAGATTGCTCATTGTATTTTTGTGATGTGTAGCTTTCACATTTTCCACCGATAAGTATTCTCCCTGCACTTTGTCTCAGGGATATGTGGAGCAAGGCCACGCATAACGGCAGAGAAGGGTAGTGGGCGCAGCAAAGCAGTGCGCGCTGCTATAAACGACTGGTATAGTTGGACCACAAGCAAAAGAATCTGCGCAGGTCGTGTGCATCACATGTATGGGAGGCATATAGAGTGAGGCAGGCTTCACCATGGGTCGAGCTGAACGGATGGAGGGGAAGATGCGCGAAGGCTTCGGGTCGAAGGTTCTCTTGTTTCTGGTAGCTCTTTAGCTGCAGCCGCGTTTTTCCCTCCATGCACTCACTTCTCATAAAGCGAGAAGTTAACCGCACGTTTAGAAGTAAAAAGAGAGATTACTTGAAAAGCAAAATTAATGAAATTGAAACAAACAGCAAAAACAAAAATATCAGAGATTTATATAAAGGTGTAAATGAATTTAAAAAGGGGTGGCAACCTAAAGTAAACTTAATAAAGGATAAAAACGGTGATTTTTTGGCTGACCTAAGCGATATTTTAAATAGATGGAAGAGGTACTTTAATGACCTCTTGAATGTCCATGTAGGAGATAAATCAGAAGTAAGTAAATGAAGTCCACACAGCAGAACCTTTAGTTCCAGAACCTAACTTGACTGAAGTTAAAGATGCTATTAAAAGGCTAAAGAATAACAAAGCACCTGGAATTGATTTAATAAAAGCTGAGTTAATGAAATATGGTGGATATTCGTTAATATGTCAAATTCATAAATTAATTTGTTTAATGTGGAATAAAGAAGAAATCCCTCAACAGTGGAAAAAATCCATAATTGTTCCTGTGTTTAAAAAAGGTGATAAAATGAACTGCAATAATTACCGTGAAATTTCTCTACTCTCAACAACATATAAAATATTATCTAACATTCTCTTAACAAGATTAACCCCATATGATAATGAAATTGTAGGTGATTATCAATGTGGATTTAAACGTAACAGATCAACTACAGATCAAATTTTTCACATCAGACAGATACTTGAGAAAAAGTGGGAATATAATCAAAATGTCCATCACCTATTCATTGATTTCAAAAAGCATATGATTCGGTCAAAAGAGATAAATTATATAATATATTGGTTGAGTTTGGAATACCTAAGAAGCTTGTTAATATGATAAAAGTATGCACCAGTGAAACAGAAAATAAAATTCGTGTGGGTATTAATGTGTCTGACAAATTTACAATTCATGATGGGTTAAAACAAGGAGATGCATTATCTCCATTGCTCTTTAATTTTGCCTTAGAATATGCTGTTAGGAAGATAATAGAAACTAACGAAGGACTAAAATTAAATGGTGTGAGTCATTTGTTAGCATATGCAGATGATGTAGACTTATTAGGGGATGATATAAATACAATTAAGAATAATGCTAAAATATTTTTCAAAACTGCTAAAGAGATAGGTTTGGAAGTTACTAAAGAGAAAACTAAATATATGCTTACAGGCCGAAACCAAGTGTTAGGTAATAATCAAAATCTAATTATTGATAACAACTCGTTAGTGTTGCCCACGGGACGAGACGGGACAGACTTTTAAAAATTCGAGACGAGACGAGATTGATAATTTGTCCCGAGACAAACGAATATTTTCGAGACGAGACAGCATTTCACAGCATTTCCACGAGACGAGACAGGCCAAAGTCTCGTCTCGTGGGCAAAACTACAACTCGTTTGAACCAGTTTCCAAATTCAAATACTTAGGAGTAATATTAACAAATGAAAATTATATTAAAGAGGAAATAAAAAGTAGGCTTAATTCAGGAAATGCATGTTACTTTTCTATTCATAAACTTTTGTCTTCTCGTTTAATATCTAAGAAACTGAAAGTTAAAATATACAAAACCGTAATTTTGCCTGTAGTATTATATGGGTGTGAAACTTGGTCCCTTACATTGAAAGAGGAACATAAATTGAGAGTATTTGAAAATAAGATGCTTAGGAAAATATTTGGACCTAAAAGGGATGAGGAGACAGGTGAGTGGAGAAGGTTACATAATTTAGAACTACATAATTTTTATTTGTCCAGATATTATTAGAATAATTAAATCAAGAAGACTTAGGTGGGCTGGCCATGTGGTACGAATGGGAGAGGATAGAGAAGTTTACAGGATTCTTGTTGGGAAAGCTGATGGTAAGAGACCTGTAGGAAGGCAAAGACGAAGATGGAGGGACAACGTTGAGATGGACCTAAAGGAAATCGGTAGGGATGGAGATGAGTATATAGATCTTGCTCAGGATAGGGACAGATGGAAGGCCTGTGTTGCTGCAGCCATGAACCGTTGGGTTTAAGAAGGCTAGAGAGTTAGTTAGTTAGTTAGCACTCACTTCCTCTCATGCATTCAATAGTCGAGTCTTCTCTAGTCACTACTTGCCAAAGAGGTTTGTATTCGTTCTCTTGCTCCAGATATTGCCGGGACAGATTGAAACTCAGTCGGGAATGAAGTTGACATTATTCAAATTTGGAATGAAAGGGAATATCCTGAATTAATCACACTTTAACCGGTAGAACGGGGAGAAGGCCTGACTCTTTCACTTTGGTACACGTGCAGGAGCGAGCTGTGTAGCGAATCGAACACAGCACGTATTAAGATACCCCTGTTCATTCGCAGGGAAGTTGGCAGGCAAGATAAACAGTCCACTTGAACCATCTGAGCGCCTCGATGGCCGGTCAATCGTCGCCTTATTCTCTCAAAGGGGCCACAGTGTGCGATCTACTGCAAACATTATGTTGCAAAGGAAGAGATGGTTACTCATGCAAGAGTAATATACAGCTGGTGCTTTTAACTCAATAATTTTACCGCGAACGACGATGGCAAAAGGCGAGCATAGCTAATGTATAATGACTGCACTACACTGCTCGCATAACCATCTGGCGTCTGGGCAACAACGAATCCGCGATCAGTTGAATTCTCCTCGACTGACATCGGGTATTTTCGGGTCACAAGGCACCCGAACGTTGCTGGCGGGAGAAACAAATGAGCGTTTGATACACAGCATATTGTCAAACGTACTGTAAAACGGGGGATAGAGAGAGTTGATCAGCGGCGTACACTCAGAGAACTAAATGCATCATATCGATTGATGCACCAGAATGCATCGATTGATGTATGTCGTGAAAGAAACACCAAAGTGCATAATTTGATTCAAGCGAGGATTTATTTCAATCGAGATGCACTTCAATGCATCAGTTGATGCGTTTTGATGCACCTTAATGCGTTTTGATGCACCAGAATGCATCTTCTTTGATGATGCACTTAAACGTATCGTCTTAGCCACTACATAAACTCTGTAGCTCAGACCAACATACAAAAATGCACCCAAATGCATCAAATGTGAATCTGATTCTTGAAGAAGCCATAAACCACACTTTAGTGCATCAATCGATGCATTCTTGTGCATCAATCGATATGATATATTTAGTTTTCTGTGTGTAACTGGATAAAAGTTGTACAATAGTGCACAAAGCATGGAAAATTAGTACAGAAAACACCCAAACACTTTACAAACAAGCTAATAAAACGGGAGAGCGATGTTACCCCTACAGCTTCAACTTCGCTACTGAGGTTGTTGACACTCATCGAAGCACACACCCCCGAAGACAATTGGCGGACAGATAGAGCTATGTAGCTGTAGCAAAAAGTAGGTCATCCGCCAATTGGGGCTGCGATGTGTTGTGACTCGTTCTATTGATATTCCTGATGTTCGAATATTAATTAAGGTTGTAATGTGGAGATGAGGAACATGTCAGACTACTGAATACACGGAATCGAGTACACAAATGTGCATTACCTGATGTCAGTTGATTTCTTTTTCATAAGAACAATCAACTCTTCTCGTTTGGTCATGACAAATCTTTAAGTTTTCAACTTTGAAACCTTGCAGCTTATACATTTTTTCCTTCAAATTGATTTATCGAATTTATCAAATAAAGCGTGGGCGTAACAAAGTACACTGATTAACCAGACGTATGTGATAGTGTACGTACGTCAGAACTATTGCTGAGAAAATAGTATTTTCAGACTCTGAAAAGGCCGGGATGATACTTATGTGTGGCGAGTGTAGGAAAAATGCAGCATATGCGTGCAGGCAGTATGCGCGACGGCATTTGCGCTTGGCTTGTGAAGGCATAGTGAAGGATTCGCTTTACTTCAGGTTACAATTACTTGAGACTTGACGTATTATAATGTAACAAAGGCCAAGTGATTTTTCCGTACTTTCAAATGAGCTGATAATAAAATGGAGTTTCCATATAAAGAATAAGTTTGCGTTGAAAATCGTGCTTCCTTACGTAGTTGAACGTATTGTGTCCACTAATTTCATGAGCCCCTCTCATACCTATATATCTGCGAAAGCGGTTTTTCAATATTTGTTGTTTGATTTTTGATCTTGAATTTAAAACTTTTGGTGCGTCAGCACTTAGGCTATGTTGCACCCGTCACACTATACGGGGTCCAGCCCCTTACCCTAATTAAAATAACATAACTATAATGCCGTATTGTAACTAAAATCTTAAAATTTTCTGACCGGTTAAAAGCTGAGGCTGCAAAGAGACACTCATCACACATAGCGACAAAACACAGGACAACACACAGAATTATACTGACCATAGGACCAGTCGCCAGAGCCTCGTTTGTCAAATGCAGTCCAGGGTGTACTACGTGGAAGTGAGGTTGACTTTTGGGCGTCCCTTACACCTCAATATTTGCTGTTGTTCACGAAATATTTCAGGTCGCAATGTTATATTGTCGACTTGAAAATACTGACAGGTGCTTATTTTATACAAGAAGTAAGAACCATTGCCCAATGTTTAAAATGGGGAAGAGGAATTTTTTTACCTCAATGTTTTATACAATATAAACGCAAAATGCAATACAAATAATTCACTACAATTTGATGAAATTTAGCAAAACACTTTATGAGTTTCGCGCTGTTCGCAGACTAATCGCAAATATATATTATTGATTGATTGATTTTGTGTTACTTACTTCACTTTCTGAAAGTGATGAAGTGGTTACACTAACCACTCCGCCACTGAGGTCAGTTGTCTACTGCATTGCTACAGGTCTTCCCATTCAGCAAAACTGTAAATTGGGATAAAAAGTATCCATACACGAATGCGCCATGCTACTACACTACTGACGCATGGTCGTTGCTACAAATTTTTGTAGGGAGGAGGGGTGTCAGGCGATTCATAAAACTTTATTAATAGAAATATTAACAACAATAATTATTATTACCACGGTTATAATTATTATTTTACAATAATAAATATTGAAAGGTTATAAAAATAAACCAAGTTTATCAAAACTTATTATTATTTTGAATGGGGAGACTTTCGGTCCACTAGGTGAATTAATAATATCCTGCACAACTTTTTTCCAGTATTTTTACAATGTATTTACATGTATTAATATACTGAAATTCATAGTTATTTTCTTATCTTATTAACTGTTACAGACCTCATTCATGAAAATACTTTAAAAGTTGTGGAGATATTTCAGTCATAAAGTTTATATTGTATGACATAAAATCATATTTTTGAAAATAATGCAGTCTTTACTTTGGTTATTCTCTCTTCGAATGCTAACTAAATTAACTTTATTTATAAGTAAGACTTGAGTCCTCCTCCGTAGTCGAGCGGGTTAAGGCGTTCACTCGTCTTGAGATCGTTCGCTGCGGGACGGCGTAGGTTCGAATCCGGCTCTGGTCGGAATTTATTCGGCCTACGTATAGGGCCGGTGGCAACCCACCATCGTGAGGAAATTGGGGAGCTCCGAGTGAGTGAGCGTAATCCGGTCGAGAAGACCTACTATAACGGCTGGGGATACGTCGGGCTGACCCCCCGACTATTCCAATACTGGTTGAAGATCTCCACGCTTAGAGGTGACGAGAGAAAGTGTGGGAGGGAGACCGGCAGTCGGTAGGTATGCCCAGGCCCTTCATGGGCTGTTGCGCAACGGATTATTATTATTATTATAAGTAAGACTTGAAGCTTTCCTGGCGACGAATGATGTATAGATTCTCTCGGGTCATCAACCAGGTGAGTTGTGGAAAATATTCCCGTAATTATGTATTATGGGAATATTATGTATTATGGGAATATTTTCCACAACTCACATGGTCAATAGCCCGAGAGAATCTATTCAACTTTATTTATGTTATTACCAATACAAAATAACAAGCTTTCTGCTTTTATGTTACTTGATTCCAAGGTGGATTGATTTAAATCACTTCAAATAAAGAATTTATAGAATAATGTACATAAGGAGTTTATAGATATCAGAATCACTTTTGGTGAAAGTACATTAATCTCATAATTATTTAATAGGCTGTGTTTATTAGGCTCTTAGAAAAGGAATGGAAACAAAATATTGGGTGAAGCTCATTCAAAAGGAAATGTTATATGTAAACTATAAACACACATTTCTCTTTGATTCAAAATTAAATAATTTTTATAGGTAAAAATAGCAAACATTTTGTGCAGAAAAATATACAAAATACTAATCATGTTAAACCATCAATAGTGTCATTATCATTAAACTGTAAGTAAACATGGTAGCTGATATTTTGCAAACTATCATCAAAAAAATTGCCAGAATTTAGCTACAAAGACTTTAAAAAATATTTTAATTTACAATTATAGAGTACATACAGATTTTTTTTTTCACTGGAAAAAAAGTTAATGAAATTATGTATTATAGTTTCATAAACACTCAACAAACATTATCGTAGTAGTTTTATATGTGTAGTATCAGAAACAGAAAAATGTATATTTACATAATTTTTTTTCTTTGCTTTAATAAAAGTGTTCAAATATTTTACAGAGCACTTTACTAGAAAGATACTATATCTATATGTATGGTGCCAAAAACCACACCAGCAATTCTAAGCGTGTTTTTTTAAAAAAACAGTAAAAAGATCGATTTAAATAAAAAACCAATAAAAATCACTATTTTTATCCACCCTGCTTGAAATGAAGGACGCCTAGTTCCAGAAGGAGGGGGTCGACCCCTCTTCCGACGCCCATGTGCTAAGAGGAAATAAATGAGCTCTCAGCAACAGCCACGTGATGGGAGCCCTCCGTGAGCAGACCCAGGGCCTCTGGAAGCCCAGCTGGCTGGAAGGAGTGAGCCACGGGGCTTATGGATGCGATAAGGAGGACCTCTGCATTGCGTCATCACAACACCCTCGGTTGAAAGGCCTCGGCGAGCGGAGAAAGGTTTGAAACACGATGTTTGTTGATATCTATTTGGACACTGACCATTCTTCCCTACGTTGTAGGTCCTCATCAGTAGAGAAATATCACAGGCTGGATACCACCAGCAGCTGGATGCAAGTACAGTGCAAGGTGGTTCATAACGGCATGACTAAGCGTTCATTTATAGATTCGTAAGGTTGGAAAATCAGGCCCCCTACGAAAGTTTAACACTGTATGTCAAACCGGGCATGTACAGTGGGATCCATGAGTATTACCGTACAAATTGTCCATGACTATTTTCATTAATTTTTCTCTACCATCCTGTGTGTTTTTAAGCGATGGATTTTATGTATGCTGGTGCAGAAGTTGTCAACAGCTTGTTTTGAGTTTTCTTTTAATTCTTGAAGCTGTTATTGGGTCAAATAAAGTGCACGAACATGGTGATGGACAATTTGCACGGTAATACTCATGGATCCCACTGTACGAGCTCTACGTAGATTTCATTCAGACTGTAATCTACTCTTTATTCCATTACTGTGACTTTATATTCGGGACAAGAATCGCAAAATAACGGCTGAATATATCCGTTCACCACTCCAAGTGTATTTTTCAAAGTTTTGTAGGTACATCATCTTGAAACTCCACCTATTGCAACTGTAATGCTATACCAGTTAAATCTTCTTGATTTTGATTTTGATTTTAAAATTGTGGGAGCGTCAGCACTTAGGCTATTTTGCTCCCGTCACATTATACGGGGGCCAGCCCCTTATCATTACAAAGAACAACTCTAACGTTGCATAATTAGAAAAAATATATTAAAATGTTCTGACTTCTGTTAAAAGCTGAGGCTGTAAACGGGCACTCAGCACACATAAGGACAAAAGAACAGGATAATACAAACAAAATTATACTGGCCATAGGGCCAGTCGCCAGAGCCTCGTTAGTCTTCAGTCCAGGGTGTACTAACGTGGAAGTGAGGTTGACATTTGGGTGTACTACGTGGAAGGTCACCCCTTACACCCCAGTTAAATCTTCTTAGCTATTAATCTCAAACACTCTTATATTGGTGACGACGAAACATTTGACTCGAGTCAGCTTGCGACGGTTTGCGACAAAACAACGAAGGTCCATGGAATTTGGTCTCGCGTGAAGCAGCTTGCGACAAAACGATCTGCGCATGCGCGAATCGATTTACTTCAGGCACAGACATCTAATCACAGACAGAAAACGGGAGCAACTTGAAGCCAGCAATTAAATGCAATAATTGAATCTTACATTAAATGGTTAATTTCGTATTTTCTAACCAGTTATTTGCTAAAAAGGTATTCAATTCACAACATATAAACTGATACATCAATTCTACATACACATTGTTACACTGATTCTGCTGTAAACTGTTACACTTATAATGCGTCTTTAGTTACCCACTTCCCAAATTATAAGAGACAAACCTAGACCTACTGCGCACATGAACGAAATCTGCTATCACATATTAGCCAACAAATTTACTCGTCTTGCCGCGCGTGTCGTGTCGGATCCGGTGTGCGGCTGGCCTAAGGCATTAATGCCAGACGCGTCCGCAGGGGAGGGGAGGCACTTGCTCCCCCTGAGGTTTCTGGAAAGAGTTAATGTAATTCGAATGGTGAAATTGTAGAGATATTTTATAACAAAAAATATTGTTTTCTGTGACTTACAGGCCGTACGTTACAGCAACTATTATTATTATTATTTTACAGTACCCTTCGGTACGTAAAGACATGGATCAGAGGCAGTGGCGTGCCCAAGGGGGGGGGTGATGTGGATATAACCCCTCTTTGACCTAGTATTCCTAAAAAAAGAACGTCAAAGGTAGGAAAATATGACAAAATGAGGGCTGACTACAAAAAAAAGTATACATAACCCCTCCCTTTCGAAAATCCTGGGCACGCCACTGATCAGAGGTACCATGAAGGACAGTAGATTAAATGGTTTCTGACTCTGATTGATATCTGTGCATTGTGAAAAACTACATAAAGTCAAAGAACTGTTCATCAACAAAGTGATATATGTTTACTGAAAGGAAGCAATGCGAATCCAGTTTCTATCTCAATACGAGTCTGAACTTGTATACAACGAAAGAATTTTCAATTCAATTTGAATTGTATGATTTGTGATGTAGTAGTAACAAGAATAATGACAAAAGCAACAATAATAGCAATAATAATAACACTAATAATAATAATAATAATAATAAAGTTTATATGACTCTGCCCCCCATGAGAATAGCTAATTCCTTCGGACGCCCTTCATTAATACAATGGTTTTCATACAAACTTAACCAGAATGTATATCGAGTCCTCCTGTGCTGTGGACATAGTGTTGAGGATATTTATCCGAAGCCATTCATTGGAGACCATAAGAAAACAAATAAGTTAAGCAACATTTATTTCCCCCGGCGTCTCTAATGAGCGCAGTGGCTGCATGTGTACCTTGGCGGCGTGATATGTGGTTCCTGCATGAGACAACAACTGCACATCCTCCTGGTCGTTACGACGCTCGACTCTAGACTGTTATGAAGCCACATTTCAGCGGCGGCGGAGGAAGACGGTGCTTAAATCAGGTGAGGGGCGTCGGACGAACATCGGGAACTCGTAAACCTCAGAAAGGCCGACATGTGCTGACTATATCCTGTCGGGTCCCGTGTTCCAGTGCCGTTTTCTGCGATGCCACCAACGAGCAGAGACGCACAAAAAAATGCAGCCTTTCACCTAGTTTGTCGTGTCGTAATGCATGTCTGCTCCGTGGAATCATTACATCCAATATGTCTTTTTCTGCTTCCTTTGCACAGAAACACACACGCTCAGAGAGCTAGAGTTCAATGTCTCTTAGCATAGGGGGATCAAAATAAAATTATAAAATTTTTGGATAAAAATAAAATTTTAAAGAAATTCTGGCCGTATCAAAATAAATTTTTAAAAAATGGGGGATCAAAGCACATTTTTTTTTAAAAAAAAAATTCGTGAGAGATCAAAATATTTTTTTAAAAAAATCTGGGAGATAAAATAAAATTTGAAAATGGGGGAACGAAATATTTTTTTTAAAACAATCCAGTGGATTAAAATAATTTGTGAGTTGTTTACAAAGAAGCAAACTAATTCCTTTAGCAACTAGTTAAAAATTTAAATACATTACAAAATAGTTGTAATGGTTTTATTGTGTATAACGTATTTCTTAGTTTTTGCTTTCTATTAATATACAGTAAAACTTCGTTAATCCGGAACCCGATAAGCCGGACTTCGCTTAATGCAGACAGGCAAAAGGAAAAATAAAGCAGAATGCAAGGTTTTTAATGTGGCTAGAAGTCAACAAGAGAACTTCCCAAAGAAAATGCAGTCAACCACTGATGAAATTCTGTTTCACGCAGACTTTGTACTGTACTGTATAATATATTCAGGCCTATGCCCTTTAAATACACCATAATACTATAAACGGAGTCCTAATACACTTTCTACTGTTCTTTTCGGTTATTTCAGTTAATCCGGACTTTCGTTAAACTGGTCATCTTATCCCCCCGTTAGTCAGCATTAACGAGGATTTACTGTATACCTATCAATTACATATTCTACTTATATTTCTGTTACATTCTTGTTTTACTTTCCTTGTGCATATATTGTTATTGGTGTATACATAGCCCATTAATAATTTATGTTAATAAAATAAACGAAGCAACTCGAAAAAAACTCATGGAAAAATCACCTTTAATTTCATTTCAGAATATTAGATTTTTATTTTTATTTTGTAGTACATTATTTTATGGTAATTTTATATATCTTCTGATTGATCACGAGGATCAGGATGCATTTTGAATTGGCGAAACAAGCGAGATGTGAAACACACGAAAAGTTCATGCATAAACTTGGATTCGAAGATGGCACCACTGACTTCCCAGCATGCTCAACGAAATCCAGTTGAGCGTAGCACTATGTTGTATTGGGTAATACTCCGTACTGGTAGTTCCGAGAGCATCTGCGTGTTGCTTGCGTTTAATTTCCTAACATAACGAATGGAAAACTGTGTTTGCCAGAACTTTAGCCCAGATGTCGCTACGAGAGGGAGGGAAAAAACCAAAGGAGGTGATGCACCAGGAGCAGCATAACAAACCAAGTGCTAAATAACATTCACCATGACGTTTATCGTTTCGCTATGCATCAGACTTGGACAGGACTTTGGAATAGAAAATATTCGTGCCAGACTTTCGTTTTTTTCTAGAGATGTTGAAGACACATGTAGAAGTTCGAGATCTGGGGGAAATCCGTTGCTGGCGTTCAAGAAATTGCAGTCTTCCTGTTGTGTACGTTAACCTAAATATCAAACTCGTTGAGAATTTAACACAAGCGAAATTTCTTGTAGATGTCTCGTTCAAGAATTATCCCACTCCGCCTAAAGTGCAGTTGCAACGATGAGGATGTTATGATGAAAAAACATTCGCAAAGAACATCAATAACCACGGCGATGTTCAAGCCAGTGACTCAGTGGCGTGCTCAAGGGGGGTTGGTAGGGGGTTATACCCCCCCCCTTTTGGCCCAGTATTCCTAAAAAAAAAGAACGTCAATTGTGAAAAGATGGCAAAATGAGAGCTGACTACCAGAAAAGTGTACGTAACGCCCCCCTTTTGAAAATCCTGAGCACGCTACTGCAGAGCCTGCTGCTAAACACCGCCACACAGCCTGGTGTGTTTCGCCTACGTCACAAACTTTTGCATTGTGGCTTCGAGCAGCCGTGATTGAGGCCAGTTCTTGTAATCATACGGAATTCAAGCGGGCGGGCGGGAGATACTAACACAAGCATTCGTGATTTAAAACAAACGTGCAGTAGGTGCAGACGTAAGGAATGGTACGTTGTGGATATTTCCTTGCAAACGACAAATAAAATTTGCCGCAAACATGGCGGAAGTGCGCATCCTTACGTCACATGAAACCCACCTATATGGAAGCGCCTTGGATGACTTAACCAGTTTAACACGGACGGACGTATGTTCTGATGTATTTTGGAGGGGAGAGGAACAAATTTGAATATATATATATATACATACATACATACATACATACATACATACATACATACATACATGTACTTTCCTATATATAAAAAAAGTATTCATTACATACACACATAAAATTTCTGTGCCATGTTAGTTTTTATTATATACAATAGTCATTTTTCATAATTATACATATATGCTGTCCTCCGTGACGGAGTTGTTGTCAGAGTGGGCTGCGACGCCAGGGATCCCGGGTTCCAATCCCGGCATGGGTGTTCTTTGTGAGTGTCCCTACATGAATTTCATCATGGCATCACTCATCCTCATCTTCGCGATTAGGAAAAAGCGAAGTAAAATAAACAAAATCAATGAATCAGTCAATCAAAATATTATTCTATTTAAATTTAGCATAGTTTATAGAAATTATTATTATTATTATTGTTGAGAAATGTTCCATCCAAAATGCAAAATATGTACACAAAACAATATCAGGGATACATTTGTGCAATGGGCATCGCAAGGTGATGAAACCTAGAAATTCCACATCATCCTGCACAGCTACTTGACATGTAGCAAGCACCGGTCTTTAAAGTTGAGCAGACTCCAAAAGGCTTCCAAAGTTGAGAGAAGTTATCAAAAATTTACGATTCCTCGAGTCTCGAAAGGTCGTTATTCCTGAAGAACATGTTCGTTTTGTGGGTGCGATAGAGCACGGACGCCTCAGGAGACGTTTATTGCCATCTGGGCGATCAGGTTACACGCCCAACCACTTTGTCGCCCTTTGGCCAGAAGGCCTCTGTTCATTTTCAGCCACCGAGGAGAGGAATTCCGTTTCCAGTCAGGGCAGCTGATGATATTCAGAGCATAAATTCCTTTTGAAAACGTAAGGAGTTTAGTACAGAGTAGGATATCCTGGGGGGACAGAGGGAATTCCCCCACCAACAAGTACGTATTTAAGGGGGGTCCTGGCCCCCCCGAAAGACTTACCACGTACCAAAATAAAATAATGAAAATGTACTTTTAGCATTTGTTGTACAGTCATGGACACTTCTGGGTTGTAACTATTCCATTGAAAGGTAATGGAATTGTTATAATCCAGAAGTGTCCGTGACTGTACTATAATCCATGGTTATTTATTTCTTTTGAACTTGGAACACAAGGATTACTACATTGGCATCATACTGCTTTGAAGAACAGTACTAAAGATGATTTATGCACACTTATGATAATATGCATAAAATATTAATCAACAACATTCTTTTTTTATTACCATAAATATTCAATTCTTTATCTATTTGACATTAATTTCCTTGTTTTTATACAAATTTGGCGTAAGTACACGCAAACTAGATAATTACGATATGTTGTATTTACTGTATATTCTTACACCATCTTTTTAAGAATTCATGTAATAATAAAAATGCAATATTAATAAATTTACATATTTTAATTAATATTTAATTTATAATTATAATAAAATTATTATAATTATATAAAAAATATTATTATTATTTCTGGTACACTTGGTTCGGAAACACCCCCAAATGTATTTCTAGATACGTGCCTGCCCACCAACAGTCTTTTCCTAAAATATCCTCAACAAGTGTTTGCAGGGGGAGGGTTTTTCTTATGACAACAAAGTTAAGAAATTAGTTTGTCTTCAAGTATTTTTTACTAAGGATAATGTTGAAAACATACAAAGAGAACAAAGGATAATGTATGTTTCTTTGTACGTAAATAGTTTCCTGGCCTATAAAACTACGCCGAATATCTACACAACAGTGAAAGTAAACCATGCGTGAATGGCTCAACAGACTCAAGCAAATCCTTGACGAGTACGTTTGTTTATTCAGTTTTGACAACCTGTCATCAAATATACATAGTCTGGCCATAAATACAGTTACAAACTTTTGGCTTGGACTGTACATCCAGTAGTCAGGCTTATGAACCATGCTTGTGCTGAAGTTCACTCCTGACCATTCTGTGTTCAGCTGTGAAAGAGCAAGCGTGTATCGTCTTGTGCTTAGCATGGAGTGGGGCGAATATGAATACAGAGTAGCCGTAATTGCTCTGCATATGGTTGGGAAGTCACTAACTGAGATTTTCCAGACCCTAAAAATCGCGAAGATCAACAAAAGGTTTGTGTATCAGACAATCCAGAGATTCACTGATACTGGTAGCATGAAAGATCGCCCAAGAGTTGGTCGACTTCACACCGTATGAACAGCGGTGGCTGTTAAAGCAGTGATGGTTCGCATCCGCCAAAATCCCATCCGGAATCAAGTGATGATGGCAGAGGAGCTGAACATTTCACAACAATCAATCAATGTTCAGGGTACTTAATGAAGACCTTGGAATTGGAGCTTACTGGTGGAGTACTGGAAATTCCCTGATGCCGCAAGTGAAGAAGCAGAGGGAACTGAAATCGAGATGGCTCCTGCAGCGGTACATTGCCAATGGGTATTGCAAGATTCTCTTCACTGATAAGAAATTGTTCACCACTGAATAAAGTTTTAACCGCCAAAATGAAAGGGTGTATGCTTCAAACTCTCGAGAAGTTTGTGAGAGAGTTCCCAAAAATCAGAGATGCCACCAGCCCTCCTCAGTCATGCTTTGGTGGGGGGTGAGCTATGAGAGTTCCACCAGGCCTCATTTTTGAGAAAAGGGCTTAAATCCGTGCGAAAGTGTCCTGGACCCTCTCATG
Source organism: Lepisma saccharinum (assembly GCF_977018435.1). Lineage (NCBI taxonomy): Eukaryota > Metazoa > Arthropoda > Insecta > Zygentoma > Lepismatidae > Lepisma > Lepisma saccharinum. Next base: position 5,706,480 of record NC_139246.1, read on the forward strand.
ACATTGGTGAACCAAGCAATGTTTCACAATGAATCCTGGATGTTCAAGAAATATTCTGCCCCAGCTCATAAGGCAAGGATGACGCGACTGTGACTGCACCAGTGTACTCCATTTAATCTCCACTTTTGATTGGCCGTCTGATAGCCATGATCTCAGTACCTTGGACTACAAACTCTGCCCAGAGCTAGAGGGGACTGTCTGCAAGAAGAAGCACCCTATAATTGAAAGTTAAAAGCGCTCCTTGATAGCAGCAGGGGCGGACTTTCCCATCAAGACCATGCGTGCTGTAATAGATGCATGGCCAGGGAAACTTCGAGCCTGTGTGAGGGTGAAAAGTGTACATTTTGAAAACTGATTGGTGTTATTTGTGTGCAATATGTTTAAGTGTAACATACTAAAAGAACATTTAAAAATCTGAAACCATATTCAATTTATTCACAAAATAGTGTGTAACAGTATTTATGGCCAGACTAGGTATTACCAGTAGCAAAAACATACTTCGGGCTAATTCCAGCATTTGTCTCGATACGCAATACGATTGTTAGCAAAGTACTTGCCTTCGAAAGCGTCTTTTTCTTGCGATCGACTCGACTCTGCCTGTTATCTACGAACATGCAGTGTTCCTGTTCTGTCCGGCACGAGTTGACCTTGATTGCCAGTAGACGCGCCGTTAGCAGCTGTTTTTGGTGATTCAACTTGTGTCTCTTCACTACCGAAACCCTGGGTTTTCCTCATAAAGGTTTGGGCAAAATTCGAATGGAGACTTTCGAATCGAATGGATTTCAGGTATGTGAAGTTTTTCCTTTATAAGAACTTTGTGACACATGATTATTAGTAGAGTGCAAAATCATTGACGACTGGTTGGAGGGGGGGATCCAAATTCATACATGTCGTAATGTTGGTGCAATGTACTTGGTGCAGAGTCTGAAGAAGACCTTGCTAGAAGGTTGAAACGTTACGTTTAGTTTATGTTTTATAATAAAATAAATTTCTGCCTTGGTCAGCATATTGAGTTCTTTCATATCATGGAAACAAGACTTAATGGTGTTATAATATATGAGGGGTCAGGCCCGTGGCCAGGCAGGGGACAGGGAGGGCTCAGCCCTCCCTGGCACTGCCGTCAGCCCCCTTGACATTAGGTCATTAGGTAAAACTATTTTTGGTATAATTTGTTTGCAGTGAAAAGTGGAAATGCAGACAGCAGCTTTACATTCATTCATCTTGTTTATGAGTCAAAGTATAGGTAGAAGAGTATCTAGACTTTAGAAAGTTCTTTTTTAAGGGAAATTCTTTATCTGTACTTTCGGCTTCGGTGCCCCTACCACATCTGCGTCAAAGATCACCAATTCTCAAGTTTTTGGAACAAAGGGGAGTTTTATTGCTTCGGGCAGGGTTAGAATGTACTCTAACTAACTAACTAACTAACTCTCTAGCCTTCTTAAACCCGAAGGTTCATGGCTGCAGCAACAGAGGCCTTCCATCTGTCCCTATCTTGAGCAAGATCTATATACTCTTTTCCATCCCTACCGATTTCCTTTAAATCCATCTCAACGTTGTCCATCCCTTCGTCTTGGCCTTCCTACAGGTCTCTTACCATCAGGTTTCCCAACAAGAATCCTGTAAACTCCTCTTTCCCCTCCCATTCGTGCCACATGGCCTGCCCACCTAAGTCTTGGAATGTAGTCTAAGCACTATTATTGAATATTGCGTATATTTGCTTGTATGATATAAATATCTGTATCATCAAAAGTAGTATGGAGTGTGTAGTAAGGAATGATGTCAGTAGAAGTCTAACACTTCAAGAGATGTTTTAGAAGATACAGAAAAAACTGTAGTATTTGCATGATATTTCTAAATTTTATGTTTTACATTAAGTTGATGACCCCCTCTCCCACACACGCACACACATCACACACACACACACACCCACACACACACACACACACACACACACACACACACACACACACACACTCACACGTAGTTTACCTTCATTTAATACTGTTAAACTTTCGAAGATGTGTTTGGTCTACAAAGCTCCTCTGATAACTCGTGCCCCCCCCCCCTAGAGATTAATTCTAGCTACGGGCCTGTGAGTGGTTCAGAGAACAAGTGACGTAACTCAGCTTGTCGTGGAAATTGAGTGACATGTATAACTTAGAACTGTGACGTATCAACATTTCAGTGTTAGAAGTAAGTATCTTGTAAGTTTCAAATGGTAAAGTGATGACTAACTACTAAAAAAAAAAAAAGTATACCTAGCCTTGCCCCCTTTTGAAAATCCTGGGCACTCCACTGATTCCTACTATCGGATTAAAAATTATAGATACTCGAGTTTAGACTGAAATTAAAAATTAACCAGTAGACCTACGTAAAAACGAGTTACGTCAAAATTAACTTATTCAATTCTGCGTTAATCTATGCTAACCATTTTTCTTTGAGTATGCCATATATTTTTTATCGTCGTGAAAACAAAAAAAGGGCCGGTTCTTTTTTAGTTTTGCAAACGATCCCTTGTTTTAAAATTCTATAAATCAAAAACGTGTTGTCCGAACGTGATGAAATTTTAGTACCCACCAAAAATTTGGTTAGCATAGATTAACGCAGAATTGAATAAGCTAAATTTTGATGTAACTCGTTTTTACGTAGGTCTACTGGTTAATTTTTAATTTCAGTCTAAACACGAGTATCTATAATTTTTAATCCGACAGTAGTCATTATCTTCAAAAACAAATAAAGGTTTGAATTATCTTGCGTTAGCACTAAACGCACTGTCATGAATAGGCGGCTGGGCAAAATTGCGCTGTTGCCACATATGGGGAAAGCAAAGCGAGAGCGGGGCAAAAGTCACTGGTTCCCGCGCACTGTGTGGCAACGTCAACCGGGCTGCGTTGCCTAGTTCGAGCGTCAGACCGACCTCTCTCCGGGGCACTTGTGTCATCCCTGACCTTTTGAGCAAATACTGTCGGTTTGTATCACATGGATTACAAGGACCAACTCTATCAGATCTTTCATTCTCTTGAACCTCCGAACACACGGGGCTGTGCTCCGACGTGGCAACAGCGCGAACTTCTGCCACCCGCCTAATTTCATGGCCGTGCGTTTATATTTTGTTGCGCCATGTTTGTGTGTACGTACCATTTAAATTTTGTACTTGTATAAGAGATCCCATTGGGAAGGTGGATTAAGACATTACAGTATGTTACAACACGTTACAACAGTAAGTAAGTGGTAAACTTTCCGTAACCGGAAAACGCCTGAAACTAGCTATTTATGTCACTTTCCATATTCCTACTTACGTATTCTGCATTGAGAAACATTGCTCAAGGTGGCATTTCGCTTTTTCACGGAAATAATCTATATTTTCGACGTATGAAGTAAGTTTTGTTCGTTTCTTTTTCCCTTCGGTAACACGCTAAATGGCGGTCACAGTTTCACTACCGTAGTCGGCATGCAGTGTTTCCACCCCACTCCACTCAAAAATACCTACGTAGCCCCACAAACCATTAACGCATAGGCCCACGAACCATTCATACATAGCCCCACGAATCATTTCCGGTAAGGTTAGGTTGAGTCACGTTTAGGTTAGAATAGTTAAAAATTGGTTTAAAAAATGCGTAGCCCCACACACCATTCTCACATAGCCCTACAAACCATTGACACATAGCCCAACGAACCATTGACACACAACCCCACAAACCATTTGCGGAAACGTACCTTCTTCAGTTACAAAAACACGTGTTTGGAAACACTGACCGGGATTGACCGGGATTACGTCATCACACACAGGCAACATCTGGCTGGAAGGAAATGGATGCAACAGCTTTCGTGCATCGGTCACACATTTATATCGAAAAATCATGATCTACCGGCAAAATTCAATGAACGATGCGAGAAAACACTTCCCCGAACTTCCACAAGTCTAAAGAAAGTGCATTCGCTAAGTAATTTCTTCTGTAAATTTTAATTTTAAGAAATCCGTTTTCCGGATACAGAAAGTTTACCAGTGCAGTTCTCTTGTTTGTCTCCACTCTTGCTTTGGAATTCGGACAGAAACTGGCGCTGCTGTTGATGGTTGCATCATCCTGACAGCCTCAAAAACGCCGATGATAAGGAGTTCATCTTCCGCCCCTATCTCTCCTGGTGGTCCACTTGAGACTGTGAAGAGGCGAACAACTTGTTAATCCCTTTAGGTACCGAGATCGGATGTCCGTTTAAAGGCAATCGGTCTTTGATGTGGCCGCTTCGGAAGCGTTCCAGCCCTCAATGACTTCGCTAGTCCATGAAACGTGTCAGGAATGTCTCTTGGCAAATAATAAATTTCACAGCTATTCCCCATCGACTGTAAGAACAAAGTTAGTGACTTCATAGAAATAGTTCCTCTCCTATGCAAGGTCCATTGAAATAAATCAGGTTGATATAAATCACTTTAAATAAATAATTTATAGTGTAATGTACATAAGGATTTTGTAGATATCAGAATCACTTTTCGTAAAAGTACATTAATGTTGTTATCATTAAATGGTGTTTATTAAGCTTTATGAAAGTAAACGAAAGGAGACATAATATATGTACTGATGGGGTGACGCTCATACCAAAATAAATGTAATATGTAAACTGCAAACACACTTATATTTCTCTTGATTTGAAGTTCATAGTTTTTTATGGACAAAAATAGCAAAGATTTTGTGTAGAAAAATATACAAAATACTAATCATGTTAAACCCTTAATAGTGTCATTTTCATTAAACTGCAAATAAACATGGTAGCTGATATTTTGCAAACTAACATTAAAAAATTGCCAACCTTCAGCTACAAAGATTATAAAAATATTTAAAGTTACAATTTAGAGTTCATCCAGAATGTTTTATTTTCACTGGAAGAAGAGTTACTGAATTATTATAGTTTCATTAACACATTCAAAAACATTTCCATAGTAAGTTCAGAGACGGAAAAATGCAAATTTACAAATGTTTTTATTTGCTTTAATCAAACTGTTCAAATATTTTACAGGGCCGTTTATTAGAAAAATAATTTCTAGGAAAAGCATATGTCAATATGTATGGTTCCAAAATCCATACAAGCAATATTAAGCGCGTTTTCTTAAAAAATGTATAATAAAAATCGATTAAAATAAAAAGATCCGATATAAATTTTAAAAATCATCAAAAGCGAGGAAGCTCTCAATTTCGTACGCTCTCTAGCGTCGACCGTGCGAACTATTTGGTGCTCGAGCGAAATCCTTTGATTCCATCACTCTAATGTCCATTATTAAAGAAATAAGCCAGTAAGTGGAGGAATAACAGAAAATCGAAACGGTCCATGCGGAATCATGAAGCTTTTCCTTTTTCTTTGGCACTGTCGTGTACCACCATTTTTTTCCTACATGACTTACGTAAATAATTTTTGGCCGTTGGGTTGGAAAAGTAAAACGAAGGCAGGTATTATTTGGGCTAAAGAGCTCGTCTGTTGCGGAGATGCTGGGAGCTCGTTACAGGAGAGTGCACGTGTGATGGCGAATGTTGACGCACGTGCGGCGGACCAGGCCGGCTGAGGTGGCGACTGATGTCTCCACCGGACCTACTTTGCATGGAGAACGCCATAAATAGCCCCTGCACGGCGGAAGGATACACCTTCTCTGTGACTCATGCGATCGCTTGCTTTTTATTATTCTGCTGGATGGGTACCTCAAAGCATCTCCTCCCCTTGGACTGCCATGAAAGAGAAGACCTTTGAGAACGGTAAGAGGAGAAAGGCAAGTCGAAGTGGAATATGCCAGCCAAGGGGTCCTTTTGCATCCAAGATCCCTGCTACAGAGTTCACCTTACTAAAGCCCGCATCACACGGAACTGGATTTCCAGTAGGTATGCCCTAGTTGGCGCTGGACTGGCTACCAATTTGCTAGTTTTCGCCTCACACGATACTTATCAGCGTACTTGTCGATAGACTTTTGTTCCCATACGAGGGAAGTTGTAATGGCGGCCGCGTGAGATGTAAACAATGTATCACTTCACATTTTTAAAAGCCGATAACTATTGAACCGAGAGGAATAACGTTTCCAATGAAACGGTATTAGGTGCAAAACAATGGCGCTGCTTAAATACATACTTTACAACGTTTACTGCACACGTATTTTAGTTGTTTCAAATGTAAACACCGTGCACTCAGCATAGATGGTGTAACTCGACGCGCCTTTCATGCTGTATACGTTATACATTGCTGGAGTAACACTCGGAAACCACAGACAAAAACGTTTCTTTGCACACTCACAGATTATATTCACATGGCGAAACTTTGCTCTGATTGGCTGTTCCACAGAATCCATTCGAGGAAAGCAAGTAGCAATTAGAACATGTCCTATTCCTCCAAACCAGTTAAGCAGTCAGCCAGGCGGCCATGATTTCTACCTAGAAAGTCAGTTCAGCGCCAACTAGGGCATTCCTACTAGAAATCCAGTTCCGTTTCCGTGTGATAGGGGCTTTAGTTGATGAAATTTTACCGATTATATTTTTCTTCTACTGCTGCTATTTCCTCAGTTTTACTATCATCATCATCAAGGACGTATTTAGGGGGGCGGTCCAGAAGGTCCGGGCCCCCCGATGGGACTTACCAATTACTTAAATAAATAAAAAAAAAATGAATATGTACCTTTCAGCATAATACTGTATTCGATTGTACTATAATCGATGGTTATTTATTTCGTATGAACTTGGAAGGCAAAGGTTATTATTATATTTATTATTATTATTATTTCGACCACACTGCTTTGAAGGATGTTTATGATAACATACATAAAATATTAATCAGGAACTTTACTTTTCATCAACTGGATCTAACATACTTTTTACATTATTCGATAAATATTCAATTCTTTATCTATTCTACATTAATTTATCTCCTTTTTTATACAAAATTTGGCAATCTTAAGTACACGCAAGCTAGATAATAAATATTTAATGTTATATGTATATTATTATACCATCTTTTTACGTATCCATGTGATAATAAAAATGCAGTATTAATAAATTTACATATTTTAATTAATATTTAATATAATTATAGAATAATTATTTGAATTTAAACATTTATATTATTATTGAGGCACTTCATTCGGACCCCCACTAAATATATTTTTAGATACGTGCCTGATCATCAACATCATAGGGTGAACAATAATATTTTGAACCAAAAACGGGACATCCCAAGGTGGTCAGTTTACAGTCCCCCCGTGTAAAATCGGTTAATCATAATTATAAAATTATTGTTATTTTAACGTATTGTTATTAATGTAATTTATTAAAGTATGGATGACATAAATGATATCTCATAAACATTAAATGAAATATGATCTTCCGTTGACAAGAGATATTGTTATAATCTCGGTATGACATATATATATATATATATATAAGTAGTGTTTTGATGTTTGTCATACACTGAAGTTAAGGAGTGCCTGAAGTATTCATCAGAAGAACCAATCTTCTTGAGAACAAATTTATTCTTTACCAACCGTTCATGAGCTCCCCACATATCTGACACACAACGTGAGATTTGTGTAAAGATGTAGGAATGAGAAGATGAAGATTCGAATTGAGAATGGGCAGTAAAAACGTAGTCGAAAGAAGGTGAAGTTGCAAAAAAAAAAAAGCCGTTAAGACCTAAATAAAGGCTAAAAGGACCAATAAGCCAAAAACCGCCGAAAAAGGCAAAAAATGACAAATAAAACCCACCTTTTTCTGGCCTACAATGACCCAAAATGAACATATATTATGTTGGGCCTCGTCCTCGGACACTAGGAAGAAAAAATATTTTTCCTCAACTTCCGAGACCTAGTCATAAGAGATAAGAGAAGGCCCAGATACCTCTATTACGGAAAATTTTATTATTTATAATTCCATTTGTAACGGTCGGATTGACCATTACTGGTTTTGGTATATTGTAATAATTAATTGCTGGCCAGCTACAAGGTGTAGGGTTAAGTAATATGCTTCCATGAGTGTACTTTTATGTTATTATTGCATGTAAGTGTATATTATTGAATTGTGCTTTGCTGGATGTTAGATTCCCCTGTTTCTTACCTCCCCGGTTGGGGGAGCTAGCAGTCTTTCAAGAGACCGTTGTAGTGGAATTTTCCAACGCTACGGGGTCCACGTCCACGGACGTTTACCCCGGCTATAAAAAGAGCCAGTGGGCTTTAGAAAAAAACAGTGTTTCCCCATTGATCGACGAAAGAGGAACGTCTCCTCAAGTTTAGTCCACTTATGGTGGCTAAACTGGATATCATAATGTAGCATCTGGTTATGCCAGCCCCTGTTGCTGTCCCAAGTCCCCTTTTAGAAAAAGCTTTGATCATGTGGATATTTCCGTATTTGATTAATTGATGCCCAAAAGAAAGAGATAAGGCGTAAGGAAACGCATTTGTAACGGAATATCATTTAAGCTGAGGATAGGCCCACCGAGATAGTTTTGCTAACTCGGTGGTAAGGGAAGTGCCGATGGTTATGCCATAGGTGCGCATATATATTATTAGAGATTTGGTAATTTGATCTATGCAAGACACTCATGGAAACGCTCTGTAAAATATGTATATATATAACTACGTATAATAAACCAATATATCCTACGAGAATGTTATGATTTCAAGAACTACGGTACTGTCCATTTAACCAGTTGTATATTCACTTGCTGTATATGTGTAAACGAACCAGGGACATACAAATATAAATTGTTATGTGAAACCCCCCTTTTGTAATTCCGGCGCAAATATAATCTGCTCGCTTGGCACCCAGGGTGAGGTGAAAGGAGAGATTGAGGGATGAAAGTAGGAAGTAATCCAGAGGGCCGGAAAGAACCAAGGGATAGGGGGGCCGGCACTTTCACATATGGGGGCTCTATTGTCCAGGATATATCTTGTTGTATAAATTGTCGTCAGGTCTATAAGTTTGAAAGATAGACGGACTGACGGACGGATAGATTTTTTAATTTTTACAACGAAGATCGTACAGAAGTGAATGTTATTACGTAGTGGAAAAAGTAAAGTAGAAAAAATGGCAGTACAAATTGATAGAGATTTGCTTGGACAGCTATTGGGTAATCAGGATATAAGCGATAAATCTCAGGAGGAAATTATTAGGGACTTAAATAATCTTGCTTTATCGCGCACTGAACAGCAGAGTGCTAAGGAAGAGGAGAAAAAAGTTCAGAAAATTCTCGATAAGTCAAATTTACCGATTCCAGTCTTCACAGGGAGCGATGACAAGATTTCGCCGCATGATTATTTGCAGGAGTTGCGGAATTATAAAGATGTCATGAGCATTTCGGAGAAGTCATTGTTTGACAAGATTCTTCCGTTTTCGCTAAGGAGGGCTGCAGGGGATTGGTTTAGATTTTCACGCCCGTTTGAAGATTTCAAGAGCTTTGAAAATGCTTTTTTAGAAGAATATTATTCTGTAGATTATAAGAATGAGATCGACCGTTTGATTCTGAATCGCTTCCAAATGAGCGAAGAATCTCTTGTATTGTTTATTCGTCGAATGAGAAAACTGTTTTCTATGAGGCAAAAAGAGACAGAGGAATGTGAAGTAATAGAACATATTCTATCTCATGCACACCCTAGTTTCCGAAGACATTTGTATGGGATGCAATTTCATACTTTGAAGGAATTGGAATCTGAAGCAGCCATTGTTCAGAGGAGGTTGTATTCAGAAAGGCTTTATTATTCACCGCTCGCCGGTGAGACGGAATTATCTTTTTCTGAAGTTTGCAACACTGAAGAGGACACCTCGCGAAGAACAGGAGTAAAACATTTGGCTTTGTCCGCGAGGACAAGCGAGAGTGACCAGCTACCCTTATGCTCTCTCAATCCAGGTTTAGGAAAAAGGATCAAGGGCTGTGAAACAACCGCGTTTCTAAGAAGGGGCATTGGCGGTGATGCGACCGTAGGGCACAAGAGACCCTCTTTTGATGCAACTTTTGGGCAAGCGGGGGCCAATAAAAATTCTGCAAAGTTAATTTGTTGGGGCTGCCGTTGTGAAGGCCATAAACGTCAGGAATGTCAACAGACCAATAAAAGGAACCAACCCGCTGGAAAGGGGGGTCAGCAGCGTCCCCAAATAAACATTTTGTCACCCGCCGGGAGAAAACGCAGAAACAAAGGCCGTTTTTTGAATGGAGAAGGCTGTTTTCAGCAAGACCTCGAACCTCTCATTCAATGTAAAATTAACAACAAACGCTTTGTATTATTTGCAGATACGGGAGCTTCAGCTTCTACGCTAAGTTTGGAAACAGCCAAGTTATTAGAGAGGGATGGAAATAAATTCATGAAGACGAGAAAATGGAACATTTCATTGGCTGTGGGCAGCGTTACATCAGTTGGCGAGATGCATGCTACTGTTTGTATTAATAACATGAAATTTAAGCATAAATTTATCATCCTTGAGAATTGTTTCCGTGACATAATCGTTGGAAGGGATTTTTTGAGGCAGAGTGGGATAATTTTGCACATTGAGGAGAACGGATGGTCGTTCAAAGATATCGACGTGATTTACACGTTCTCGAAGCGTGCATGTAAACGAGAATTCGCTGTTACAGTTATGCAGAGAAATAACGTGGTACAGGAAAGGAATAACTCGTCAGATCCCTCGAGCCTGGATGGATGCAACACACATGCACATGAGAATAGCGGGAAGTCTACGAATGAGGATACGGGCCAATTAGTGGATTCCCAAGGACTCGAAGTTCAGAAGACTGCAAACACTGGTGCATTATGCTCTCTGAAAATCTCGAAAGAGGTAAAGAGAAAACGGAGGAAGGGAATAAAAAGGGAATGCAAATTTCCTCGAAAAATTTCCATTTCTACGGACAAGAAGAACCATGCATTATCATTTTTGCCTTTTGCTTTAGAGGACAATGAAAATGATGAATTACTGGTTTCTGAGAGGCTACAAGAAACTTCATCGATTGTTTCAGAGCAAATGAGAGACAGTTTGTTATCTCAAATAATGAAACAACTGAAGGGAAAGCATTTCTCTGGGAGTAGGAAGTATAAGGAGAAAGTTGCTAAGTTGGCCAATCAGTCGTTTTTGGATGAGGAGGGAGTTTTGTGCAGGAGGATAGACTGCAAGCAAGATTCTAAGGGAACAGCCAAGATATGGGTCCCGTTGAGTTTGAAATCTCAAATATTGACGTCAAATCACGATTCTGAATTTGCAGGACACTGCGGAAAGCAGAAGACGATAGCAAAAGTCAAGGAGAAATATTCGTGGCTTGGAATGACACGAGATATCGCTCGCTACGTCAGAAGTTGCGTTCCCTGTACTGTTTCCAGCAAAAGGAAGACAGAAGAAGTGAGACTGAAGTACAAGAAAACGAGCCCAGCCTTACAGATGTTCCCGGATGAAGAGAACGAAATCAAAAGTAGGCCATGTAAATTTCGCATTGGAGACAAGGTGTGGCTGAAAGAGCACACTATATCTGGCAGATTGCGTGGCGTTAATGGTGAACTTGAAACGGAACACTCAGGTCCATGTTTAATATCTGGAAGGATTAAAGAAGATACTTTCAGGGCAAAGAATGGGAAGGATTGTCCGATTGTGTAAGCTGAACCAGGCCAGTTGTCCAGCCATAAACCACCAGCTTTTGCTGTGAGGTGGAGGGACAGAAAACAGCCAAGGGGAGCCACGCGACAACTCCTAATGAGGGTTTGGAAGACTACCGTCGGGCCGCCTAGCCAGCAATCCCAGCTGTCATAATAGCCGACCGCGGATCTTCTTTTATTTGTTATTTTTTTTATTTAGTTTTCATTTGTATATAACTTACCCCTATTTTCTTCATTTTCACAACACTGTTTATTTATTTGCGTGTCTCCAAGTTGTAAACAGAAAGACACATTGTGGATTTAGATTCGAGAGTCGAACCAGGACTCGGATAAGAGTCGAACCAGGACTCGGATAAGAGTCGAGCCAAGGACTCTGTCAGGAGTCTAAGCCAAGGACTCGGTGAAGAGTCAAACCAGAGACTCAGATGGGAGTCAAACGAAGGACTCGATCGGGAGTCGAACCAGGGACTCGGTGGAGAGTCGAACCAGGAACCAGAGAAAACCAACTTCAAGGAAGATGCTGTCAGGAAGACTTCATCCTAGAGAGGATACTTCAGTTGCGGACTTCACAAAGAAGAGGAAGCGTGGTGAATCTGTGAACATTGTGGACAATGTGATAAAGTGAATGAACTAGTGACTATTTCATTTTTCAGATACTCTGAGAACAGTTGAATACTTTAGTGGGTATTGTGTAATTGTGTTGGATGATTTTGTAAATATGGTAATCTTGTTTTGAGTGTATTGTTTTTTTCTTGTTCCTCTTGAAGGGGGGAACTATGTAACGGTCGGATTGACCATTACTGGTTTTGGTATATTGTAATAATTAATTGCTGGCCAGCTACAAGGTGTAGGGTTAAGTAATATGCTTCCATGAGTGTACTTTTATGTTATTATTGCATGTAAGTGTATATTATTGAATTGTGCTTTGCTGGATGTTAGATTCCCCTGTTTCTTACCTCCCCGGTTGGGGGAGCTAGCAGTCTTTCAAGAGACCGTTGTAGTGGAATTTTCCAACGCTACGGGGTCCACGTCCACGGACGTTTACCCCGGCTATAAAAAGAGCCAGTGGGCTTTAGAAAAAAACAGTGTTTCCCCATTGATCGACGAAAGAGGAACGTCTCCTCAAGTTTAGTCCACTTATGGTGGCTAAACTGGATATCATAATGTAGCATCTGGTTATGCCAGCCCCTGTTGCTGTCCCAAGTCCCCTTTTAGAAAAAGCTTTGATCATGTGGATATTTCCGTATTTGATTAATTGATGCCCAAAAGAAAGAGATAAGGCGTAAGGAAACGCATTTGTAACGGAATATCATTTAAGCTGAGGATAGGCCCACCGAGATAGTTTTGCTAACTCGGTGGTAAGGGAAGTGCCGATGGTTATGCCATAGGTGCGCATATATATTATTAGAGATTTGGTAATTTGATCTATGCAAGACACTCATGGAAACGCTCTGTAAAATATGTATATATATAACTACGTATAATAAACCAATATATCCTACGAGAATGTTATGATTTCAAGAACTACGGTACTGTCCATTTAACCAGTTGTATATTCACTTGCTGTATATGTGTAAACGAACCAGGGACATACAAATATAAATTGTTATGTGAAACCCCCCTTTTGTAATTCCGGCGCAAATATAATCTGCTCGCTTGGCACCCAGGGTGAGGTGAAAGGAGAGATTGAGGGATGAAAGTAGGAAGTAATCCAGAGGGCCGGATAGAAACGAGGGATAGGGGGGCGACGACTTTCATACATTAAACGGCGCTTAATACATGAAGACTGAAATTTTAAGTCTTACGATAATTACCGCAACTTTCCACCCCTGCCTGGTACTCGATCTTCGCATGCAGTGAAGCATGATGGTTTTGGGGCATTCCTTTAATGATTAGTAACATAACTGAAACCGCGGAACTTTTAAAAGGGTGCGAAGTACACGTGCAAACGTATTGAGAAAATCCATGTTTCTGAAGCTTTCTGATCGATGTGTTAAAAAGAAAGTTTGCCCGTGGCCGTGTTCTCATTTACCATTTCATCATTCTATAAATCTTAGTATAATTTTAACAAAAACGTCGCATGCTAAAGAAGAATTACATGAATGGAAGAGTTAAGAGGGAAATAATTTAATGATATATTTAGTTTGTTTTTTTACTTCACGTTTCTACAATTTTGGCTGATCACAAAGGCAGGCGATGAGATTGGGGCAATATGGTACATTTTATTTGGTAAGCGCTAGGGGTGTGCGGGATAGAATTTTTTGGGTCGGGGCGGGAAATTGTTTAAATCCCGACATTCGGGACGGGAAAAATTCTCAATTTCCCAACAAAGTTGGGAAATTTTCGGGACGGGAAATGTTCGAAATTTCCCGAAGCTCTTGAAATCTCGAGTTCTACACGTCATTTTCACCTTAAGTGATTGTTTTTGCATTTCTGGTACAAAAACTAACAATTTCCGCTAAGTTCCAGACATTTACAATGCAGAAAACGTCGAGACTTAACGACGTTTTAAAATAACCATTCGATATTTCCCGACTCCTCGGGATCCCGGTCCCGACTTTTCCGGATCCCGCACACCCCTAGAAAGCGCTATATTTTTCATATTTCAACATAAAAAAGCATTTCTGATTCTAAAATGGCGTAACAAAACGACTCTTCACCTTTTGCTGGTATTTTTAAATCCCGAACTGCTATTCAGAGATTAAGATTAAGAAATGAAACTATCAGTAATTTTAGAGTATTTCTAGGCTAAAGTTTTGCAACGAAGACTTTCAAATTTAGTGCATGGTTGGAGAGGGCCGAGGTGTCAAATATGGGGCAAGTCGCCACGCTATGCCAACAGTTTTAAAATTAGGTATTTTGATCTGTAATTATCGTAGCAGCTAGGTACTTGGTATTGCGTTTGAATGAAATCAGTCTGAGCTTTACATGTATTTTCAGATGAGTGGCCCCTCTTAGATGTTTCAGATTTGAGAGAAGATCCTAAGACTGAAGGCGCTCCCCCCCCCCACACTACCCCAACCCCGAGAAGTCTAAAATATCGATCATGCCTCGACCTTGCCATAAATAAATAAAATAAATCACCCGTGAACATAAGAATGAACGGTGTTACCTGAGGTCCAAAACTAAGCCATCAGCCCTAAACATGACGTTTAAAATAAACAGTAAACAGTTAAAGATGTTAATAAATTATGAAATAGTTGAAGTTGTTTTATCATGTGTGAGTTTTTATTTAGTTTTTGCTTTATGTTAATATAAATCAATTAGATTTCAAAGTTATTATTTTCTTGCATTCTTGTTTTACTTTTATTGTGCGTATTGATGTAGATTTGTTAACGCGATCTCTTGAGAGAGTAAAAGCATTGAACACTCACAACCAGCAGCGCCATGCCATTGCACTACCCTCAGAAGAACGCATACCTCGCCAAGTATTGTTAAATTAATACATTGATAGTTTACAGACAAGGAGATTCGAATCTTGCAATCGGTCAAGCTGACGTGACGACCGCCCCAACCTCTTCACTGCATCGCCAGCTGTTTCGTTCTACCCTCGCGAGGCAACAGTCCGTGCCGCCCAAGAGCTGGCCTAACCGAGTTGACACACGTGCAGAGGGTTGAAGAAGTCTCCGCGAGGAACATTTCCACCATGAGCCGAGAACAAAGTGGCAGGGGGCGGGGTTAGCCCATAAGAAACCGTGCCCTTCTTCGCCTGGCACGGCGAGGGAACTTTCGCAGTGTTGACACAGTTGCCACCTTCAGAGAAAGTCGGTAAATATGACTGATTGTAAGACGGGAAGTAATTTCTGCATACTTTTGGAGAAACGAACCTAGTATTTTTCCAAAGTTAAATGAACACCAAGAGGGCCATCCAGACTTTTTTAAAATATAAAGGTAAAAAATCTAATGATGATGCGAGTTTCCTTTGGCATTTCACAATTTCTTTTCATAACAAATATATTCTCGACATCCAGTTAGAATACGTCTGCATGGAGGAGGAGAAGGTGATAGGAGTTGTTTTTCCCTTCCTCTTGTAATAGTTATATTTTTAGGGAAGTGTCCTGTAGTGTATAAAGATAGGTTAGTGAGTGAAGATGAATCGGATTAGTACGTTATTACTTAAACACACGTTGTATTCCACGTTACCAAACGAGGATAAACATCTTGGCCAGTGGCGCAACCTCATGGAGGGGGCGGGAGGGGGGACATTGCGGAGGTTTTTCTTTTTCGATTTCTTGATCACATTGGCACTAACCATCATAGTTGCCGCCGGCCGCCACTTCTCACAACTACACTAATTTGTGTATGTTTTCGATATTATTCTTAGTAAAGTGTATTTGAAATTAAAAGTAATTGCTTATCTTTTGTTTCTTGTAACAAAAACTCCCCGCCGGGGGGGATTTTTGAGGCCTAGATTGTTGGTGGGGGGGGGGGAAATCCTCCCCGTCCCCCAGGATGTCGAACCCTGTATGAAGTGAGAGATAAAGTTAGGGGAAGATAGAGTCGGAGAGAAAAAAGGAATGAGTGGGATAAACATACAGAGGGAGGGACAGTGTAAGAAAAGATGAGAAGGAGAAAGTTGAGAAGGGAAAGGGCAATGATTTTCTCAATTGTAAAATCACTGCCAGTTTTTTTTCTAGAGGCCAGTGTCATGAACTACGTTGTTAATCGTTACAAATTTACAAGGAAAAGGTGCGCAGTTCAACAGAACACGTACAATGACGGATAATGCAATCAACATTCTCCTCGGGCAGTGCGTCTATGTAGCGTTTGTCCCGCACAAATCAAGACTGCACCACAAAAACAGAGGACCAGTTTCCTCGGCAGCAATTATCGCAGATGCTGATGGCGCAAGAGCTTCTGTTTCACAGATCGAGGCGACGACACGGCCTCTCAAGCGACCGTCGACCGGGGGCGGGGGTCGACGACATCTGCCGCGGTTCCTCTATCGCTTCTGGAATAGCGATCAAACCCCGTTTCCACTGGCTGCATAATGCGTGACCCTTACACTCTCTAGGAGCTAGATTCTACACCCACCACCTCGGAAAGTTAAATCTTGTTTCTGCATTACCGACAAAAGCTTACTTTTCCTTTTGGAACAGAAACGGTTTAGCCCAGTGGTTCTTAAACAGTGGTACGCGTACCCCCAGGGGTACATGAATGATTTGAAGGGGTGTACTCGATGAGCTCGAAAGAGAAATGTCGAGAATACCCACACGATAACATTTTTGCTGCAGGTGTGTAGAGCAGACTTCATTGTTTCACAGCTTTAACACTCAACAGGAAAATAAGGCTCATTTTGTCACTGACAATCTTATCTTTGTTTCATATGTTTTGAAATGAAATACACGTTATAAATCTATAATAGACTAAATTTGGAGCCGAATCTCCGCATGAAAGTTGAACGTGCACAACCAGACATCAAGAAACTGTGCCAGGCACATCCGTCTCACTAGAAACTCATGGATTTACAATTTTTGAATGGCTTCACTGTCGGGAAACGTTTGAAAATATGGAAAGTTTATGTAAAAATAACTAAATGTGTAAAATGTATGTTAAAGAGCTAATATATGTAAAATATGGAAAGTAAATGTCTTCTAAGAGCATTCCCTGACATTCGCTACGAGCGTCAGCGCTTGTCTTTCCCGGTGAACGGGTCCGCGACAGTCGCACGCTACAGTCTGTTTTTTTCGCTCTCCCAGCCTTAGCTCCCTTTCCCTTTCTGTTGACGTTGCAGACTGACGCCAGTATAATCCTCCCTCGGAAGTTGTGTTGTGTCTTGTCCGTGTGTTGAAGATTGTGGCTTAATATGGCACCACAAAAGTTTACATTACAACAAAGGATTTATCTTGTCGAGTGTTACTTCGGAAAGAGGAATTGTGGAGAAGTGCGACGACGTTTTGCAACGAAATTTCCTGGTGTTCCCGTTCCACATAGGACCACTATATTAAACCTCGTAAAAAAGTTTAGAGTAACAGGGTCAGTTCTGAATAAAAGTGGAAAGAAAAATGGGGAAATCTAAAAAATAAAGTATACAAGGACAGTTCGCACACCATCCGTGAGTTAAGAGAGAGTATTGCACGAGAAATGGGGAGAATTACAGTAGACGAACTTGCACGTGTAAATGCCAATTTCCTTCGGAGATGCCAGGAATGTGTTGCAGAAGAGGGACGTCATTTTCAACACCTTCTGTAGTCAAGGTTAGTACACAATATGAAACTGTAGTTTTAGTAGCCGAGTCTAGCGACTGTCCCGGACCCGTTCACCGGGAAAGACAAGCACTGATGCCGGGCCGCTTGCCGCCGAGTCTCGCAGCGAATGTCAGGGCATCCTCTGTAGCTTGCACACCACGAATTGTAAAGATAATACGAAATAACATTCATTTCAGCGTCATACGAAGAAATTTGTTCTGTGGTGATTACAATAACTTTGCTTCCAAAACTGTCCGGGCCAAAGACATTCAGAGAAGCTCTTGAGAATTCATCTTCCGGTTTGTGGTAAAAACCTGAATGCCAGCACGAATCGTATATTGATCTGAAGCGTAGACCACCCTAGCCAAGATGTAGCAACAACACTATTCTTAGGTAAAATAGATTACTTTCAGCTTGTAGTATAAACAGGGTGTTTCGTAGTGCCAAAATATTTATTTCAGGAGGCTCCCCTGCTCAGAATGACAGTTGACCTCCCAATTGGGCAACACTAACTGCACGATATATGCTTCTGAGTCCCCTCTTGTTCCAGAATCTGAAATATGACTTCCGCATCCAGCGCAAACAAGGCATTCAGGGTCTCGTGTATTGCGACGTAATTTCTTTAAACGTCAGTATTTATAGGTATTTTCTGTGGCTCCTCCGTTTTGACTTGTTCGGGATTCTTTCCCGTTTTTTCTCTGCATTTATCCTTCTCCTTCAATTAGTGGTCTTTGCATGTTACATGTTCTTTATTGCCTCGTTCTACGTACGGTCTGAGGAAGGAGTGCCAAATTCTAAACGCACTAAAGCATGTCTAAAACGAGCTGCAGACGTTGTTCCTGGCCCACGTGCCAAGAGACAATGTGGGGGCGGAGAAATTATCTTCAAGGGTGAAAAAGAGTTGAAGTCGAACCTTGCCTTACGCTACAGACAAGAACGTATTTAAGGGGGGTTCAGGGGGTCCGGACCACCTCTTAAGAGACTTACAAAGTACAAAATTTAAATAATGAAAATATATTTATTGCTTAATCGAGGGTTGTTTATTTTCGCCAAACTTATTGGAAGGAAAGGATTATATTGGGATCATACGACTTTGAATGACAGTACCAAAGATGATTTATGCAAGATCTATTACTACTTATGCATAAAATAGTACAGGGTGATTACAAATGATTCATCGGGTTTGGATGAATGTATTGCACAAAGTATTACATAAAAAATAGTGAATGATACATTGTATGAAAAAGCACATTTTCAAGCTTCTTACACATCATTACAAATGTTCTATGTGCTCTCCTCGTGTTACACGACAAACATCTATGCGGTAGTCAAGTTCGACCCATACACGTTCGAGCATGTCCCTGTCAGTGTTCGCCAGCGCAGCGGTGATGCGATCCTGGAGTTCAGGCAATGTTGTCGGCAAAGGTGGTACGTAAACATTGTCTTTCACGTATCCCCAAAGAAAAAAAAATCACAAACTGTGAGGTCAGGAGACCTTGGGGGCCAAGAGTGCCAAATCATCCTGAGAGCAGCGCCCAATCCACCGGTTTGGAAGTTCCTCGTTGAGATGGCGACGCACTTCTCTATGCCAATGAGACGGAGCTCCGTCTTGTTGAAATATGAAGTTGGGGATATCAGCTATCAGTTGAGGAAACAACCATTCTTGCAACATGTGTAGGTACGTTGTACCCGTCACAGTTTTCCCAGGGAAAAAAGTAGGGCCCGTACACTTTGCTACGTGAAACAGCACAGAAGACATTCACCTTTCGAGAATCTCTTTCAATCTCCACTGTAACATGGGGATTTGCCGTGTCCCATATGCGGACGTTGTGACGATTCACGTGACCGTTTACGTGGAACGTCGCCTCATCACTGAACACGAGTCGGGGGGTAAATTCATTATCTTCCTTCCTGGAAAAGTTCACAAAAGTTGTGTCTGATGGTACGGTCGCTTGGCCGTAAACGTTGCAGCAGCTGTATGCGATATGGTTTCTGATGTAATCGCTTGCGCAGAATCTTCCACGAAGTTGGCTGAGGAATTCCCAGTTCGCGACTTGCACGACGTGTAGATTTCTTTGGGCTACGAAGGAACGCCTCTCGGACACTCTCCACTGTTTCAACTGCAACGCCTGGTCGTCCGGAGCTTTTTCCTTTACAGAGGCAACCTGTGTCCTTGAGCTGTCGATACCACCGCAGAATGCTTTGGTGGGTTGGTGGTTGTATGCTGTACTGTCTTCGGAACGCACGCTGCACGGTAGTGACGGATTCAGTCTTCTCATATTGCAACACACATTGCCGCCTGGTGCATCACAATGAAACTTGCAATGACATAAACAAAACTTTGAAATATGCTCTTTTCATTGGTTATTAGTACAAACGGTTGGGCATTATATATTTGAAGCTATAAGACGTCAAAACCCGATGAATCATTTGTAATCACCCTGTACTACCAGTAACTTTACTTTTCGTCAACTCGATCTAACATCCTTTTTGATATTCAATAAATATTCAATTTTTATCTATTTGACATTAATTTCCTTGCAGGCAGTTGATTCTTTTTACAAATTCTGCCGACCTTAACTGCTAGATAACGAATACGTGCTGTTGTCATTGTTCTTATATCGTCCTTTTATCTATTTATGTAATAAAAATATATTAATTAATTTGAATATTTCAATTATTACTATTTTAATTAATTAAACTCGTACAACATTGCTTATTCTATACACTACCTAGTCAGTTCAACATCATCTCAAACCAAGTAGATATATTCAGCTCATATATTGACCATATACAATATTATGTTATCCGTATAACGGATATTCTGTTAGAGTGCGCGTCAAAGCTCCTGCATATGGCGATAGCTAATAGCAGCGCACTCCAGCGGTGCCATGTCGAAATCTCGCACAGAAAAAAGACAGCGTGGTTGAGCGAAACGGCTTGTCACGGAAATAGGCAACGCCGCACGTCTGTGATTCGCTGGTGCTGTTCAGCCGCTCAAGGTCATATGCAGGAGATTTGACGCGCACTCTATCTGGATATACCGATTATCTGGATATCCGATATTCGGATTATACTTATTATCCGAAATGTCTGGATATCCGAATGTGTGCACTATCTGGACAGTGTTATCGTTTATCCGTTATACGAGCTATCCACATGTTCTTTTATTCATGTTCGTATTTAACTGTAGGGTTTTTCTGTACCAACCGGATATTCATATTATCCGTTGCATCCGAAACGGATATGGCATAATTCGAAATACGGATATTCATTTTTCGGATTTTGTGGCGATCCCTAGTCAAGTACAAGCCTCACCAATGGCGCAGTGGTAGCGTCGTCTTGTAAGCAAGGGGTCCCGGGTTCGATACCCGGTGGAGACACATAACGTTCGGATCCTTATTTTAAACTGTCGGTCCAGTCCCTATTGGCCTTTCTGTGCTTAACACGAAATCAATCAATCATTCCTAATCCCCATCTTCGCGATTAGCCAATAGTGACAGAAAAGTGAAGTAAAATAAATCAAATCAAATGAAAATCGACGTGAAGAGATCTTGATTGACTGATTTGGTGTTTTAAGTCCACTTGATGCACAGTAAGGCTAATCGGGACTGGACCTACAGTTTAAAGTGGGATCCGAACCACTATGTGCCTCCAACCCGGGACCCCTTGATTACAAGGCGACGACTGCGCCATCGGGGAGGCACTATAAAGAGATCTATGCTGAATATTAGGACAAATTGTTCGAACCTACAACCAGGGGCCGAATTGTATGGATCTTCCTTACCCCGAGTACGAATAGACCCAGGCCATTTCCATGTTTGTTTACCATTTCACGGCCTGCCTGCGTGGTGACCTGTACTTTGTCTAGAGAAACACTCGAAGCTAGCTCCTCTGTCTGCTGGGAGATTGTAAAAGATAACCCAAACTGCTACCATGTGTTTCTTACATCTTTACGATCTCTCCCCCTCCTCATGTTCCCCTCCTCCAGCCTGGCTTCCCCGTGATGAATGATCCGGGGTGAAAGGTCATCACTCATTCGGAGGTCAACCGTAGAGGGAGCTGGAGATGTTTTTAGCCCTGGAACTTATAACACGAAAGGAAAGCGGGGTGACAAAAACTCAGAGAAAAAATCATCTTCGACTTCGGTGCAAAAATTCAAATTCCAAGGAATATTTTCCACATTTCAGGTCGTTTTGAGGGCTAAGGGGGCTCAAGCTCTCCCCGAAATCCTACAAATATCTAATTTAAATGATATTTTTATTGTTAAAGACAGAAATAAAATTAAAAACTTCATTACATTGAAAAAAGTTTAGCGTATAATAGAGCAACCAGGTTATACGTATTCTTATATTCTACCTTTTAATCCAAAGAATAAATGGATCCACAGCTTTCAAATCTTATAGTTTTCTTTGTGAGAGGTCACAGAATATAAACTTTATGAGTAAAATTTACCACTAACTGTTAAAGCCTTTTCTTGAACGATTGTGTCAAAGTTAATAAGAAAATACAATAACTATGATTTTCAGTACACTAACTGTACAAAATATAAGAAAAATAATGGACAACAATTGTGTTGGTTATTCACTGATATGGTGGATGGAGTAGCAAAATCTCTTCTATTTGTGTAATAATAATAACACATTTGGATTGAAATGGGTATATTTTTAATAACTTATAATAATTATTATTGTGAAACAACTACAATTGTTAATGTCATTATTATATGTATTAATAAAGTTTTATCTACTGCCTGATCCCCCTCTACAAATATTTCTGGAAACGCTCGTGCTGATAAGGTATGAGCACCACCCCGAAATAAAATTCTGGCTAATGGCCTGACTAGGGGGGCAGGGGTGGATTCCCCTACCGAAAATTTCCAGTGGAAGAGTTTTATTTATAAGAACTAAGACCAGAAGTTACTTCTGACTTCAAATATACTAAGAAAAAATTAAAAATTAAGACACACAAAGAAAGAACGAAGAATATTGTCGGTCTCTGTGTGAGTGTTTCTCTCTCTCTCTCTCTCTCTCTCCTCTCTCTCTCTCTCTCTTTCAAGAGACTATTAACATCATTTGTTGTTTGTTAAACATATGCCAACATTTTCGACCAGTAACGTCCGCTTAAGTTTACCCTCGAAAGCGTTTTCCTTTATTCTTAATCATTTGGAGATTTCGAATGTGCAACACTGTGTCAAGATTACGTTGCAGACTAAACCGTTAATAGTCAATGGTTTTCGTGAGCATTGTTTGCAATCTGAAAGCTCCGAGCTTGAGTTGTTCTTTCCTTCGCGACTACAGGTGCCCTGGACAGAGCTGCGAATGGAGTGAGGAACAGACCTTGAACCAAGAGCGTGTTAATTTCGTACTGTGTGAAAGAGTGTAGTTTTTGGTTACTTGCCGTGCTACTTCTTTGTGTAATTGCAGTGTGTGTGTGTGTTGTGCTTAAGTGTGAAATGCCAGCTGCAAAGTTCACGTTAGAACAAATAATTTTTATGTATGGCACTTACGTGAAACAGACTCGTGTCGAGACGTGTGTAGGCAATTTGCACAGACATTCCCTGATAAATATCTGCATGCTAAAGATATGTCCATAAAAATAAGTTGGACGTTACTGGTCGAAAATGTCGACATCTCCGCTAGCGCCGCCCGCCACATTTCTCCCGATCTCTCGGCCTCGCAAGGAAATGGACGCACTGTATTTCAACTACTGTATTTTGCAATTTATTCCCATTCTGATCCAATTGTTAGAAGAATTAATTCGCTACTTTGTAAATCTGATACATAAAAGTTTAAGTTTGGATTCCTTTATGCACATTTAATATTATATATAGATTTAAATAGTTAGTAATTTACTTTACATTTAACAATAACATGTGGCGTAACATCCCGTGAGGGCCAGGGCCCACCTACCGACTGCCGTTCTCACTCCCATCTGCTAAGGTGGGAGAGCATATAACCAGTTACGGGGTGACGTGCGGTCAGCACGACGAACCTCCAGTCATTATTATAGATGTCCGTGTCCAGGTTACGGGACGTGCGCTGATCCAAGTCTCTTGGGGGAAGCATAACATCTTTTCTCCCGAGATTTCACTCAGTGTATGGAACCGGTGGCAACCCCACCATCGTTAGGAAATTGGGGAGCTACGAATGAATAGCGTACCAGGTCATAGAAACCTATAACGACTGGAGGTTCGTCGTGCTGACCACACGTCGCCCCGTAACTGGTTGGATGACCTCCTGCCTCTGCTGAGGCATGTGGGACTGAGACCGGCAGTCGGTTGGTAGGCCTGGACCTCAAGTACTGTTGCGCGCCACTGGGTATTGTTAATATACAGCGTGTCCACAAAGTCCTGCTACCATTACAATGAAACTTAACTCCTAAACTATATGAGATAAAGACATGCGGTTTTTTGCAACGTGTTCTACAGCTCTCAAAGTTTTATTTACAATAACAACACTTCCACATGCACCCTATTAGTTGCCCTCAGGACGTCGAGACGATATTCGATCTCCATCCATACACCTGATTAAAACTTTAAGAGCTGTAGAACACGTTGCGAAAAACTACATATCTTTATCTCATATAGTTCAGGAGCTATGTTTCACTGTAATGGTAGCAGGACTTTGCGGACACGCTGTAATACTTATTCATCGCTTATGGGATGGGGCAACGTGTCCCCATGCCCCTCCCTCTAAATCCGCCAATGCTAACTAACTAACTCTCTAGCCTTCTTAAACCCGGAGGTTCATGGCTGCAGCAACACAGGCCTTCCATCTTTCCCTATCTTGAGCAAGATCTATATACTCTTTTCCATCCCTATCGATTTCCCTTAGGTCCATCTCAACGTTGTCTCTCCATCTTCGTCTTGGCCTTCCTACAGGTCTCTTACCATCAGGTTTCCCAAGAAGAATCCTGTAAACTCCTCTTTCCTCTCCCATTCGTGACACATGGCCTGCCCACCTAAGTCTTCTTGATTTAATTATTCTAATAATATCTGGACATGAATACAAATTATGTAGTTCTAAATTATGTAACCTTCTCCACTCACCTGTCTCCTCATCCCTTTTAGATCATTTTCCTAAGGATCTTATTTTCAAATACTCTCAATTTATGTTCCTCTTTCAATGTAAGGGACCAAGTTTCACATCCATATAATACTACAGGCAAAATTACTGTTTTGTATATTTTAACTCTTAGTTTCTTAGATATTAAACGAGAAGACAAAAGTTTATGAAGAGAGAAGTAACATGCATTTCCTGAATTAAGCCTACTTTTTATTTCGTCTTTAATATAATTTTCGTTTGTTAATATTACTCCTAAGTATTTGAATTTGGAAACTGGTTCAAACGAGTTGTTATCAATAATTAGATTTTGATTATTACCTAACACTTGGTTTCGGCCTGTAAGCATATATTTAGTTTTCTCTTTGTTAACTTCCAAACCTATCTCTTTAGCAGTTTTGAAAAATATTTTAGCATTATTCTTAATTGTATTCACATCATCCCCCAGTAAGTCTACATCATCTGCATATGCTAACAACTGAGTCACACCATTTAATTTTAGTCCTTCTTTAGTCCGCCAATGCATTCTTATGTTAATTGTCTGTTCAGTGTTCATTACAGGATGGTCTCTATAGATCTACCACAAGGAAAAAAACTTGGACGAAAAGTCCCCGCGCAACTTTCCCTTCTTCCGTTCAGCTCGGGCCATAAGGAAGCATGGTCAATTCCCCCCCTCCCCTTCACGCGGCAGTACGGTGCACAGGAGTCGTGGGTCTGCGCAGGTTTCTTTCCTTGTGGTTCCACTATACCCCCTTCCAGCTTAACCCGGCAGGGACGCGCGCTATCCGTCAGGTTGCAAGGACTCATGCTGGGTAAGTGTTACCCTCAAGCAAGATTACTTCTTAAGTCCGAAATTATAATTGTGTTAAATCGTGCCAATAACAACATCATCATTGATGAACACATTTCATTCAACTGGAACATTTTTATTTAAGAGCGTTCGCAGAATTTCTTCCGGGGGGGAAGGCAGAGAAAAATTTCACATCTTGCCCTTCAGCAATGGGGAATTATATTTTGTCTTTTATTATTGTTGTCATTGTATTTTCTTTTTCAAATCATAAAATTGAAACTGAATTGAAAATACTTCGGCGTTGTAGACAAATTCAGACTTGAGTTTATTATAGTAACTGGATTCAACTTGCTTCCTTTCCATAAATATCTCGTTAAATAGTTGGGCATGGCAGTTATTGCTTTATCTTTACAGCTTTTAAAACAAAGAAAACAATTTTGTTCCTAATACGCGTAAAATATCGATACAATTTCACTATTCGAATTATATGTAACTGTTCACGGGGGCAAGGGGCCTCTCTGACTCCCTTCTTGCGGGTCCCATCAAAGTTACTAATAGGAAAGAGCCATTATCACTAACATTCGAACAATTTCGAGACCACGATTAGCCCTAGTCATGGAGAAATCAATCCAATCTTTACAGGGTGCGAAATCTTATGGGGGGGCCAACAATGCCCCCACCTAAAATTTCCTGGGGGAGAGTTTTCGTTTGGCGATCTCCTTGGAGGAGTGGTTATCAGGGCGCGCTACGACTTCGGGGATTCCCGGGTCGAATCCCGGGTAATGCACAGGTGTTTGTGCTTGTCCCGAATGACAAAAATTAGACATCCGAGTTAAACTGATACAACGGACAGAGGGGAGATAATGACAGGGGAAACTTGAGATTAGGGGTTTCTTTTCTGAAAAAGAGGTTGGTAGACCAATGGCACAATATGCCAGAAACCCGGGTTCGATTCCTGGTCGAGCTACATTTTCGCTAAAATTTCTACATGCTCTACACGTAAATAGTTTGTCCCATTAGACTTTTATAAAATTTATCATTCAATCTCATCCTAACAATTAACTAAAGAAAGAGAAAATGAACGGAAAATAACTGAAGAATAACATGAAAGGGACCTCCGCAATTGCGTAGTGGTAACGTCATCTCCTTGTAATCAAGGGGTCCCGTGTACGATACCCGGTGGAGGCACATTGCACAGTGCTTCGGAATTCACTTTAAACGGTAGGTCCAGTCCCGATTAGCCCATCCGTGCTTAAAACAATTCAAACAATCAAAGAAAGAGAGAAAAAACTATGTGGCTGGGGAGATGATTTGCTGGGTGCTGGATCAGGGTGTGAAATCATTGAAAACTGATGGGGGGAAGAAGATCTTAATCTACACACACAAATATATATATATAATTTTTATGATGTGGATATTTATAATGTTATTAATTACTAAATATTTAAAAACAACATTATAATAAAAACACCATTAAGCCTTGTTTCCATGATATGAAAAACTCAATATGCTGACCAAGGCAGTAATTCATTTTATTATAAAACAAACTAAACGTAACGTTTCAACCTTGTTACATTTGTACTTGGTGCAGAGTCTGAGGAAGACCTTGCTAGAAAGTTGAAACGTTACTTTTAGTTTATGTTTTATAATAAAATAAATTACTGCCTTGGTCAGCATATTGAGTTTTTCATTATTATTAATTACACACATGGAAATTAATTTGTTACTTTTAAATATATAGTAATTTAGCAAAGTAATTCCTACTAAATGGTTAAAGATGTCGATAAAATACAAAATAGTTGAAATTGTTTTATTATGTACAAGCTTTTGTGTAGTTTTTGATCTATATTATAATAAATCATAATTTATAATTTTATTTGACTTGCATTCTTGTTTTAGTTTTCTTGTGTGTGCATATTGCTATTGATGTAGATATGTTAATGAAATAATTATATCTTGACAATGAAAGAGAAAGTATTCAACACTCAAAACAGCATTATTTTCTGTGTTTTCGATATTATTCTTATTAAAGTACATAAGAAGTCAAAACAAATTGCTTATATTTTGTTATAATAACATCTCTCCCCTCGGAAAATTTTGGTGCAGGGGATATTTTACGCCAATATTCCTGATGGGGGGAAAACCCCTGTTCCTCTCACGAGGTCGAGGCCGGAAACGGAGCTCCAACCTTGCTTAATTGAGTGGGTGTTCCGGTAGCACAGAAGTGTTGAAAAATGCCCAGGAGGCGTGAGTTTTCACAACTCCTGTCCCGTGCAGATCCCGCAGGAAGCGTCCCTCGTTTGTCACTCGCCTCGAGGCGTTGGCTTTATCGACTCCTAAAAGACAAGTGGCTTCCTGCTAACGCCGTCACTCGTCGCCTGAGGTCACCTTCCTCGGAAGCTCACCATCAGCGCCCTCGGAAGGACAATAGGTGTCATAAGGGACGCCTCTGCACGTGTGTTCCCACTCCAGATCAGGCCCCTATCCAGGATTTCTTTCGGGGGGGGGGGGGGAACTCCCAAAAATTGGGAAAAAATAGAAGAACCGAAATGCTGTTGAAATATTAGATGTGACCCAATGTTCTTTTTTTCGGGAGGGGAGGGAATTGTAAAGGTGGATACGAAAAATGTGCTTTCTAGAGGGACGGTATACGCAATAAGATATCTCGTATATTTGGAACTTTCCACTCTCAAAAATGACAATAGGGGGCAGTGGCGTCGCTAGGCCATCTGCTTTGGGGGGCTGCAACCAGATACATGACTTACTACTATTGTAAATATTTTTAATGTTTGAAAATAGCAAAGTGATTAATAAGACAATAATATATAACAAGCATAAGGAATTAAAACTAACATAGACTTACTGCATTAATTTTTATGAAAACAGATGGATATTCTTGTCCTGTTTTTCTAATGCTGGTGAACTATGTCTTTATGTATCAGCTGTACTCTGCGGTTCGAATTTCTTGCAAAATTATCAATAACACAATCCACACACAATTCATGACACTCTTCCTTTTCTATGGCCAGTATTGCAAGTGAATAAAGTTTGTCTTGGCCCATACTATTACGCAAAAATGTCTTGATTCTCTTCAAACAGCTAAAACTCCTCTCACACGATGCTGATGTCACAGGAATTGTCACTGCAATTTGCAACATTCTGCATAAGTTCGGAAACATGTCTTTGGGAATGGCGTTCATTAAATGTACTATGGATGTGATGGTGTATGTCAATTTCTTTAGGTAATTTTTTGTATCTATAGGTATGTTCCTGCATTAACAATTGTTCAAATATGTTTTCTCGAAATACTGTATGTAATAATAGCTAAAAGTTGGGGGGGCTTATAAAGGGATTGGGGGGCTGAAGCCCCCTAAAAAGGGCCTAGCGACGCCACTGATAGGGGGCATGGGTGTCGCCAGAAAGTTGTGCAGGGGGTGGGTGGCAATTTTGAATAGTAGAAAAATACTCTATTACCAGGGTTATAAATATTATAAGCTAACAATAATAAACAATAACAATAATAATAATAATTATTATTATTATCATCATCTAAATGTGGAGACTCGATCCACCAAACGAATGACTACCAGCACAAGTATTTTCAATTATTTATTTTTCATTTTATGCAGTTTGTATCTGAAATGCATTTTGATATTAACTTTTGCACGTCTCGTTCAAGAAAAGGCTTTAAATTTTAGAGGATGTTTTTTCATAATGTTTGTTGTGTAACCTCTCACCTACAACTGTAATTATTAGAATTTTGAAACCTGTGGAACCATTT
This sequence comes from Lepisma saccharinum, assembly GCF_977018435.1. Classification (NCBI taxonomy): domain Eukaryota; kingdom Metazoa; phylum Arthropoda; class Insecta; order Zygentoma; family Lepismatidae; genus Lepisma; species Lepisma saccharinum. The sequence continues at coordinate 5,735,899 of NC_139246.1, forward strand.
GTTCTTTGGATTAAATGGTAGAATATAACCATTTTTCACTCAATGTTTTCGATGCAATGTATTTTTACTTTGATTATTCGAATACTAACGAAAATGCACTTTATTTCTGTTCTTAACAATAAGAGAACGATAAGAGCGATATCAGTTTCCGGGCGGGGTCCACCGACCCGTTCGACCCCCCCCCCCCCTAACCGACGCCCATGATCGGGGGTTATTTCAAGGGGTTTTTGCATTTACCACTCTCATTTTTCCATTTTTATTAACAAATGTTGATTTTCTAAAAATTTCGGAGGGGACTGTAGCCCATCAGCCGCCCCCTCTACGTATGCCGCTGATTCACTTATGCCGGCCCCCGTGGCTGAGTGGTTAGCATATCGCGCTACGAGTTACATCAAAATTTAGCTTGTTCAATTCTGCGTTAATCTATGCTAACCATTTTTTTCGAGTACCGGTATGTTTTCTACATTTTATTTATAGAATTTCAAAGAAAGCAAATCTAAAAAAATGGCACTTTTTAGTTCTCACGACGATAAAAAATAGATGGCATACTCCAAAACACATTGGTTACATAGATTAACGCAGGATTGAATAAGCTAAATTTTGATGTAACTCTTACTTTTGTTAATTTTGAATTGAACTCCATAGGTCCCTAGGGACGTGAAGTTTCCGTTTTATTTTTCCATAAATTTCGATGTTATTTTTTACTGCAATTCGGTGTTATTTTTCGCGGTTTATGGAAAAATTGGGTGTTATTGATTTAAAATTTGTTATTTTTACAAGAATTATTACTGTTCCTTCTATGCTTAAGATTTTCACATTTTTTTAGTTCTGGAAAATTGAGACAAGTTTTAGTTTCAATGACAAAAAAAGAATATTCTTCTCACCTTTGTGAGAAAAGACCAAATTTCTTCCATTTAGAAAAGTATTTCATCTCATCAGCCAGTAAATATGAAATGCTAATTGAATGATATCACCGAAAATAGTAATACAATAGTCCTCAACAATACCAAGAAAATCCCTCTGCGACGTCAAGATATCGTTTTGTGTAAGCACACACAAACATACAGTACACAACCTCCCACTCACCCCCGAAACGCAACAGGAAAATATTCCCGTTCGAAATAAATTTCCCTTCTGGGAATATCCCCTCGGAGCGAATTCTATTTCAGGAAGAGTTTAAACACTGTCAGTCGTGTCAATATTACAATAAAATGAAGCGTGACAATTTGTGTTGAATCGAACTTTCTCCAGGCAGAACAGAAAGGACAGATCAAATAACACTTCAGGTTGTTCTTTTTGAACAAAATAAGTATTATCACTAATTTATTAGGTCAGTCAAAAAGTAAATGCAATGTTTTTATTTTCTTCAGTAGGTTGGCTGTACAGCTTTCTGCGCTCGCAAGCCGATAGATAGTATCGTTGTCTTCGCCTGTGGCAGGTTACAGCGTCATCACTTCAGTTCGCTCTGCAGTGTTGCCAAGTAAACATGGCTGCGCCACTGTCAGTGTGCACCACAGAAGAACAACATTCTGTAATCCATTTCTTCTTGTCTGAAGGTGTACCAGGAGTTGAAATCCATAGAAGACTTTCAGCACAATACGGTGACAATGTTTTACCACTGCAAAGTGTTTGCCAGTGGATTGAAAAGTTCAAAAGCGGTCGCACAAGTGTGAAGGTCGAGGATAGAGCAGATCATCCAGCCACATCCACTACTGATGACAACATTGAGCAAGTCCGTGAGCTGGTTCTGAATAACCGACGAGTGACTGTTGATGAAGTGGCAAACCACATGCACGTTAGTCATGGTTCTGCATTTGAAATTATCCATAACAGGCTCAACTTTCATAAAGTGTGTGTGAGATGGGTCCCTAAAGAACTCTCTGACGAGGACAAGCAAAATCGTGTGAGAATCTGTCAGCAATTAATGGACAGACATGCTAACGAAGGTGAAGCCTTTTAGAAACGAATCATCACTGAAGATGAAACATGGATCCATCACTTCGAACCTGAGAGCAAACGCCAGAGCATGGAATGGAAACACCCTGAATTTCCAGTGAAAAGAAAGAGTCAAGCGTCAACAATCTGCAGAAAAAGTGATGCTCACACTTTTTTGGGACTCAGAAGGGGTAATTATGGAACATTATGTGGAAAAGGGGACAACAATAAACAGTGAAAGATACAGTGATATGATTTCGAACAAGTTGAAGCCTTCAGCTTGAAGCAAACAACGAGGTCGATTGTCGGAAGGCATTCTTTTGTTGCATAACAATGCGTGTCCCCATACTGCCGCCAACACCGCTCAATTCTTCAGAATCTGGGCTTCGAGGTGTTAGAGTATTCTGCATACAGTCCCGATCTCGCCCCGTCGGATTACCATCTGTTCGGTCCACTTAAAGATGCTATAAGAGGCCGTCGATTCGACACAAATCAACAGGTGAAGGAAGCGGTGCATACGTGGCTTGCTGCTCAATCAAAAACCTTTTTTTCTCAAGGTATCGGAAAGCTTGTGGAACGTTGGACCAATTGTATTGAAGTGCAGGGGGACTATGTTGGAAAATTATATCATTGTAAGTTTTCTATTGTTGCTGTGAAAAATAAAAAAAAATGATTGCATTTACTTTTTGATTGACCTAATACATTGCATATTTCACGGCGTTTTTCGCGTTAAAGTGCAAAATTCGGTGTTGTTATGAAAAATAGCATTATTTGCGTAATTTCGCGGTTCCGAAGCACCGAAAACTTGCCTCCTTTATCAAGCCAAATACATTTTAGACACTATTGTGTTTTTCTCAACTTTACGGTATTATCGTTAAAACCAAAACTTCACGTTGTTAGTAATACCTCATTCATGAGATGAGACAAAGCTGTACCTAACCAACATGGAACGAATAAAGAAAGTATCCCACATCCTGTAAAACGAGAAGAAGCGATAGGACATGATGTGGAGAGAGTAACGAAATAGGTTAGAGAATAGGGTGGAGGGACCAAGAAGAACCGGAAGTAGAACCGCAAGGAATGATAATGAAGTAGAGTTACGAGCTCGAAGAACAACAAACCATAAAGAATGTTGATTTGGCGGTTACTTGCCCATCCCGACTCCCTTTAACAAAAAGGCTGGGGTAATAGGACATGAGGGAACAAAAGGAGCCGCCACGAGACGCTCAAACAAACAGTGCAAGGCCGAGGATGGCGAGTGTTTACGAGAGGTTTTTTGGAGGCAGAGTAAACTAGATATATCATCAGCGTTCTTTCTTTCAAACCTCTTTTGTTTCACAATGGTCCACCTTCAGAAGAGTTCCTGTCGGCTAGAAGCTCCTCGTAAAAGACTCCCAGAAACACCGAAACGCCCCGAATTTGTTTCCTCCGCTAAGCTACTCGATGGATACTAAAAGTCCCCCGTTTATCAAGCGAGAAGGCTTTAACGCGTCCGCTGAGGCAGTTTCCTCATCCGCGGCTTAAAAATAGAGCATCATTTGGCAGGGTAATTTCCATTGTTGTCTTTCCAAACAGGAGAGTGTTATCCGCGATCTGCTTCCTCAGGCTAATTACAGGCACGTGACTTTCGCCCTTTCATTCAACGAACGGAAGTGTTCGTATCAAAGTTTTGGCTTTGACGGAAATGACGTTACTTGCTGGATTTGCACGTGAGCGTTATTTGTATGGTACACATTAGGGCCAGAGGAGTGGCTGGATAATTTACTTCGTCTGAGTGCAAGGGAGGACAAAATATTTGCATAATGCGTTACATTATTTATTTATTTACTCAGAGTTTCAGATACAGTCTCATTTGGCCATTTTACACTGAAACAACATAAAGTAGAAACAAAAAATAACAAAAGATAAAAACAATAACAAGGTGGGATAGATTTATATGTTCTTGGTCAGTAATATACAAAAATTATGTTCTGGAAGGAAAATATCTACATTCAGGGGAAGTTTGTTGTAGTTTTCTGGGAGCCTGTAAAACAAGGATCGTTGTAGAAGGGATAGCCTAGTGGTTGGGTTGTGGAAGAGTTGCAGGTTGCGCGTTTGCTTTTGGGGTACCCTAAGTGTGAATTTACTGATTAGGAGATCTGTTCTGATTTTGCCATTTATTATCTTCTATAAAAATTTCATGTCAGCTAGATCACGACGAAAGGATGGAGTGTGAATATTCAGAGCAGCCATGGTGTCTGATTTGGATAGATGTCGAAAGGAAGGTATTCTATGGCGAACAATTGCAAGAAAGAAACTGAGAACAGAATCCATTCTGGTGAGATTGGTTTTTGAGGCCATTGCCCAAATTGGGGAACAGTATTCAAGGATGGGCGAGATGAAAGATTTAAAGAATAAAGCAAGAGATGATGGGTTTTGAATTTCGCTAAATCTGTATAGAAGACCGAGAAGGCGCATGGCTTTTTTAGTGGTAGCTATAATATGATAATTAAAAGTGAGTTTTTCATCCATTATTAAGATTCTTTCTATTGTACTGTGAATCAGTGGCGTAGCAACATATCGCGAGGCTCTGGGCGAGATTAGAAGGCGAGGGCCCCATTCGTTTGTAAATTTGAAATCTCAATGTGAATAGATACAAAATCTTCAGGGATATGACACCATATTATCATTTTAAATAATAATACTATATTTAATAATTTCACTCACACTAAAAAATTATTTCCCTGATTTCCGGGAGATGAAATCTGAAGGAAGATCTGCTAATATTGTAATTAATCACATTTCCGGTCCCCGGGTGACATACCTTTCATTCTCTGATGAAAAGCAGCTTGCCCTCCCGCGGCGAATTCTCTGTTGGACCTGACGAAAATAAGTCAATCTTTCCTCCGTGACGAGCCGCTTCGGTTGCAAAAATGTCATGTACTTTGCCGTGTTGACGGTTCGTGCTGTGACTCAGAAAACCTGTCCCCCAACTCCTTGCTCGAATATCAATTTTACCATATATGCATTGGAAATATTCAGATTACATAAACCAAACTTCACACTTTACACAAGTCATAATATTATTAAATATACAAAATGATAAGTATATGTCCTGTCGGGTAGAAGCTCCTCGTAAAATACTTCTTGAATTGAATTTAAAGCCGATAAAAAGAGAATGTCCACAAAAAATTTGCCTATTTTTCTCTCTTCTATTTATTACATCTACCAACCCCATGGGACGCGAGGCCCTTTTAGGTGCGAGGCCCCGGGCGATCACCCACTTCGCCTACACCTTGCTACGCCACTGCGTGAATCCTTTCTTTCAATTTAACTAAAGAGTTCACATCTCTTTAGTTATTATAAAGGGGGTCTCAGAAATATTTTCGTTTTTAAAACTATTAAAATAAATACTTAAATTTTTTGTATTAAGATAAAATTATTACCAAAATAAAGCTTAAACATTAAATTTTTATTTGTGGAAAAGAGTATTGGACAAATGGTAACCATTCATGTTTTCACAATCAATTATTCTTGAACTAAAGTTCTTCAAACTAACTAACAATGATATAAATGGTCTGCACTGCTGGTGTCAAATTGGGACTTCTTGATGGCCAGTTAATGCTTCCAGTGTTTCCAAACTTTCTCACCCAATATTTAATTAAATTTGGGTTTGGGACGTCTCTCATTCCTGCCAGGTTATAATGATGCCGGTACAAACGACTCACAACAACATAACAATCATTATTTTTATGAAACGCGCGAACACAAAAAGCACGTTGCTGCTCCGTAACGCGCTCCGTGGCAACTAAATATTAACAATGTTGCCAAGCGTTCGCGATCTATCTCATTTCTCCGTAATGTGCGAATTGCCCCAGAGGGCGGATTCAAAAACGAAAATATTTCTGAGACACCTTATACTTGTAAACTAAGTTGAATATGAAATTAATAATACTTGTATGTCTTCAAGTACTTGAAAAAATCGTAAATGTGTGACATTTTATTTCATAAAGATTGACCCGTCATTAAACATTTTCCTGTTGTAACAGCGTTTTAGACTCCTCTTTTTATATAAAAAAATATTCAGTGGCGGCAATTAGGGGGCGTGGAGGGGCAGTTGCCCCTTCACCCACTTTTTCCCACTTTTGCCCCCGCACTGTGCCAAACTTTATCTAGCAAGGGAAAGTAAACTGTCCTTGTCCTTTGGCACCTTGCCCCCTCCCCCCTCCAGTTTTGGAACCAAATCGCCGCTACTGTGTGTGTATATACATTAAAGTGTGACACGGATTATTTGCAGTCACATGTTTACTGACTGTTTTGCTTCTATTATCGTGTACCTTCAACTGTGTAAGTTTGAGCTATTACTTATGATACACCCTGTATATATGTACAGTCACGGACACTTCTGGGTTGTAATAATCCCATTGACTTTCAATGCAATCTTTACAACCCAGAACTGTCCGTGACTGTACAACATAATTCATCAACCATCTTGATGAAGTACAAACGTAATGTCGTTAAACACATATTATTATGACTGAATGAAACACCCTCCCTTGCCCGGGAAGACAAATGCTACCACTACCTAGATAGAGGCGGCAAAATCTCCCTCGGACAAGCGAAATAGCGTTACGGTCCAGGTTAAGTTCGTGTGTAGGAACCGGTGACCAACAGTGCATAGTAATAAGCCATATCGAATAAAAACAAAGACATATGTACTTTCAAATTACCACCTCTTTACCTGTAGCCGGGAAGCGGCTAGCTGCATACCTGAAAATCACGGGTAGCGACATGCATACGAAAATGATATAGCCCAAAATTAACATGAAAATAAATAATATATTCTATTCATAACCAACAAAAATGGAATCATTACAGGTCCCCACACTTGCACTCTCACATTCTCTCTCAGATTCAATCCTCATGGGGTTATCGACATTAGAAATTATACATGACATGTACAGGTTTTATGACGACAAGCCCTAATTATTGCATTCTCAATTAATTTTATCTTACTTTTTGTCTAATCAGGTCATTTGTGATTTTGCTCCAGTGCTACTTAAATCCTAGCCAGCCCTTACTTAAGTTCACCTTTTGTTTTTAAAAAAGAAACTAGTCGGCGCGGTGACCATACATTACTTGACCAGTATAAACAAAGGCGTCTCAACGGCAATTACATTCACGTGGGCGGACGTTTTCCTTTTACAAGACCTCACGTGGTTCAAACATAACAAATAACCTCCGTTGAGTGACGCAAACATGTACTCTCTAGCAGGCGGGACTTAAACACTTCGCCGCGACGAGCAATTCACATTACCAGGCAAATACTTTAACAAATAATCACATATGCGACCGGACATAGCTAGCAGCGGCACAGCGCTGACACATAAAAATGAACAAACCTCAAGTAGAATATGCAATTAAGCGGGCGGCGCTTTACTCTAATAGTACGCACTTTAAACAAATACAAAGGAGCACAAACAACAATGAATTTAAGATCATAAAAAAATATCACAAGGAATAAGAAAAATTGACCTGAGACGAATAGATTACAAATGACAAGCGCGACGGGAGTTTGATGTAAAATTTCGAGTTGAGTGGGCGTTTTCCAAATGTCGACGAATTTCAAGGGCGTTCTCTAAATCAATCGGGCGTCACGTGTTAAGGTTCACACAGATGAATACTTTACCATCTCTCAGCTCCCGGGGTGCATCCTGGCGTCTTTATGAGCGATTGAAACACATAGTATCCACGCGAAAGGTTCCTTTGGTCGCGACGATGAAGATGCGAGAAGGATTCAAACACCTAGTTTCCCGGCTCCTCTTCCTCTCGGGATCGGTGGATCTCCGTGGTATGGCGCGGTTCGGACTTCGCATCTGAGCGGTCGTTGTAGGCGTCGTCGGGGCGTCAACATCTCTCTCTACGTAGGCGTCGTCGGCGTCGTCGGGCGTCAACATTTCTCTCTACGTCTCTCTGTCGCGGCTGGTAAGCGTCGTCGGGACGTCAACGTGGCGGATGGTAGGCGTCGTCGGCGTATCAATGGGGCGGCGTTCGACGTTCTCTCTCTCTCCATGGCGGCGGATAGGCATCATGGGCGTATCAATGGGGCGGCGTTCGACGTTCTCTCTCTCTCCATGGCGGCGGATAGGCATCGGGGGGTATCAATAGGGCGGCGTTCGACGTTCTCTCTCTCTCCATGGCGGCGGATAGGCATCAGGGGCGTATCAATGGGGCGGCGTTCGACGTTCTCTCTCTCTCTCCATGGCGGCGGATAGGCATCAGGGCGTATCAATAGGGCGGCGTTCGACGTTCTCTCTCTCTCCATGGCGGCGGATAGGCATCAGGGCGTATCAATAGGGCGGCGTTCGACGTTCTCTCTCTCTCCATGGCGGCGGATAGGCATCATGGGCGTATCAATGGGGCGGCGTTCGACGTTCTCTCTCTCCACGGCGGCGGATAGGCATCGTCGGCGTAGCTTCTTCTGACATCAGGCGAATCGACGTAACGCCCTCATCTCCTTTCTTCCTCTAGCCCGCCATAGTTTCCGGTGTTCCTTGTTTCTCAAAAATTATAAATGGCGCAAGGTAATCACGGAAACACGTTTCGCTTCAACTTCCCCCAGCGGTTGAGGTAGGCGCACTCGTGTAGACTTACTGCCTATCACACACACTGGTGTTCGCACAACACAACAAAGTCCACTGTACACGGAAGGTAGCACAAAGGTGCTCTCGTTCCAAGAATCGCGGCAAAAACTGTATATGGAGAGGTAGCACGGAGCTGCTCTCCCTCCAAGGATCGCGGTAAGACTGTGTAACGAAAAACCATGTCCTTCGTTTTATTTAGATTTTGAAAAACGACGCTATGCGCACGTTGGAGTGACGCTTCCGAAGGGGTCAGTCCACTTTGCTCTATTGTCTCCAAACTAGGACGTACCGTGTCCGAAGTTGACTTGCGCGGATTAAGCTTCCGCCTGGCTGTCGCCCATAGCTCAATTGCAATCGCTGTCCACAAACTGATCAATTAGAACCGATTTGATCTGGCGTCCGTAATTGTCGCTTGATCGTGACGAAACTCCACATATCTGTCCTTGCACATATGCCGCTGCGCTGGTATAAGTTTCACCTGAATCTGACCGTTGGAAACCGAGATATTTAAACGTTTGTCATTACGGTCGAATTTCCTAAGCTTTAGACGCATAGCGTGACCCTTCAGGTGCTCGCCCTTAACACAAGCGGATGTCTCGTTCCTCCCGTCGGCTTGGCAAAAATCAAATATGTAATCTTACAAATTAAAACACTTAACACTTTGAATCAGCTCGTCATTTTACCGCTACATACATGAATAATAATGATAATAATAATGACGGTAAATCTGACTGTCACAACCTCGCCCTTCTTCTTCTTCCAAAGGATTTCGTAAGCGTGAAAAATTCGCTCTACACAGGGACAGAATTTTTTTTGTTACAAATCCTTGAACACTCTGTATATAAAAATTGGCAAACAAATATATGAACACCCTGTATATAAATTGACAAACAAATACATGAACACCCTGTATATAAAAATTGACAAGCAAATACATGAACACCCTGTATATAAAAATTGACAAGCAAATACATGAACACCCTGTATATAAAAATTTACGCTCTGAACGGCACGGACACTGTGACCTTCCAGATACATAACATATATAATAACACCCTGAATATCAAATTAATATGAAGATTATATGTACAAAACAAGAACAAGAAGTGAGCATTTACGTGTCAGCTTGCATTCTTACGTCGCTCTCTCTCTCGTACCTGGGCGAACCGTGTCTCGAATTTGGCCTGTTCTCTTCTCTCGCTGGGCTCCGTTGCGTCCTCGCTCCACGGCGTCCTGCATCTCCCCGATCTGACTCCGGGCTGACCGATCTGCTATCCGCGTGACGCTGATAAAATCCATCCCGGACTTGGCCGTTTTGAAAAAAACCGTCGTTTCTCCTTGGCGACGCACGAGTCGGACCTCCACGCCGTCTCCTGCCTCTGAACGGGCGTCTTCGCTGCGGTGAAGGTGGATCTTGCCGCTGGCGGTTCCTTTCAGCCCCTGGAGCGTGGTGCTGTCCTCTCCATCCCTGCTGGACTAGATGAACGCGCGGGTGTTTATTCCGGTGCGACGAATCATCTTCCGGTCGGCGCCGCTTGCTAAACTTCTCACCCCTGGTTTTCTGCCTCTCCTCCTCGCACTGAAACAGGTTTTCCAGTGTGAGGGACATCGCGTCGGCGTCAAACACGCATGCTCCATTGAGGTGACGACGAATCTCGTGTGGAAAATGGTACACCAGAGCGGCTATTATCTCCGCCGTGGTCATTTGGGGTTGCAGAGACTTGAAGTCATTGTAACGTTTCCAAAAGTACTGGGCATACGTGAGTCCTCCGCCCCTGTCGTATCGTTCGTTTCGCACCTGCATTAGCATCCTCTCGACCTGCAGGGGACGTTGAAAATAAGTGAGAAACGCTTCTTTGAACTCCTCATATGAATTGAAGTTCCCCTCGTTCCTGTCCATCCAGTTCTTGGCCCGGTCCTGCATTAAACCTTTCAGAATCAGAAGCCTATCCTCGTCTGTCAGACCTAACTCACGGGCGGTAGAATTAAATTCCTCGAGGTACGTGGAAGGAAGGATTCTGTCAGCACCCGAAAATTTTTTGAAGTGCTTCCGGTATTCGGGCGGAAACAGAGCTCTCCTGGTGGACGGTTGTAGTAACTGTAAATCCTCGTCCCTCTGCTCGCGGCGCGGACTCAACCGTGGTGACGCAGCGTCTTCTCTTCGAAGGGGGCGGGGCCTTTCTGGAGCTCGCTGGTCGCTTCCCCCGTTCGAACAAGTGGCGACGTCGGCTGCCGGTGGTGACGTCAATCTGGGCTCCCGCGACGATTGTGAAGTGCCGCTGCTAGTCACGCTCAGTTGACGCACTTTCATCTCGAGGTCTTCAATTCGTTCGGAGTTTCCTTCGGCTCGACCCGAAATTTCTCTCACTTGTCGCCCCAGGGCGTCTATGCCACGGTCACATGTCGCTTCCAGCTGCACGCATTGTCGGGCCATCTGCTGCATACCTTCCTCTTGGTCGCGCACGCTCTGAGACAGTGTTGCCATCTGGTTTTCTTGCCGGTTGATCCGCGCGTTGGTGTCGGCGATCTTGGCTTCGACCCGGGATTCGCATTCCTGTACCCGCGCGACGAGTTCTTGCGTTATCACCTCACCGGAAGTACGGATGGTCTCCTGGAGGCGGTCTTCCGTCACTCGCATCTGGGTGCTGATGGCCTCTATCTTCCTTTGGGTGGCTTCCATCCCGCTTCGCGTGGCTTCCATCTTAGCTTCGATTCCGCTTCGCGTGGCCTCCATCTCGCTTCGTGTGGCCTTCATCTCGCTTCGCGTGGCCTCCATCTTGGCTTCCATCCGTAGTAGCATCTCGATGATCTGTTGGGAGTTGGTACCGCTGAGGCTAGCTGCTTCGTTGACCCGTTCTGCACCTCCCGGAGAAACCTGTTGCGCGCTGGTCTCATTGGCTTGCCCCCCGCTGTTCGGTAGGCTGGTTTCTTCTCGCGGACTTAACGGGACATCGCACCGGGAGCAAACGAGGCTAGCTGTGCCGACATTTTCACTTTCTGGGAACTCCTCGCTGCAGACATCGCAAATCACCCTTACGTCACTCATGTTCAAGTTCTCGATGCGGCGGTTGCGCAATCTCATGAAATCAAAAATTCAACCCTCGGTCGATTCTCAATGCTCGCTGACAAGCGTAAACGTGAGCGCTCACAATATATACCAATATATATTTAAACAATTCACAAACGAAAAAAGATAAGGGCGGTCGATTCCCCTTTTGCCAGAACTCAACTTAACGCCTAATGCCATATGCCAAACAAAAATTTTAAAATGCCTAACGCCTTAAGTAGCTGCCCTACTACCTTGACAAAAATAAACGCCTAATGTCTCAATTACCACCTCACGTCAAAATAAAACAATAAAATCTCACAATGAAACACAGTTACATGACACCAAAATACGCCTGACGTAGCCCTTACAAAAACGACATATACCTCTGCACTGAGGGTGCTTTCGATTTAAAGAAAAAACCGGTCCCCTGTTCGCGGCGCCAAAAGTTGTGTGACTGAATGAAACACCCTCCCTTGCCCGGGAAGACAAATGCTACCACTACCTAGATAGAGGCGGCAAAATCTCCCTCGGACAAGCGAAATAGCGTTACGGTCCAGGTTAAGTTCGTGTGTAGGAACCGGTGACCAACAGTGCATAGTAATAAGCCATATCGAATAAAAACAAAGACATATGTACTTTCAAATTACCACCTCTTTACCTGTAGCCGGGAAGCGGCTAGCTGCATACCTGAAAATCACGGGTAGCGACATGCATACGAAAATGATATAGCCCAAAATTAACATGAAAATAAATAATATATTCTATTCATAACCAACAAAAATGGAATCATTACAGGTCCCCACACTTGCACTCTCACATTCTCTCTCAGATTCAATCCTCATGGGGTTATCGACATTAGAAATTATACATGACATGTACAGGTTTTATGACGACAAGCCCTAATTATTGCATTCTCAATTAATTTTATCTTACTTTTTGTCTAATCAGGTCATTTGTGATTTTGCTCCAGTGCTACTTAAATCCTAGCCAGCCCTTACTTAAGTTCACCTTTTGTTTTTAAAAAAGAAACTAGTCGGCGCGGTGACCATACATTACTTGACCAGTATAAACAAAGGCGTCTCAACGGCAATTACATTCACGTGGGCGGACGTTTTCCTTTTACAAGACCTCACGTGGTTCAAACATAACAAATAACCTCCGTTGAGTGACGCAAACATGTACTCTCTAGCAGGCGGGACTTAAACACTTCGCCGCGACGAGCAATTCACATTACCAGGCAAATACTTTAACAAATAATCACATATGCGACCGGACATAGCTAGCAGCGGCACAGCGCTGACACATAAAAATGAACAAACCTCAAGTAGAATATGCAATTAAGCGGGCGGCGCTTTACTCTAATAGTACGCACTTTAAACAAATACAAAGGAGCACAAACAACAATGAATTTAAGATCATAAAAAAATATCACAAGGAATAAGAAAAATTGACCTGAGACGAATAGATTACAAATGACAAGCGCGACGGGAGTTTGATGTAAAATTTCGAGTTGAGTGGGCGTTTTCCAAATGTCGACGAATTTCAAGGGCGTTCTCTAAATCAATCGGGCGTCACGTGTTAAGGTTCACACAGATGAATACTTTACCATCTCTCAGCTCCCGGGGTGCATCCTGGCGTCTTTATGAGCGATTGAAACACATAGTATCCACGCGAAAGGTTCCTTTGGTCGCGACGATGAAGATGCGAGAAGGATTCAAACACCTAGTTTCCCGGCTCCTCTTCCTCTCGGGATCGGTGGATCTCCGTGGTATGGCGCGGTTCGGACTTCGCATCTGAGCGGTCGTTGTAGGCGTCGTCGGGGCGTCAACATCTCTCTCTACGTAGGCGTCGTCGGCGTCGTCGGGCGTCAACATTTCTCTCTACGTCTCTCTGTCGCGGCTGGTAAGCGTCGTCGGGACGTCAACGTGGCGGATGGTAGGCGTCGTCGGCGTATCAATGGGGCGGCGTTCGACGTTCTCTCTCTCTCCATGGCGGCGGATAGGCATCATGGGCGTATCAATGGGGCGGCGTTCGACGTTCTCTCTCTCTCCATGGCGGCGGATAGGCATCGGGGGGTATCAATAGGGCGGCGTTCGACGTTCTCTCTCTCTCCATGGCGGCGGATAGGCATCAGGGGCGTATCAATGGGGCGGCGTTCGACGTTCTCTCTCTCTCTCCATGGCGGCGGATAGGCATCAGGGCGTATCAATAGGGCGGCGTTCGACGTTCTCTCTCTCTCCATGGCGGCGGATAGGCATCAGGGCGTATCAATAGGGCGGCGTTCGACGTTCTCTCTCTCTCCATGGCGGCGGATAGGCATCATGGGCGTATCAATGGGGCGGCGTTCGACGTTCTCTCTCTCCACGGCGGCGGATAGGCATCGTCGGCGTAGCTTCTTCTGACATCAGGCGAATCGACGTAACGCCCTCATCTCCTTTCTTCCTCTAGCCCGCCATAGTTTCCGGTGTTCCTTGTTTCTCAAAAATTATAAATGGCGCAAGGTAATCACGGAAACACGTTTCGCTTCAACTTCCCCCAGCGGTTGAGGTAGGCGCACTCGTGTAGACTTACTGCCTATCACACACACTGGTGTTCGCACAACACAACAAAGTCCACTGTACACGGAAGGTAGCACAAAGGTGCTCTCGTTCCAAGAATCGCGGCAAAAACTGTATATGGAGAGGTAGCACGGAGCTGCTCTCCCTCCAAGGATCGCGGTAAGACTGTGTAACGAAAAACCATGTCCTTCGTTTTATTTAGATTTTGAAAAACGACGCTATGCGCACGTTGGAGTGACGCTTCCGAAGGGGTCAGTCCACTTTGCTCTATTGTCTCCAAACTAGGACGTACCGTGTCCGAAGTTGACTTGCGCGGATTAAGCTTCCGCCTGGCTGTCGCCCATAGCTCAATTGCAATCGCTGTCCACAAACTGATCAATTAGAACCGATTTGATCTGGCGTCCGTAATTGTCGCTTGATCGTGACGAAACTCCACATATCTGTCCTTGCACATATGCCGCTGCGCTGGTATAAGTTTCACCTGAATCTGACCGTTGGAAACCGAGATATTTAAACGTTTGTCATTACGGTCGAATTTCCTAAGCTTTAGACGCATAGCGTGACCCTTCAGGTGCTCGCCCTTAACACAAGCGGATGTCTCGTTCCTCCCGTCGGCTTGGCAAAAATCAAATATGTAATCTTACAAATTAAAACACTTAACACTTTGAATCAGCTCGTCATTTTACCGCTACATACATGAATAATAATGATAATAATAATGACGGTAAATCTGACTGTCACATTATGAATGGGTAAATTTACATTGAAAGTACAGAAATATCTTTCTTCTTCATCATCTTCCTCCTAACTCTCTTGTTCTCTCTCTCTAACTCTCTCTCTCACACACACACACACACACACACACACTTACTTCTTCCTTCCTTTCTTTCACGATCTCTGTATGTATCTTATTTATCTATCTTCCTCTTCTTCACCTCGACTAAAGGATTTTTTTTCTAAAATGTTTACTTTTGTTTCAAAATATAAGAAGTGTGTACTGTATCAAGGGCGCCCGCAGGGAGGGCCAGGGGGGGACAATTGCCCCACTGATATTTCTGGAAAGAGTTAATGTAATTCGAATGGTAAAATTGTAGAGATATTATGTAACAAAAAATATTGTTTTCTATGACTTACAGACCGTAAGTTACACAACTATTATTGTTATTTTTATTATTATTAGTTTTAACTAGGGTTACATTTAAGCTTACAGTCTATTTTACACTGATTATCTGCATATAGATATACACAAAATGGTAATTACAAAATTATGTAATTTTAAAAAAAAACATTAATAATAATAATTATTGTTGCCCACGGGACGAGACGGGACAGGCTTTTAAAAATTCGAGACGAGACGAGATTGATCATGTGTCCCTTTGACAAACGAATATTTTCGAGACGAGACAGCATTTCACAGCATTTCCACGAGACGAGACAGGCCAAAGTCTCGTCTCGTGGCCAACACTAATAATAATAAATTGTATGACTGCACCTCCCCCGATATTGAGAACGATATTTGAAAATTTCAAATTAAGATTTTCATTGATTGATTGATTTGGTGTTTTAAGTCCACATTAAGCACAGTAAGGCTAATCGGGACTGGACCTACAGTTTAAAGTGGGATCCGAACCACCGTGTGCCTCCACCGGGTATCGAACCCGGAACCTCTTGATTACAAGGCGAGACGCTACCACTGCGTCATCGGGGAGGGCCTTCAAATTAAGGAAATTATAAAACCCGAAGATATTTCGGGGGTAGGTCTGCTGATCCAATATTAGGATAATGAATGGGTGAATTTTGTAGTATATATCTTTCTGGAGACTATTTTTTACAACTGAAAACCTCTTGAACAATGCATTAATCATCGAACTGAAATTGATTCGTTTCATATGAGACATGTTTGTTCAAGTAAGCGATAGCTCAATGTAAACAGTGAAATGTTTACCGACTGACTTTTGTCGACATTCTGGCAAGCACTGTAGAGTCTCGTTGTTTCATTTCTGTTGCTCGTTTTCCAGAGCACGATAATGACTCCACCATCCACCTGCCAATGTCAACAACGTCCATTGTGAGCAGTGACAGCCTTGTATCAAGCAGAAAATTACCACGTTGGAAAGTACGAGTGGCTCACTGAATGAAATGTGGGGGGTGCATTGATGGTACCAAAGCTAGACTGAGACGGCATTATAAAAATAAGTTGTGGATGCTTCTACGGATAATCATAGAGAAAATACAGTAAGTGGGGGATGCTTAATAAGTGTGTTGATAGGTGGGTGGCAGGCACATATCTAGAAATATGTTTCGGGGGGGGGCTCCGAACCAAGTGACTCAATAATAATAATAATAATAATAATAATAATAATAATAATAATAATGTTTAAAAAATAATAATTATATTACATTAATTACAATAGTATTAATAAAAATATTCAAATTAATTAATATTATATTTTTATTACATAAATATGTAAAAAGACGATATAAGAATAGTGACGTAACAGCACGTATTCATTTGTAGCTTGCGTGTAGTTAAGGTCGGGAAAAATTGTATATAGAAATCTGCCCTGGCAAAGGAAATTAATGTCAAATACATAAAGAATTGAATATTTATTAAATATAAAAAAAGGTTGTTAGATCTAATTGACGAAAAATGAAGTTCCTGGTGATACCTTATGAATGTTACGTTATAAATAATAAATCTTGCATATAATCCTTGCCTTCCAATACGTTTGGCAGAAATAAAAACATATTTTCATTATTTAATTTTAGTCATTTTATTATTTCATTATTTTTATTATTTAATTTTTGTAATTAGTAAGTCTTTGGGGGGTCCTGACCCCCTTAACCCACCTAAATATGTCCTTGCTGGGGGATACTTGTAGGGACCAACATGGAGACCAAGTAGTAAGTGTGGGTGTATCCCGCGCTTCCCCACTTCACGTCTATCACAGGTGAGAAAGACAAAAACAAGTAAAAAAGGTAAATGTAAAGTGCTCCCCTGTGCTTACCACCACGCCATGAAGGTGTATAGGGGGTGTGGGGGTAACGCCCCACACTTTCTTGATCCGGTCGTGAGTGGGGGTGATGTGATCAGCACCACGCCAGTAGTATAAAAGTATATACAACCAGGACCACTTATAAGTGTAGAAAAGAAGAGGTCATTCGATTAAACAGCCCGATTTGCCCACACTTAAAATTATGCCAAGATCCTCTTATTCCCCATTTCTTCAAGTGTGATATGCTCTTAATCCTCAAGAATTTTGAATCCTAGTGTAGAAAAGAAGGGTTCATATGCCCCGATTTGCCCACACTTAAAACAATGTCAAGGGGGGGCATATAGCCCAATCGGCCATGTGTGTACATATTTAAATCTAAAGAATTTTGAATTCTAGTGTAGAACTCCCCTCAGACAGATTTGCCCATGTGTGTAAAAGCTACATCTCTCAGTTTGTTGTCTATAAACTTGTCAAAAATATGCCTCCCCCCCCCTTGATATTGTTTTGGCTACACTTAAAAACTAAGGCAAAAATGCTTATATTCTCATACTCTTCAACTTACAGATCAATACAATAGGACAAGGTCAGGCTGCAAATTGCTTGCATGTTTTTTCTAATCTTTGATCAGTCATGTCCCGGCCAGCAATAAATTATGCACGCCTAGGAGATTTAATATGCTTGCATGCATGAGATAAAATCTACACTGTGCTCTTTCAGAGAAAATTCCCCATACATTCCATTATGTTATTGACTCCAAGGGTAGTAAAAAGAACATTGGCCTCTTGCATGTTGTCATATAAGCCTGAATTGGATTCAGGTTTTGTCTCGTTCTGTTAATATATACACGAGTGGGACTTACAGATTATTCATTGCACAGTTTCAAAGTCCAACTTTGAATTGTATTTAGCTGATATACAGCTCATAACTTCTGGGTTCTGATATTCAATGTGTATTGCATGTGGACATAGTCCCATGGCTTATATGCTTTATAATCAAAGGCTTCTGGGTTTAAGACCTCTCTATGGAGAAGTGCTAGTCTTGTTGCCTTGTAATCAAGAGGCCCCCCAGGTCTGAAACCTGGTAGAGTGTGTGGGCCTCCCCTGATGGCAAAGTGTTGGTATTATTGCCTTGTAATCAAGAGGCTCTGGGTTTGAACCCTGGTAAAATGTGTAAGATTGAAATACATGTGGCAGAATAATATCCCCATATGTGATATTTTGAGAATATTTACTGCTAGCTGATATACAGCTGAGGTTTGAAACCTGGTAAAGTGTGTTGTACAACAGCATAAAAGAGCAAAACTATTTTATATTGGGGATCACCAGAGCCTAGTTATTGCTGTTGTTTGGGTAAAACAGCATTAGCTCAGCCACTAATTGCTGTTATAATTGTTTTGGCATATTGTCCATAGTTCTGTTTTTTTTTGGACCAGGAAATTTTATATAAACAAACAACAAAAATGCCAAAACAAAAATATTGCAATCAATGCAAAAAAAATATATCTAGTTCTAATTGGTCTAGACACCGGCATATTTGTGACCCTAAGAAATGCAGAAAGGCCACAAATATGTGTCTAAGATGCCATAAATTATTAAGCAAGGCTTATTACAAATGGCATAAGTGTATTTGTTATGAACAGTCATCAACATTGCCCCCACAACCATCTACATCTGGTCTGAAAAGGAAGCATGAAACACCTGTTAATGCTGGACCAGCAAAGCAGCCACGCTATGAACCCATCCATAGCAGTTTTAACGGCCAACTTAGAGATCACCGGTTTGTATCAGAGTCAAAATGTGATATTAAGAATTTTTTGAACAAATTGTAGCTAATATCTCTATAAACTCTAGAGCCGAAACAGCTCCTAGCTAATATCAAGCAACAGCTAGGAACCATGGAATCCAATCAAGCAAATGCTCTGTCTGTTTTTGCCACCCAGCTTCAAGAGATTGTGCAACAATACAAGAAACTTGTTGTGGACATAAAAATCAAGTCAGGCCATGATGATGTTGTTAGGACCATCAATGAGCACCTTGAATCTGTAACAAACAGATTGCTTACAGCAGAAAAAGAAATAACAGGCATAATCGAGAATCCAAAACATACAGTAATTCTTGAATTGTACAGCATCCCCAACAAAGAATATGATTCACCATTTACACCAGGTGGCAAAATATATATGCTGTCTCCTGCACAATTTTATTACCAGTTTTTTGTTGGGGGCACACTGAGACCAATCAAGATCAAATATTGGCTTCAACCACAGGCACACCACTACCCCACCTTATCAATAACAAATGCTGACAACAAAGCAAAAATCACCAGTGTAGAGTTAGAGGATTTTACAGATCCCAATACATTAGAAACATCTTTTGCTGAAGATGATGGCTCTCTGGAATTTCATATACAAATAGGAGACAAATTATATTTAGAAAATCCTGTAGTATCAGCTGCTGAACATCCCATAGTTGCAATATTCTTGTTTTCATATTATGTCTAGACAAATTATTGTTGATGAATTACACAGACAAGCCAGACATAATTATAAGAGACTGCCAGTAGTCACAAAAGGCATAGATGATTTATGGCAAAGCGACTTGATTGAGATGGCAAGTGGACAGCTGAAAAACTTAGACAAAATCAACAAGGGCTACAAGTATCTACTCACTGTAATAGACACATTTTCAAAATTTGCCTGGGCTGTGCCACTCAAATCCAAGACTGGAAAATGTGTTACAGAAGCCTTCAGGACAATCATCAATCAGAGTGGAAGATCACCGCGCTATTTGCAAACAGATAATGGCAAAGAATTTTATAATTCTGTGTTCCAACAATTTATTAAAAGCCAGTCAATACAACATTATTCGAGTTACAGTGATCTCAAGGCCTCAATTGTAGAGAGATTCAACAAAACCCTAAAAAATCTTATGTATAAACAATTTACACTTCAAGGTAATTATAAATGGATTAATATTCTTCCAGAACTTCTACATAAATATAACAACTCTGTCCATTCCACAATCAACATGAAACCCTCTGAAGTAACTTCATCTGATGAGCAAAAATTGATCAGGACTGTTTATTATCCTAGATACCAGCCAACAACAAGAAAGGCCAAATACAAGGTGGGTGATCAAGTAAGAATCAGCAAATATAAGCACTTATTCAAAAGAGACTTTACAAGAAACTGGAGCACTGAATTATTTTCAGTGGTTCAAGTTAAACCTGGGACCCTTAACACATATATAATAAAAGACCACCGAGGAGAAATTCTCAAAGGCAGATTCTATGAAGAAGAACTCAGCAAAACTAAACAGCCTGACACATATCTCATAGAAAAAATCATCCGCAGAAAAGGCAACAAGTTACTTGTCAAATGGCTAGGACTCCCAGAACACAGCTGGATCGATGCAGACAAAGTGATAATATGAGCACCTGGGATGTTATAAAAAGGCTGCCAGAACCTGAACAGCAGATTAAAAGAAATGGCAAGTTGCTGCCTGAAAATATTAGATGTCTTATTGTTGGGCCATCGGCTTGTGGTAAAACTACACTAATGATTGATAATTTTTTATTGGCACCCAACTGGTTAGACTGGAAAAACAGGGACTTGTATGTTTTCTCTAAGAGCTTGGAACAATTAAAATATCAGCAGTTGATGAAGCTATATGATGGATTGGATATTGCCACTTTTGAATCAGATGTTAAGCCACTTCATAAATGTCTCGATAATTCTGTTGTTGTGTTTGATGACATTATACTAGATAATCAAAACAAGGTTAGAAATTTCTTTACACAGGGCCGACACAAAAACATTGATTGTTTCTACCTGGCACAGACTTTTTCTAAAATTCCGAAGCAGCTGATCCGAGACAACAGCAATTTTATATGTGTGTTTCATCAAGATCATACCAACCTCAAACACATACATGATGAATATGTAGGTGGGGACTTGAGCTACAATGATTTTTCCAAGTTTTGCAGTAGATGCTGGAACCAGGACAGTTATGGGTTTGTCACAATTGATATGACAAGAAAACCCAATAGTGGCAAATACAGAAATAAAATCAACAATTTTCTAGACATTGAAACATATATAAATAACCATGAAAAGGCCAATCATTGATGATCTTAAATTAAGAGATTATCTTATAAAAAGATTTAAGGGATGGAAATCACAGAACCGAGGAATTTATGAACAACACAAACAAACAGAACTGCCTATTATTGATGCTATTAGTGAATTAGGTAAAAATATCAAAACTGTTACAGAGCAAAATCAAAATTTGATCACAGAGCTTGTACCTGTAGCTGCAAGGAACATATTAGATTATCCAATCACCCCACTTTCCAGTATTCATACACCTAGTCCTGTTGCTCCTCGAAGAATTGAAGCTACTCTGGATCCTATTGAATTGGGTCTTCTTGCTCAAAAATATTTAAGCACACCTAAAGACAACAAAGATGAGGTCTTTGGCTTATATGCTGATACAGAGCGTGATGGGAGCATCATACATAGAATTGGCAATTTTAGAGTAACATTTATGGGAGATGATCTTATTGTATATTCAGAATCTCATCTTGGAGAAAAAGGTGGTTTTGTTAAATATCCCGGCACACCTGGGTTGTGGGAACTGATGACTAGGAAAAGGCCTGGCAACTATACAGATCAAGACTATGAACACTACAAAGAAATATTAATAAAATCAGATGCTCTATACCAGAACAATGATCCCACACAAAAAAGAGTCAAGTCTAGCAGTGGAGCAAAATACAACAATTTAATCAAGCCCATATGGTCACAGATCAAGACTGGCAGAGGAATCAAACAATACAACACCATGCCTAAAGAATTTGTCTGGGTTGATGATGTCAGGAAACTTGTAGATAGGTTATTGGTGATAGCTGGGGAGGAAAATGCTGGCAACCACAATTTTTACAATGAAAAGGTTGGAATTATGGACATGATAAGCACAAAATTGTCTAATTTTATAGTGAATGACACTAAGGGGATTGGATATCTTATAAAAATTATTAATACTCTACCACCTAAATTTTGGAATATTTCTGAGGGCCGGGGGTTGGTTAATGACATTATAAACAAGCTGCCATTTGAACTACATATTCCAGGCTATCAGTATTGTGGTCCAGGCACAAAATTGGACCATAGATTAAACAGAGGTGATCCTGGTGTTAATCCCCTAGATGCTGCTTGTAGAGACCATGACATAGCATACAACACACATTCTGATCTTGACATGAGACATGTTGCAGACAAGAAATTAGAAGAGGCTGCATTTGGTAGATTTGTAAGCAAAGATGCTTCTTTGAGTGAAAAAATAGCAGCATTGGGAACCACCATAGCTATGAACACCAAGCAAAAACTGGGGTGGGGGCTGTGAATATGTATATAATAAACCTAGAATGAAGGCCAAGGGTGTTATGTATCAAATACCTTATGCAGGTCTTAAATCTCTTAAAACTATTGATAGCCTTTTAACCAAAAAGCAGCGCAAGAAAAAAAATTCTTGTCTTGCAAAGGGCCATGGTATGAAATTGTTGCTTAGTACCCCCCAATTAAAAAAATTACAGCAATCCAGGAAAAAATCACATGTGGGGGGTTTCATATTTACTATCCCGGCCATCTTAGCAGCACTTGGGGCTGTTGGGAGCTTGGCTGGGGGATCAGCTGCCATAGCAAAAACAGTAATAGATGCCAAGAAGAATAGGGCAGAATTAGATGAATTGAAGCGCCATAACCTGGCCATGGAGAAACAAGGCAAAGGTGTTAAGAGAGCCATGAATAAGTTTAAAAAAAACAAGAGCCGCTTACAAACCAAGATATTGAAGCTTTAATCAAGCCACTGGGCATCAAAAATTTTAGAGGTGTGTACATGTCTGATTCTTTACCAGAACAACCACTCAACAAAGAGTGTGGCATTGTTAATTTGGATAAGTACAAAAATCAGGGCACTCACTGGATTTGTTATCTTAAATATTTAAAAGATGAGGCATTTGTGTTTGATTCATTTGGAGGTGTTCCACCTGAAAATTTAGTAAAATATTTAAAATCAGTTAATCTTTATTACAATAATGCCCGTGTTCAAAACTTCAAAGATGTTAATTGTGGACATTTGTGTTTATCTGTTCTCAGATATATGTCTCAAATAAATAAACCATCAATTGAAAATTTTCAAAAAGCCTTGTGCTATTTAAAACATCATGGGGGTATTCCATCTCACCAGCCAAAATTCAATATTGAAACTCAAATTACATGATGATATAGTGTATCCCAAAACAATAGCTCTCAGAGCATTTTATGGCATGTACTTGATACCTAATATTACACACCACAACAACAAATTTGCAGTAGGGGATCAAAAAATTGTCATCACTCCAGGGCAGTATAATCTGTCCACTCTAAATGCTCAATTACCCAGAGGTATAGTATTAACTCAAAATTCTGTCACTCACAGAGTAGAGATTGTATCTGCTACAGAAACAGTGGATCTGGGTACTATAGGAGAGCTGTTAGGATTTGAGAACAACACAAAACTTGAACCAGCCATCAAACACACTGCTATTAATATACCTAAATTCTTAGCCATAGAGACTCTAAATATTCACTGTAATGTGGCTGAGGGTATGATCACCAAATCAAATGGCATAGGCACTCACAAACAAACTGGCATCATTGCAACATTTAAACCTAATTCTGAATTTATGGAGCCAATCATCTACACTCCATCCCCAACATTATATTTTCCTGTGTGCCATAATAGAATAGATAACATTGAATTGATGTTTACTAATGAAAAAGAAGAATTAGTTGATTTTGCTGGAGCCACAACAACTGCAATCATAGAGATTAATATTTAAATAAAAATACATACAAAAAAAATGGAAAATATTGAGAGTTATGAGCTACAATAATTCCCCCCAAACAGGAGGACATTTGCAAATTTAAATCAACCCAACACAGAAATTGAGGTTGATCTTGATGTAGGGGATGGCTTTATACACCCCCACAGAGCAGATCTATACATCAAATTTGATGTTGTAAAGCTCGATGGAACAGATTATCCGGCAAATTCAAATATAAGATTGGTAGATAATTTTGTGCCGCATCTGTTCTCTGAAATTGAGATCAGAAAACATGGTGTTGTTATAAACAGAGTGGATTATCCCGGCATTACCTCCACAGCTTTGGCCAGACTAAAATTATCCAAAACCGAGGCTTCTTAATACAAAATAGGTGGATTTGAGGCTGGTGATAAAATTATATCTAAGAGCCACACAGTGCTGTTTCCAATGCGCCTGTTGCCAGGATTCTTCTCAGATTACAAAGATATTATGTGGAAGGGTGGTTTAAGAATCACATTTAGAAGAGCTGCCAATGATAATAATGCTTTGATGAGGTACAGCACATTAAACTCTACAGGGGAAGCTTTGCCCAATACCCTACCTGATGAAGGTAAATGCATTATTCAGACTATGGAGCTAAGAATCCCTGTTGTTGAATATGAAGCCAGTTATGCTCTTAAATACAAAGCAGATATAATAAAAAATCCACAAGTACCTTTACAATTTTATACATATCAATGTGTACAGAAGCCTGCAACTGGTACTTATTATGAGTTTGATGCTACAAATTCATTCTCCAGTATACAATATGACATGCCGGATTTTGTGGTGGTTCTGTTTCAGACTGGAAGACACAATAATCAGGAAAAAAATTCAAGTAGATTTGATAACTGCAACATCAAGAACATATATCTTAAAAATGGCAGAAATGAGGTATTTCCTAGAGAAAATTATAATTTAGACATGTCCAAGGATGATTTCCTTAAATTATATGAAGCATTTACAGCATACAAAAGGGTCACTACTGGCAATACTGACATGTATTACACACCAGATGAATTCAAAGCACAGAGACCCATGTTTGTCATCAACACTTCCAAAAGGAAACAAGTTGTGGTTAATGACAGGACAAACATTAAAATTATCTGTGAATTTCACAATACACTCCCTGATGACACTATATGTAGTGTTATTCTCATAGGTGAAAAATCATATGTTTATGATGTAAGAAATGAGAGAGTCACAGAGCAATTCTAGAAGAGCTCTGCTTATTACCGGACCGGAAGTAAATATAAATGGGTGTGGGTGGGTGAGAGTGACTTTTTGCCTTAGTTTTTAAGTGTAGCCAAAACAATATCAAGGGGGGGGGCATATTTTTGACAAGTTTATAGACAACAAACTGAGAGATGTAGCTTTTACACACATGGGCAAATCTGTCTGAGGGGAGTTCTACACTAGAATTCAAAATTCTTTAGATTTAAATATGTACACACATGGCCGATTGGGCTATATGCCCCCCCTTGACATTGTTTTAAGTGTGGGCAAATCGGGGCATATGAACCCTTCTTTTCTACACTAGGATTCAAAATTCTTGAGGATTAAGTGCATATCACACTTGAAGAAATGGGGAATAAGAGGATCTTGGCATAATTTTAAGTGTGGGCAAATCGGGCTGTTTAATCAAATGACCTCTTCTTTTCTACACTTATAAGTGGTCCTGGTTGTATATACTTTTATACTACTCACGCACCTGACCGCCTTTACCCCCAGGGTTTCCCCCAGGTACCCATGTTATTCGACACTGGGTGGGCGACGGGGCCGCGTCCAACGTTAGAAAAGTTCCCGGATTGGAACCGGCCGGGGATCGAACCCGGGACCTTTAGGATGGTAGTCAGACGCGTTACCGACTGGCCACCGCGGCCAAAAACAGGTATAAAGTTGATGTATATCTACACGCAAAATTTTCTAAATAAATAATTTGGATTATTTAAAAAATATTAATGTATAGGTGGAAGATTTATGGGGGACAGTGTCCCCCAGCCCTCCTCAATGATATCTCTGCAACTAAAACGAAACGTGTTAGTTATAATCATAGGCGTAACTTGGCGAGGGCAAGGGGTCACTTACCCTCTCCAATTTTCAGTTATCTTTAACCTCCTGGAACAAAGAAATTGAGTAATTTTTGTTTCCTCGAAAACAACAGTTATTTTTCAAAATTGTCCTGGATACTTTTTTTAAGGGATAGAAAACATTTCGAATCTGTCCTCCTTCCCCAGAGATGAGCCCTAAGTTTGATTCTGCCCCGCCCCCTTCAAAGTTAGGCCCCAAATTACGCCAAGGATGGATGATATCGGAAATTTGATATCGCGATATAGCCTATCACAAACGATACGATATTTTTTCGTATCGTGATATCGGCGATATATTGTCTCCACGATATATATCGCCAAATATCGTGACGATATATCGCTGACACAATATACATCGCTAAAATATCGTGACAATACATATATCGCTGACACGATATAGCTAAAATATCGTGAATATATATCGCGGACATGATAGATATATCGCTAAAATATCGTGACGATATATGGCTCACATGATATATAGGATTCATTCATTCATTCATTGTTTTCTGCCTAATTGGCAGGTTTTCCACTGCAATCTCCATCTTTCCCCATTCTCTGCCTTACGCTTCATCGCCAAAATATCGTGATGATATATATTGTCTAGTTGATATCGCCTGGACGATATTTTTTCAATATCGCGATAAATCGTCCAACACTAGTTATAATTCACAATGAGAAGAAAGCGAAGGGGACAAAAACCGTGAGTTTACAGAAAGTGGTTGGATCAATGTCGCTTATTTATTTTACCCACTGACCTTGTTATCCGCTGCTCAACAAAGCGCCATATGCGGCGTGTCACGACGCAGCAAGGGAATTGTCTAAACGCAGCGTTTCTCATTGTTGTTCCGGAGTCAAATGCATGGCTTGTCTACTCCACGTTCTTTGTGTTCCAACTTGTGCCATTTTATTGGTAGTATTCGGGCAGCGCCGAGTACATTTTCTGTTTGTATGCACTAGTCTCGCCTGCGACACGACGCACCTGGGTTTGGTGCAAGCCATCCCACAAACAGACTGACATAGTTGTGTACATTGGGAGATCTGTTACGGCTCCTTGCTTGCAAGTCAGGGTTGCCAAATGCCAGCGGACAAACGCGCTAGATTCCAGCTTAAAAAAATCACCAGAAATAGCGCTACATCACAAGAAAGTGAATTATAGCGTAAAACCAAGAACGTCTTTAGGGGGAGGGTGTAGGGAGTCCGGACTCCCCGAAACATTAATTCATGTAATAAGATGTAAAGATTCATGTAATAAAAATATATTAATTAGACTATTTTAATTAATATTGTATTTATTAATTTAATATAATTATATATTTTTGTTTAAACATTGTTATTATATTTTTTATTATTTTGAACACTTGGTTCGGACTCACCCCCTCCCCCCCGAAACATATTTCTAGATACGTACCTGCAAAATGCTATAAAAGCCAGATAACTTTCACAAATGGTTGATATTTATTGTATTTATTAATTATTGTAGAATATGTTCTATGTATCCCTATATCCACATAAATGTGTGTATATATATATATATATATATATATATATATATATAATGTAAATATATGTATGTGGATAAGCTTAAAGATATGTGTCCATAAATATGTGTATGTATTTATTTCATTATTGTTTCTATCCTATTATGGTCATATTTATTCTCTACATTCATGAGAAATGTGATAATATTGGTTGTGGATATATGGACAATGTATTGTATATATATATATATATATATATATATATATACACTCTACATTATATAAGTGTACTTATGTTATAGTTAATAACTATGTAATATGTATTCACGCTATTTAGTCTCACTTATATTCATATTCACATTATTTATGTTATATTAATGCCTCTGTAATTGGAGATATCCTTTCTCTGTAGAAGGCAAATAAATAAATAAATAAAATAGTATATTTTCCTTTATAAAGTATCGTTATCATCTCACAAAAGAAACGTGTTTTTTTATAAGAATCTTGGGCCGTGGATAGTTCGTTCAATTCTGAAACGTGTGCATTGTTCCGATAGTATTCATAACATTCCGTGTGCTTTGGCGCAAATAATAAAAAGTTGGCAACCGTCGGAAGTGTTAAAATACCAAATCTGGTGTAAAAAGCACCAAATTGGCAACTCTGCTGCGAGGCCGCTTTCTGACAACATGGCTGCCAGCGCCGTTGTTACGTCCCAGATGTCGCCACTGAGAGCGTTCCCCTACTTCTCGCCATCCACGCGATTTATCATTCACTTTCTTCCTCTCCTCGAGTCTGCGGAGTGTGAAATATAATGACAATTGGCTCCTTCAAGTTATTTCGAAGCTTTGTGGGTAATTTATGTACTTTCGTGGCCAGTGTTTTGTCTCCCATTCTCCGCCATGGAGTCCGTGAGAGGAAACAGCAAGTCAGTGGAGTCTTTTTTAGGAATATCCACAATATCCGGATAACGGATATCTGGATTTCAAATTATCCGATATCCCTTTCGGACGGAACGGATAATCCGGATAGAACAGATTTGATGAAGGAGTTGCAGAAAATTCGTACAGTGAATTGCGAAAGTGACGAATAAAAGCAGGGCGCGAAATTCTGGATTTATTAAATTATTTTTCGGCCATTTGAAAAAAATCTCTAGGTAATTTTTAAAGAATTTTAAGGTTATTGTATACATAAGCATAACTTGGCGGGGGGAAAAGGGGCTGCTTGCCCCCCTCCCAATTTTCGGGTTTATTGAAATTTACAAGTTAGGGTACCTGAGGAGCAAAGTAACAAAGAGTAATATTTGTAATTTCGCAAACGTCACAGTTATTTAGCAAATAATCCTGTTTTTATTGGATGGGAAACTTTTTGAGTTTCCCCCAAAGTTAAGCCCCAGGTTTGATTCTGCCCCATCAAAAGTAGGCCCAGTTTAATTCTACCCCCTCAAAATTAGGCCTAGTTTCATTCTGCTCCCTCAAAATTAGGCTCAAGTTTAATTCTGCCCCCTCAAAATTAGGCACAGTTTGAGTCTCCACTTTCAAAATTAGGCGGTTTGATTATCCCCTTTTAAAATTAAGCCCAAGTTTGATTCTCCCCTTTAAAAATTAAGCCCAACTTTCATTCTCCTTTTTCAAAATTAGGCCAAGTTTGATTTTCCCCTCTTAAAATTAAGCCCAAGTTTGATTATCCCCTTTCAAAATTAGGGCCAGTTGATTTTCCCCTCCCAAAATTAAGCCCAAGTTTGATTATCCCCTTTCAAAATTAGGCCCAGTTTGATTTTCCCCTCTCAAAATTAAGCCCAAGTTTGATTATCCCCTTTCAAAATTAAGCCCAAGTTTCATTCTCCCTTTTCAAAATTAGGCCCAGTTTGATTCTCGCCTCTCAAAATTAAGCCCAAGTTTCATTCTCCCTTTTCAAAATTAGGCCAAGTTTGATTTTCCCCTCTTAAAATTAAGCCCAAGTTTGATTCTCCCCTTTCAAAATTAGGCCGTTTGATTATCCCCTTTCCAAATTAAGTCCAAGTTTCATTCTCTCCTTTCTAAATTAAGCCCAAGTTTCATTCTCCCCTTTCAAAATTAGGCTAAGTTTGATTCTCCCCTTTCAAAATTAGGCTAAGTTTGATTCTCCCCTCTCAAAATTAAGCCCAAGTTTGATTCTCCCCTTTCAAAATTAAGCCATTTGATTATCCCCTTTCAAAATTAAGCCCAAGTTTCATTCTCCCCTTTCAAATTTAGGCTAAGTTTGATTCTCCCCTCTCAAAATTAGGCCCGGTTTGATTCTGCCTCCTCAAAGTTAGATCCCAAGTTACTCCCATGATTGTATAGGTCATTTTTGGAGATATTTTAAGTCATTAACTTCCCAGCCCTACTAATGGAACTTTTTGAAACTGACATATCTAAATTACCAATAAGTGTTTGAGCTGCTTTTTTGGCTGTTGGAGTAGTAGACCCAAGGTCACATTCTGCTCTTGAGAATTGAAAATTTTGTTTTGACGCCGCCGGAAAGCATGGGAATCCAAAACAGAAAATAGGACAAGAGAATTTTTGTTTAATTAATGTTCTCGGCATTACAAGTCCGAAACCGTGTCCACCGCGCGTTCTGGCGTCTGAGGCGTGCTTTGTTTTAAAGTTGATTTAGGAAAATAATCAAGCAGTCAGATGCTGGAAGGCGTAGATCCATCTTGCGATGCGGTGTTTAGTCTGTGCCTCGCTTTTGCCCTTAAAGATGTGCATCGGCAATAGGGCATTGCAGCAAAACAACCAAGAGATCCATATTTTTTTTCGTTTATTAGCTGCATGTAACTTTAAAACACACCGGCCTACTCACTCTCCGTCAATTACATAAGCGAGCGTTGGATTTGAAATGGGTTGATTCGTATCGCACAAGTCTCCTTTGTTCTCCTTCTTCTATACGAACCGCATGAAAACAAACACGCTAAAAGCTACTATTAATATATAAAGCCAGCAACGCCAACAAAAAATCTTTAAGTGCATAAAAAAGGAACATCCCTGATTTAGTCAACATCGCTCACGTGCACTATTATGTTAACCGCGGTGGGCTGTTAGTGGACCATGGAAGGAAATAAATAAGAAATTTGGAAAAATCATTCCAGGCAATCGTTATAGACCAGGACCGGACTTACAAATGTCCAATTATAACACCATTAAGCCTTGTTTCCATGATATGAAAAACTCAATATGCTGACCAAGGCAGCATAAAACATAAACTAAATGTAACGTTTCAACCTTCTAGCAAGGTGTTCTTCAGACTCTGCATCAAGTACAAATGTAACAAGGTACAAAACAGGACGATATATATATATACACACAAAAATACTCCCCTCCAGACTATTAGAAAGTAGTTCTGGAACAATCTAAAAGGTGTTAGAAAGAGTGGAAAGGACAAGAATAAAGAGGAGAGAAGACGGAAGAAGAATGAAGGAAAATGAGCGTGAGATAAAGAGTCCAACCACATTCAGTTTCAGGTTTAAGTAAAGTTGACAAGGGAAAGCCACCTGCTAGATTGTCCCAGAACTACTTTCTAATAGTCTGGAGGGGAGTATTTTTGTGTGTATATATATATATCGTCCTGTTGTGTACCTTGTTACATTTGTACTTGGTGCAGAGTCTGAAGAAGACCTTGCTAGAAGGTTGAAACGTTACGTTTAGTTTATGTTTTATAATAAAATAAATTTCTGCCTTGGTCAGCATATTGAGTTTTTCATTACATATGTAAAGAGCCGGGGCTGCATTGACCTCGTGAGGTGCGAAATACTAGGGGCTACATGGGGATTTCCCCTCACCAACAATTTTATCTGTAAAGATTCCTCTAACTAAAAATTACCCGTGTCTTCCCGTTTCGCCGAATGCACCGAGGTGCATTATATCAGTAAAGTTTTCTGCGAGAGAGGATGAGGTATTGCAGTCATCATCCACATCTCACTGCCTGCAAATGAAGATAGCCTGTGGAGCAAGAGGAGGATTTGAGATTGTTATTTTTGTCATAGTTGTGGCACTAATATTGCATATTTACTTTTTTCAAATAATGTTTTCAGGATTTTTTTCTGCCGTTCGACTGTAAAATTCGACACAGAATTTCATTAAAATTTAACAGTGCAAAGGTTTCCTATAACAGTTTCCTTTTTCTTGTTAAGTCAGAAAAGTTCCTGAGAGTTGTGAACTGCGAGTTGTATTTTACTAGTAAGCAACACTGCAGGATGCTGTTCTCCGAACATTTACTTCAGGTGTACCGCCACACTCGATCCCCTCCGAAGCTGGACTTCAACTGAAGTAAACAGAAGTGTGCGATGAGTTTCAGACTGCGTTGTAATTATCTTTCACTTCAGTCCCTGAAATTTCATTGCGGAGGGAAAATTACCCCCTTCAAAATATTCGGGGAAACGGGAATTCCCTTTTAGCAGAAAATCTTTCCTTAGTTGAGATATTTGTCTCTGGGCCATTCGGCGAAAGGTGTTTCGGCGAGACGGGAGTAAGTCAAATTTCCGAAGAGAGAGAATTTTTGTATCAGATGCCCACTGTACATAGAGTCTGTACCTCGAGTCTCATGTTCCCAATGCTTATTGCCCGTAGCAGCTTTTGAAGTTTGTTTAAAGTCCACTGCATTCAATGGCGGAGTGGTTAGCTCATCGCGCTACGACTCCAGAGGTCCCGGGATCGAATCCTGGCCTGGGGATTGATGTTTGTGAGTGTCCATTCATCAATTTCATCATGTCATCACTCATTACCATCTTCGCAAATTAGCCAAAAGTGGCACAAGAAGCGAAGTAAAATAAAAGCAAATTAATCAATCAATCAATGAATTGCATTCGCTGACTGGACCTGCGGTTTAGAGTGGGAATCGAATCAATATGTGCCTCCACCGGGAATCGAATCTGAGACCCCTTACTACGCTATCGAGATGGCCATTATCGCCCGTTGTGTCATCTGCATATAGATATCAACACACTACATGGAAATCGGAAATGCGCGTCAACATTTGGGTCCTCTTTGCGAGAGGCCCCACTCAGTGGCCTAGTGTGAAGTGGGTTCAATTAGCAGACGTTTCAGCAAGATCCCGACACCCATGATTCTGGTTTTCGTCTTGTGGACCTCCCCCGAGCCTTGTGACCAGGGACTTGCAGGTTATTTATTAGCCGGCTGGATGTTCGTGCTCTGGGAATACAAACAAAACCAGGGACCTCTAAAAGGGCAGGGAAAAGCAGACCTTTCGCTTGTCTCTGGTTGTTATGACAAGTAAATATATTAGGTGCCCTCTTCATAAGAAATGGAGGCGTTTGTACTTCAAGACCCCTTGCACTCGGCGCCATAGATAAACCAATCTTCTGGTGTCTCTTGTGAGTAGCACAAGAAACTCCCTTTCATGACAAGCTGTGATAGATTTGCCTAGGCTATAGCAACGGGACTCGCAGTCCAGGAGAGTGCGAACAAATGTGAGATGCTGAAGTAGACCGTCGACTAATAAAATGTTTGTGATACAGTAAAACCTCGTTAATCCGGACTAATGGGGGAAAAGTTGACCGGATCAACTGAAATAACCTAAAGGAACAGTAGAAAGTGCATTAAAACTCCGTTTATAGCAACAAAACACGTTTATTATGGTGTACTTAAAGGGCATAGGCATAAATACACTATACAATACAGTACAAAGTCGGCGGGAAACAGAATTTCATCAGTGGTTGACTGCCTTTTCTTTGGGAAGTTCTCTTCTTGACTTCTAGCCACAT
The DNA here is from genome assembly GCF_977018435.1 of Lepisma saccharinum. NCBI lineage: Eukaryota > Metazoa > Arthropoda > Insecta > Zygentoma > Lepismatidae > Lepisma > Lepisma saccharinum. The sequence goes on from NC_139246.1 coordinate 5,769,274, forward strand.
GCATAAGATATATATTTAACCTTAAGAAGTATGACCACTTAAGTGAATATTATAATAAATTAGGCTGGATTAAAATGAAAGAAAGACGGAGGTACAGTAAACTAGTGTTGCTATATACGTTACTTTATACAGGAAGTCCTTTATATCTCACAGACAGATTGCTTCCCTTAGGAAACCCAGAGTTATCACACTCAAGATCCCAAAGTACCAATCTTCTGACAATTAAAACTCACAAAACTGATTTTTTTAGTAACTCTTGTACTGTATCAGTGGTTAGGGACTGGAATGCACTTTCACATGAAATGAGAAAATCAATTTCCATAGGTATCTTCAAATGAAGATTAAGAGAAAGTTTTATGGAGTGATTTTTTTTTTGTTTTGTCAAATTAATACATGTTTAATAAATATTTGTAGTGGCCTGTTATGTATATAAACCTATGTATGAGTGTGTGTACATGTATATATATATGTTTTATGTATTTCTTTGAATTACATATTTTTACCGCTGTTGGTTTGACATGAAATGTATATGTGTGATCGTTATTTGCAATGTTTATATATGAATCAATTTATGAATATGTTCTATATTATGACATTTTGTATGTGGTTGAGTGTAAGAAAAGGCATGAGCCTTAATCTCCGCTACGAATAAATAAGAGACAAATAAAAATAATGATAAAAATTTAAAACCTTGCATTCTGCTTTTTGTTTTTGCCTTTTGCCTGTCCGGAATAAGCAAAGTCCGGCTTATTGGGGTCCGAATTAACGAGGTTTTACTGTAATAGCAAAATAAACATGTCAAGACCTTTTACTTGCTTATTTCATGAAATAAAGTAGAAGGAAGGAGTTTCTAACGTTTAAATAACCTCTTACATGCTAACTAGGAATTATTGTCAAGAAAGGGGAAAAAAAGTTTCTGAAAATGTGTTCAAGAAGGTGCAAGAAAAAAGGTGGTGATAAAATGCCTTTATTCAGTTCTAAACCAGTTACATTATTCAACACTGTAGCAAATAACATAATTAGTTACATACATAGTTAGTTACATAAATTAACTAGTATTTATGGAGTAAACGTGTTAATCAACTTGTTATACTGGATTGCGCTCAACATTTCTATGTTTTCGAATGTAAATCGCTGACGCTTTGAGCTCAGGAGATCCATCCTTATATGTGGAGAAACTGCATTATCTTGGGAAGTACGTATTTGGACTGGAATGATTATGTTATACCATTTTACAGCTCTCGTTGTGCTCTTCAAAATGAGACTATAGGATTGTATGTAGCTGCTCAAGAAGAGCGAAAATAATTTATTTTTCTGGCCATTTTTTTTAACAAAACATGAAAGAAAATGAAGAAAAAAGGTGCTGGAGCGCCGAGGAAGGAAAAGGTGATAAATGTGCTAATCTCCCAAACAGGTGCAACAAAGTGTGTTATTTTACTTGATTTTATGTCCTAAAATAATCTCAAAATATCGGTATAAAACAGCTTTTTTTTGGAAAGGTGCTGCACCTTAAAATCCTTTCTCTAATCATAACCCTATTTTCAGTATTGTATGCTAACCGTGAAATCAAGTGAACATTTTAATCAGATGTGTATATATTTTAAAGTTTACGAGAGTTATTTACAGAGCTTGCCATTAATGGATGTTAGATACCATGACAACAAAACTGTTAATAATAATAATAATAATGTCGACAAGATTCAGAACTAGGGATAGGTTAGGGGGCCACATTTTATACCCCCCCCCCCTGGACCTGGATATCAATAGTATTTTGTTCACTCCAGGTTGTATGAATTGAATCATCTTGTTCTACCAGTGGCGTGCGGTTCTACCGGTGGCATTTTTCCTTGGGGAAGCACCATAGGCGGAGTTCTGGAGGGGCCAGAGAGGGCCTGACCCACCCAACTTACAAAAAGGCTAAAAAAAATAACACATGATTAAGTTCAGTTACTACATTTTTGTTATGAAGCCATACCGCAAATCTTGACGTTTGGCATGATGGCATGTGCGGTAATTGGGCCGCAATAGCGGGACTTAGACGATTTGATTGATGTGTACAGTTTGAAGAAAGAAAACGTAAAATGACTTTGTGTTGAGTCAACAGTTACTGCTGAGGCATCAAAAGAACTTTTCAAATTAATTTTTCTAAAATTTCTGAAGCTTACTATTATACCGTAACTATTTTAAAGTAATACGAGTATTGTATCAATAAAAAATTAATGAATGCAATAATCGTACTGTTTTGCTTCTTTTAAAACTGACAACCAATATACTAGTTAATATTTGTTTACTTAAGCAAGGATATTTAACATTTTCAAATCTAAAAGGCCTAGAACTCAATAATTTTAAATTGTTGTTGTTCCGGGGGAAGGTCTCCGGAACCCTTATAAGCTAGGGGATATTCAACAACCCTCAGGTGCATCATATGCTTCTCCCAGAGTCTGGCCCCCCAAAAGCAAAAGCTCAAACTCCGCCCATGGGAAGCACTCCTAGAAAAAGGAAAACGATATTTAATTAGTGGCTATTTTAAGGTGAAAAGTGTTCCTCGTCTACCTTTGCAAACTCATTAGCCATTTCTTGATACTGCGACTGCATTTCAGTCCCTGCCGTCTGCCGATTGGGGTTTGATGTATCGTGCATAGAAAACTGGCTTGTTATTGCATGGTTCAAGGTCACCTACTCCCATTTTCACGCTCTGCTTGGGTGAATTACACAGACGTTTTGTCAAATCGCCACAAGATGGCGTTAAGAATATGTATCTCGAAAAACGAACGGACTGTGAGGCCTACCAGTTCATTATTTTGAAGTGGTAGAAAATAAGTACATAGAAATTCAAGGTAAGAGACAAAAGCATTTTGCAACTGTAATGCTATGGGCCAGCACCGCTGGTCTTGCTGTACTGGAATGTATGCGCATGCGTTCTCTAATAAATAATACTTTTATAACTTTGCATCTGCCGCTTTGGTATATTCCCGAGTACTTTGTTTCTCTCATTTTTATGCAAATGATTTTCTATAAATTTCTGGAGGTTATGCAGCTCTATCAGTTAGGGTGGATAATTTTTTTTTTTTTTATCTTTTAAATCGACTATTTTTTTAAGATAATTCTTGTGTGGTTCTTGGCACCATACATACAGATATATTTTATTTTCTCTGGAAGAAAAGTTACTGAAATTATTAGTTTCACTAACAAAGCCGTTGAGAGGGGCTGTCACCCGTGCAGCCTCCAAATTTGAATTTGAACAGTGGGGCCGTTCTCGAGTAAGGACCAGAAGGTTGAATAGACTTGCAGCCCGAGCTGGCAAGTACTGGAAAGATGTTTTTGTGACTAATTCTGATATCTACGAAATCCTTATGTACACTATTCTAGAAATTATGTATTTAAAGTGATTTAAATCAACCCACCTTGCCATCAGCTCCCCCCCTGCGTACGCCAGTGATGTTAGAGAAGGGAACTAGCAAGAGGAAAGGGAAGTAGGAACAACCGAAAACGTGGAGATAAAAAGAAACAAATAATCCGACCATCTCTGTTTATTCCCATCCTTTTTTTCCTCCCTTCTCGCTGGGTCTATCTTTCATCGCACGTGTATACGCCACAAATTCCAAGCACTTCACGTCAAGATCAAGAGGAACACAAACAATGCTGTCCCACGGTGAAGTGCTGGAAACTGACTGGCGGCGGAGGGAACGGGGGGGAGGGGGCAGTGTAATGTAAACCATAACAGGAAGCTAATTGTGGAACATTCCATCAGCGCTTGGGACACGCATTGCGTAATGAACGCAGCAGAAAAGGAGGAAACGTGTAAGCAAGAGGGGGGGGCGGAGGGGGGGGGGCACTTGCGTACATGTTCGTTATTTTATTTTAGTATTTGGTAAATCTTTGTGGGCTCCGGACCCCCTAAACACGCCTTTGGTAATAATAGCAATAATAACAAAAGAGCGAAAGTTGTCAAGTGGGCTTATGTGAGAAATGTTACTAATGCGATATGTAGTCAACCTGTAATGGTAAGTAATGTGGTAAGTGCTGATTTTCGTTCCATTTCGGACACCGAAAAAAATTCAATTAATCGGAATATTTCCTCTTCAATATATTTGTTAATGAAAATTGCTGCGCAAACTAGATTGACTGTGGTGCGTGTCCGTCAGCCTCCAAATTGGAGGTAGGAAGCAACGCGACCCCTGTTAAATCGTTTGATATTACCGCGCCAGGCACGTATCCAGAAATTATTTTCGGGGGGGGGGGGCTAAACATCATTTTTTTACGGGGGTATAGATAGAACCTCGCAAGGTTTAAGGTCGATGGTGTGAATTCAGTTCCAAAATGATGGGGGGAGGGAGGGGGCAAGAAAAGTTTACTTTCTCTTGGTAGACAAGGGTTAGCATCAAAGAGCCATAGTGCTGGGCCAAAAATGGAGAGCAACTATCTCCTAAATCTGCCACTGTTGAAGCTGCTGTTTTTTTTCTTTCAGAACGTGATATCTGGACATTTTTTTATCACTCGACTCCTCTGTTGCAATGTACGGACGTTGTGTTTGTGCCGAAACAATCTCAGTATGTGTATGTGTCAGTTTCACGAAGCTGTTATGCAAACCATTCGAATGTTTTGATTTGATTTGATTTATTTTATTTTACTTCGCGTTTTGTCCCTCTTGGCTAATTTGCGAAGATGAGGATGAGTGATGAAATTGATGAATGGACATTCAGAAACAACCATGCCCGAGCGTGATTCGAACCCGGGACCCTTGGCGTCGCAGCGCGATGTGCTAACCACTCGGCCACAGGGGCCCATTCGGGTGTGTTCACCCAGGTTTGGATATGATCCTTTATGGTGTTGTCGCCTGCATTCGAAACGTAACCTTAACAAAAATTCTAATTTTCCATCCTTGTGACTTGGATCTTCAAGATTTAAGAAGAATTCAGACCGAAGGCACAAACACGTTGTTTGCAATGAGTGACCCAATCAACAGAAACTTTTCGCACCGTAGCGGCACGACAGGCTGCACAAGCCTGTGTCCGATTTGTGAAATATTCAAGCGACACGTATAACTTGTAGCTTCGGTGTGAAACCTGGTGGGTCAATCTCATTGTCACCTTGAAACGGCAGCTCGTGTTGGCCACAGAAGAAAAATATCTTGTCAACAGGTGGGAATGTCCCTTAGTTTTATTCTATCTCCATTTTCTGTGCTTGTTAATTAAACAGGCAACATCTTACGGTTTGGCATATACAAGAGATGTGCTATGCAGAAATTTTAGCGGAAAATGCTGACTCCACCAGGCATACCGTGCCATTGCTCTACAGCGACAGCAAAAGATCAAGTGAAGCCAAGGGTGACTCGGTAGCTCACTTGGTAGAACAAAGAATGCCAGAGACCCTGGTTTTGGAGTCATGGTCGAGCTTGCTTTTTCCGCTAAAATCTCCACATATGCAACATCTTCGTGCTTTCTCTTCTCGACATTCATAAAATTTTCGGCCTTCATGGCTGCCCCTTTGTGGTAGTTAGTGTTTCAGTGTTTTTCCAAAACAGTTGACTTGAAAGTCCTTTTTTAACCCACGAAACTCTCGGACTGCATACAGGAAACTTGGTCCGATCACTAATAAATCGTCACTCAAAACTTAGATTTTCAGTCGATCTGTGCAGCTTATTTCCTTTTTTTTTTTTTTTTTAAAAAAAAGTGATGCTCCAATGCCCATTACTGCTGAGATATTTACTTTAGAGACCTTCGATCTCTTCGGCTCATGACCCGAAACTAGCACTACACTGTCGGCAATGTCTTCAGCCATGGACCCGAACTTGTAATAGTGGTAGACTTCAGCACTTTCCAGCAAAATGTGTCACTAAGTCTTCCCCCCTAATCTCTACATCTTATAAAACTGTCAATGGACACTGACTGATCACTAATCGACTGTCACACTTACTCCTGAAGTCTTGTACAGACCAACCGTGAAATTGAATCCGTGTACTTATATCCATAGGTATTATATTCTGGAATGTTCCGCACATAAAATGTTTTGTAGTTCGACTCCACCTCCTATTCAAGAACGTTCCCTCTCGAGCTTTTCAGAGAATTAGTAATCCAACGAATCGCCCGACTCATGACGCTGCCTTCAACAGTGCTTCGTTGTGCAACTTCCAAATGCTGCCAAATTTTTAAATAATGCTCTAGTTCGTTCCGACAACACCGAATGAGCAAGAAAAGTTTACATACAATATTATCAATAACAGGGTTATCCCTCAGGGTTCTAGAACATTCTCCGCTTTTCCTCGATATTTATATCTCTCTTTAAATTATAATCACAATTTTATTTCAAACACAAAAGCCAAAAACCTCATTTTATCTAGTGTAAATCGAAAAATTTCGGATGGGGCTCGAGCCCCCTGAGCCCCTCTCTGGATACGTGCCTGATTACCACCACTGTCACAGAAACATCTTTCCATAACTTGCCAGCTCGGGCTGAAAGTCGCTTCACCCTTCCGGTCCTATTTCGAGAACGGCTCAACAGTTGTAATTCAAATTTTGAGGCTGCACGGGTGATAGTCCCCTCTAAGCGGTTTTAATTTCTTACCAGCCTTGGTGATAATTTTCTCTTAATGGCTGGTGAACCCCGAACTATACTGATCGCTGCCCCAATTAGCGGATGATCTACTTTTTGCTACATAGCTCCATCTGTCCACCAATAATCTTCGGGGGTGTCTGCCTGGATGAGTGTAAACAGCCTGAATTGTTAAGTAAGAGCTGTAGGGGTACTATCGCTATCCCGTTACAATGTTGCCAAGCGTACGTCTGTTTTTGTCAGTTGTTTTCATTGGCTTGTTTGCACAATGTTTGTGTGTTTTGTGTACTAATTTTCCGTGCGTTGTGTACTATTGGACAACTTTTAGCCAGGAACGGCGCTCATCAACTCCCCCCCCCGTTTTACAGTACGTTTGGCAACATGCTGTAACCGACGCTCACTTGTTCTTGGGTGCCTTTACCCGAAAATGCCCGATGTCAGTCGAAGAGAATTCAACTGATCGTTGATTCGTTTTTTTCCCCAGCCGCCAGTTGGAAAGTCATCTTTCCACGTGATTGCCAGCTCAGGCTGCAAGTTACAAGCTTCAGTAGAGCCAGTCTAGGGCCAATATAACTGACACCAGGTTCCGGCGGTTGGGAAACAATGCCCTTCGCAACACAGGATGACACGAAATCATATTGTAACAAAATCTGGAGAAGAATGTCCCTTTTCCTGAAAACGTTGCAGCTGGCAATGCGACCTCCCAACAATTTCCTCCCTGGCTACATAGCAAGAAATGACTTCCCACCACCCTCCAAGCGAGGTGAGTAAATTACGAGTGGACGGAAGGGAGGGGAGACCCCCCACAGGCTACCCCCGGTGGTCAGTGTGCAAACTGGAGCACGAGTTGGATAAACGAGGCTGGTGTTGGTGGATGGAAGGCTTCTGGTCGGTGACTGATGACGCTGGTGTCTGAGAAGTGAGAAGGATCAGATGTCACCTTATGGAGCCAAGAGGAGATCGTTTACGAACCACTCAATCATTGGTCTTGGCAGCCAATGGCACTCCCTCACGTGTTGCTCTGTCAACTGGCTTTTTCGAAGACGGTCTGCAGTTAGGAATGGCAGTTATCAATGCGTTACGTGATCTGGATGCAATTTGGACTTGAATGCATTGTCTTGTTGTAGCTAAAATCAGGGTGCGAAATCGTTTAAGACTGGTGGATGGGAAATATCTTAATCTACAAACCCCCTCCCCACAAACATACATATCAATTTTACGATATACATATTTATATGTTATTAAAAGTAAAAATGTTTTACTATATTAAAAATATATTATTATTATTAATTACCCAAAAATAAATAAAATGTTACTTTTAAATGTATCAGTGATTATAAAGTAGCAAATTACGTCGTTTACTAACTGGTTATAGATGATAATAAATTATGAAATAGTTGAAGTGGTTTTATTATGTGTAAGTTTTTATTAAGTTTTTTGCTTTATGTTAATATAAGTCAATTAGATTTCATAGTTATTATTATTTTGCATTCTTGTATTACTTTTATTGTGCGTATTGGTGTAGATGTTAATGATCTCTTGAGAGGGAAAAAGCATTGAACACTCACAACTACACTAATTTGTGTGTTTTCGATATTATTCTTAGTACAGTATATTTGAAGTTAAAAGTAATTGCTTACCTTTTGTTTGTTATAACAACAACTCTCCCCCCGGAATTTTTTGGTGGGGGAAACCCCCCCGTCCCCAAGGATTTCGCACCCTGGCTAAAATTATTTATTTTTTCCCATTTTCATCAACTTTATGTCGCTTTTCTTCTCATAATTTTATTTTTTATTTGGACCAAGATTTGAAAATAACGCAAGAGCTACATATAGTAACGGAGGATCAGTGGCGGCGATTAGAGGGAGCGTGGGGGGGGGGCAGTTGCCAGTTTTGCTCCCGCACTATGCTAAACCTTGTGTACCAAGGGAACGTAAACTGTCCTTGTCCCCCCCCCCCCCAGTTTTGTAACACAATCGCCGTCACTGCTTAGGATCATTACATACAAGCCATGCCAGTCATCATGATTGTTGTGCATCATTTGGACCAGGTTCGTACAAAAAGAGGGGGAGCAAGGGAACCATGCCCCTCTCGAATTATGAAACATTGTAAGGTGACGATTGCATAAATGAATAATTGTTTGTAGAGACAGGCAGGCTCCAGATATCTGCAGTCTGCAATATTTGATCGTTTTGTAACCATTGATACAAATCTACCACACATTCCAAATTAGTCGGGGTAGTCCATGTATTAAATCTCTGTCCCGAGTTATTTCAAACCACGGTTGTGATTCAAAAATTTTCCAACTTTTAAAAAATTAACTCACATTCAAACAGTTGTTCATTATAAGAATCATTGCTCATATTTATCCTATTAGTTATAAATATATTATTTTCAGCACATAGAATTATCATGTCTGTTCAATGGTACTGTTATAAGACAATTAAACATTGTTAGTTTGCAGAATACAGTACTAATCGAATACTTCTGAGAATTGAATGTAAATAATAAGAACCAAGCTGTACGCTGCGTAACAGCCTTTGTCCGTAAGTTGTACGCTGCGTGACAGCCTTTGTCCGTAAGTTGTACGCTGCGTGACAGCCTTTGTCCGTAAGCTGTACGCTGCGTGACAGCCTTTGTCCGTAAGTTGTACGCTGCGTGACAGCCTTTGTCCGTAAGCTGTACGCTGCGTGACAGCCTTTGTCCGTAAGCTGTACGCTGCGTGACAGCCTTTGTCCGTAAGTTGTACGCTGCGTGACAGCCTTTGTCCGTAAGCTGTACGCTGCGTGACAGCCTTTGTCCGTAAGCTGTACGCTGCGTGACAGCCTTTGTCCGTAAGCGACTGTGTTGCTGATTGTCGTGTCTGGGTGGCCTATCGGTTTTTTCCCGTTATATTGAACCATAATATTGCAACTCTATAATTGTATGTCTAGCTGCAATACTACCAAAGCATTGGCGGTCAAATCTATAAAAACACTCCAACACAGTGGCTGCGATTAGGGGGGGCGAGTGGGCGGTCGCTCCCCTACTTTTTTGCCACTTTTGCCCTCGCACTATGCTAAACCTTACCTGCAAGGGAAAGAAAACTGCGTTTGCCCCCCCCCCGCCCCGCTAGTTTTGGCACCTTGCCTCCCCTAGTTTTGGAACCCAATCGCCGCCACTGCTCCAACAGCATTTCGGATGTTCTCTTTGTTCCACATTTCTGATATGCCCCCCTAAAAAATCCTAGATACGGGCCTGTAAGAAGTGATAGTTTTAACATATCTTTGAATTCCAAACCATATCGTTTCTCCATTTTGGATTGAATTGGTTTATTTTACGTCGCTCTTCTGTCACTTTTGGCAATCGCGAAGATGGGAATGAGATGATATGATGAAATTGATGAAGGGGCAGTCACAAAGAACACCAATGCGCGGGCAGGTATTCGAGCCCGGAACCCCTGCAAACCAACAGCAGTATCATGAAATTGATACCCTTTATTCTATGTGTTCCCCCTGCTTCCTTTTATAAATATATCACCACGACTCATGATCAATACCTTAATCCGACTCTGGTTTGTGTTTCCCTAGAACCATTATTGACAGAAAGATCAAGATTTCTGAAAATTAGAAAGGAAAAATATTGACGTAGCATTAATGGATGTTAGCCGTGTGCTATCAAGTGCCGGGCTCGGTGGCCCCAACCGCGTATTAATATCTCGGAATCTGGGCCTAAAGGATTGAGATCTTCCAAATAGCGAAAATCGATGTTTGTTTATCTATCACCTACTGAGACACAGGAGTTTATGCAACATGACATTCGCTGCGTTATGGAAACAATAGGAGTGACGGACTATTTGGGCTTGTTCGCAAATATGCTCGGAGTGTAGATTCATCCCTATAATTAGCAAACGCCCACTGGGGGATTTCGGGGGCAGGATGTGTGTGGAGGAAGAATTCCAAGAACGTCCTGCGTTTTAAATGAATTCCTTGAAGGATGTCGCCTTCTTCCTTGATGGAAACCTCCATCTTCATTCATCAAGGGTGGAATTTTCCACTAGGCTATCCTATGGAAGGACGCATTTAGGGGGTCCAGACCCCCAGAAACATTAACGATGTACACAATTAAATAAAGAAATAATTAATTTTCTTTGGTTGGACAACTAACTTGATGCAAATGTTAGTGATCTTAACCTAAGGCAGATAAAGAATACATGCCTCTCCTTATCTGTCCATGCATTAATAATTATTAGAACATCACGCTACGACACCAGGGGTCCTGGGTTCGAATCCCTTGCTGGGCATGGATGTTTGTGACTGTCCATTCATCAATTTCATCCTGTCCTCACTCATCCCCATCTTCGCAAATTAGCCAAAGAAGCGATGTAAAATAAAGCAGATCAATCAATCAATCAATATTCTTATTAATTTATCATATAATTATTATTGTTACTATTATTGTTTATTTTTATTAATTATTATCCTTATATGTGAGAAACTTGGTTCAGAGCTCCCCCCAAAATTAGTTCTAGATACATGCCTGATCCTAGGCTATAGTTAGGAGCTGCAAGTCCAGGGGGCGCACACAAATTAAAAAAAAATAATAACGGCCATTAAACTTACTTAATATTGTGATAATACAGGGTGTTTCAAAAAGAATCACCCGATTTCAAAAGGCTATATATTTTTTTATTAATCAAACCAGGAACTTGCAATTGCTTTTAAAATACACAGCTATACATAAATTTTTACATAAAAAAATGTTCATACGTGCTCAATGTGGTCCCCTTTGGACGCTCGGCATGAGGTAGGAAAATTCGTCCCGTACAGATGCGAGCATCTCTGGAGTCACTGCTGCCACTGCCTCTGTGATCCGATTTCGCAGTTCGTACCACAGTAGTCATTGGGATCAAGCTGTAACTGTGGGAAGAGCCAGTTCTCACCATACTGTCGCCGAAATTCACGCTTCACTGTTGTAACAGATGCACACACTTCAAACCGCAGTACACAGAAAGCTTTTTGTCACAACGTCGCTATCTTGCTTGAATCTGATGCGAGCGCGGGGGGAGTGCGCTGCTGCTACCTGCCGGCAATCATGTGAAGCTCACGAATATCCTCTACCTAACAGTACGTTGTTCGATGTGTTTTAGCGAAAGGTTACCGAGTGAAATGACTTCGAAATCGGATGACTCTTTTTGAAACACGCTGTAGTATAATAAAATAACATGCCAAGTTATTTTAATTGCTTATTTCATGAAAGATGGTAGAAGGAAGGAGTTTCTAGGATTTAAAGTGCTCTTCCCAAATATTGACATTTCTGTGAGATATTTTCGTATTTTACTATCAAATGCCAGTGGGGAGCGTCGGATAGCAGACTTTCTAGTTTGTTATCCTTCACAGCGAATGTTGATGTCCTGCAAGAAATTAACTATTGAATTATAACACCATTAAGCCTTGTTTCCATGATATGAAAAACTAAATATGCTGACCAAGGCAGTAATTTATTTGATTATAAAACATAAACTAAACGTAACGTTTCAACCTTCAAGCAAAGTCTTCTTCAGACTCTGTATCAAGTACAAAAGTAACATAGGTACAAAACAGGACGATATATACACACAAACATTACTCCCGTCCAGACTATTAGAAAGTTGTTCTATAACATTCTAGCAGGTGGCTTTCCCTTGTCAACTGTACTTTCACCTAAAAGGCTAAACATATTTTCTTCCATCTAGAATGTGGTTGGACTTTTTAACTCACGCTCTTTTTCCTTCATTTTTCTTCCTTCTCCTCTCCTCTTTCTCTCTTGTCCTTTCCACTCTTTCTAACACCTTCTTTCATTCTTTGTTTATCTTCAGTCCCCCATTCCAGTTCATTGTGTCTTCTTCACCTTTCTTCTCTATTTCCTTGGCCTCCTTCCATTTTCTCACTAGCATTCTCTTCTCCCTTCCCCCGGGTTCGAATCCCGGTCGGGCTTGGTTGTTTGTGAATGTCCATTCATCAATTTCATCATTTCATCACTCATCACCATCTTCGCAAATTAGCCAAGAGGCACAAAACGCGAAGTAAAATAAATTAAATCAATCAATCAATCAATCTTCTCCCTTCCTATCTGCTTAGCCTTATTCCACTCTATGTCATGTCCTGTTTCTCTCGTGTGTTTAAATATCGCATTTCTCTCTCTCTCTTAAGTCGTACATCATCCCTATGTTTTTTAACTATTGAGTCTCTCAGTCATCAGTTTGCTGCCACGAAAGTCAGAAAGTCACAGTTTTAGGCGAGTGTTCTCTTGTTAAATCTAAGTGAATTGTTTTATCGAAGTTTAATTAATCAGATGGGTGTGTATTTTAAAGTTTTCTATACAGAGCACGGAGTTAATGGAAGTGAAGTACCATGATAGCCAGTAGCCGAACTGAAAATAAATCACTACCGGTATGCTCGTATGCACAGGCCTGTCTTTTTAAACAATCCCTTCTCTTTTTTGTGTGATTTCTTAATTGGTACATGGATTCTCATTCTCTCTCTTTTATCACCGTGGCGAAGTGGTTAGCAGAGCGCGCTACAACGCCAGGGGTTCTGGGTTCTAGTCCCGGGTAAGGCATGGGTATTTGTGTTCGTCCAGTTGATAAGAAACAAAGAAAATGTAAGAATTGAAAAGTGTAAAAGTGAGAAAAAGAGTGAATGGTGGGGGATACCCCCGTATAGGGGGTATTTCCTTTTATACGTATATATAAAAAAAAGTCTTTAACGCGTCTGATTGATTGATTGATTGATTTGTTGTTTTTAGTCCAGCTTATGCACAGTAAGGCTAATCGGGACTTGACCTACACTTTAAAGTGCGATCCGAACCACTATGTGCCTCCACCGGGTGGTAACGCGTCTGACTACCATGCTAAAGGTCCCGGGTTCAATCCCCGACCGGTTCAAATCCGGGAACTTTTCTAACGTTGGAAGCGGCCCCGGCGCCCACCCAGCGTCGAATGACATGTGTACCTGGGGGAAACCCTGGGGTGTAAAGGCGGTCAGGTGCGTGATGCTGATCACATCACCTCTACTCACGACCGGATCAAGAAAGTGTGGGTCGTTGCCCCCACACCCCCTATACGCCTTCTTGGCGTGGTGCTAAGCACAGGAATACACTTTACATTTTCTATTTAATATTATTTCAATTTGATTAAATATAATTATTATAATTTATTATTATTAGTATTATTGTGACATGTATTTCTAGATATGTGCCTGTTCACTTCCACTTTTGGCTAATCGCGAATATGATGATGAGTGCTGCGGCCGTTTCGGATTTCTTGTTATAACATTTTATACTATTTTCAACTACTATCTGTGACGTTCCCAGGATATTCGAAAGTTACTGACAAATATTAGGACAAAAATAGTTATGATCCCCTCTAACACCCCCTCTGAGCATGCCACTGCATTATAGTGTGTTTGATATGAAGTTATAGATTTTCTGAGTCGAGAAATTTAAGAAATATATTTCTTTTAGTTTTATCATCAGAATACTTATTGATCTAAGTTTTAATATGGCACAAAATACGGTATAATTTTTCTGTCTATTTTCATGGCAGCCACAATTATTGTTATTGTAGGATTTAGAATGTTTTATGATAACCTCCATACAGTAGGCACGATTTCAAGTTCTAGGTGGTACAAACAGTAACAGGGAAATATTCTTTCGAAAAGATGGAGGTAGTTCCCAAGGAACTCAACAGATGGCAGCGTCCACAGCCACACGTACAGAGACATCTGTTGTGTAACAGCACAACTGCTTGACGAAATTTCGGTAAATTCATTGAAGGTACACATAGCTGCACACAAATCATATTTATTTATTACAGATGTTTATTAATTACTGTAATTAGACATGATGGTTTTTATCGTGTGTACTCTTTATATTTGTTTTTGAACATTAACTGCTTTTTGATTCACTAATCCGGGAAAATTACGTCAAATCTGTCGATTTTCGACACTTTTTGAGCCAATTTTGTAGAGGTGCTTTTTACCTAACTATTTTTTAGAGCTTTTAGTGCATATCAATTGTCATCCTTCTTGATTATTCTAATAAAGATTTGACCACGGATAGTGTAAATAAGCCTTAATATAAGACATTGGAAAATGTCATATTGGAGATGGAACAAAATATTATGAAATATTTTAAAACACTCAGTAATTAAGTTGAATTTTTTAAATGTGCAATATAATTATGATATTTATAATGATGAAATATTTTGTTTTCTTAACCACGGGGACTTTATTTGTAAAATAAAATATAATAACAGGCAAAATATTGGGTAGACTCAAGCCCACAGGTCCATATAAATTGGCGCCACTTTGCTCATTCTGTGGAAAGTTTGTATACTGGACAGGGTTAGAAGCTTTTTGTAATTATCATAAATCAAACTTCAGAACATTTGTTTTACATTATGTACAGGTATTGGACAAAATAATGGAAACACCTGTGGAAGTCGGAACATCATGTATTAATACAGTGTTGGGCCACCTTTAGCATGCAATGCAGCTTGGATTCGGGACGGAATAGACCGATACAAGTCCTGAATGTTGGTGAGTGGAATTTGAAGCCTTTCTTCATGCAGCACAGCCTCCAGCTCAGGTAGAGACGAAGGAGGTGGAAATCGACGCCGAACCCTGGATTCCAAAACAGCCCACAGAGGCTCGATGATATTCAGGTCTGGGGACTGGGTGGGCCAGGGAAGATGTTGAACCTCATCAGCATGCTCTGGAAAGCACTGTTGAACAGTGCCAGCAGTATGAATGGGGGCATTATCATCCAGGAAGATGGCATTCCGGTTTGGAAATAAGGTTTGCACCATTAGGTGGATCTGGTTACCCAAGAGTTCTCTATACACTGCTTATGAGACCCGACCGTGTAATGTGACAAGGGGGGGCTGCCGAATACCATGATATAACGCACCAGACCATAATAAAGCCGCCACCATGTTTGACAGTCGGGCGGTGACAGTCCACATCGTATGCTGCCGAGGGTGTTCACCATACAAACACACGTCCAGTAGTGGGGAAGAGGGTAAAGGTAGACTAGTCTGACCAAATGACATGTTTCCAGTCCTACAACGTCCAAGTTTTGTGGTCATTGCATCATGCACGTCACCTTCGAGCACTCGTCCCAGTTATTAGGGACTTGGCAATAGCAACACGCCCATGGATACCCATTTGATGCAGTTCCCGCCTCACTGTTTTGCATGACACGGGGTGTTTAGGTGCTGATTAAGTTCTGTAGTCACTTTGGCGGCCATTGTTTTCTTCTGCAACGTCACAATACGCTTCAAGGCCCGGCGGTCCCTTTCCTGCAGCTTCGGCTTTCAACCACTATTGTGCTTACCAGACCCTGTTTCACCGTGCACTGTGTATGCGGTCATGACTTTCGAGACGGTGCCTCGTGTTACACCGCATAACTTCGCTGTTTTGCTCACAGATGCTCCAGTGAAACGGGCACCAACAATTCGACCTCCTTCAAACTCCGTCAGGTCGGCTATACTGGTCACTCACTACACCTGAACAACGTGCACTACCACAATGCCTCACTCTACTGTCAGTGCACAGTCCATACTACCTGCAACAAACAAGAGAAGGTTGATTTTTGCCGTGCTCAGTTTTACCAGGCACATTGAAAATATGCCCCACTTCGGACTCGTGTTTCCATTATTTTGTCCAATACCTGTATGTTCTGATGAAATAAGAAACTATTTCTTTGATTTCTGAGGGTAGGTCCGGCCTCCTTCACCACTGCAAAAATCTTGAAATGTTATTAGAAACAAATTGCATTGTGGAATTTTCGTTATGAAAGATTTTATTTTAAATTAATATAAATACAATTTTTCGGCATTTATAAAATGCTAATTGGTCTAGGATTTCAAGTGAGAATTGATACTATTAAAAAAAAAAAAAAAAAAGAACTTTACAAAGACCATTGATCTGTTACGTTTTACAAACCACCAAATAATCATTGGAAATGATAAAAACAGTTCATTCTTAAAAGTTGTTTTATTTCTTATACTGTAGACTGTCACGTGCCAATTTCCGACGACACAATGAAAAATGTAAGGAAGAAATGTTTCCCGAGACCGACGATAGATGTCAGCACGCCATATGAAGGAAAGCAGAGTTCACTGTAGAAACTTGGAGCGGAGGAGAGCGATTATATATATATTATAGTAAATGCAAAATATATAAAGGAAGAGTATAAAAATTATAGAAGGAGTGAATAAAATGTTGTATATAGCCAATTAGGATATTTAAGAATATGCTCGTATATGCAACAATTAGGAAAGTTAATAAGTGAGCAAATGAATTCAGAAATGTATCTTTCTCCTTTTTTATCTTCTGACGAGGAGAATATCGTCAGCTTTTGTATTTGTCCGTCCCTCGGTGGCGCTGTGTCCAAATTAGACTCCCCGAAGCACTTACGGTTGCGCTTCTTATTAGACGCACAGGGCCATAGGCAGCGCTTGCTGTTAGCGATCCTGGGCTATTCCCCTTTTGGTCGTTACATAGGACGTGGCGCTACTGTCAGTTTAGTCGCCCCTAATCTTTCTATAAGTATAGCTTGGGTTGCTGTATAATGACAAACAAGCGGGGAAAGCGAGCGCATATATGAGATTACGCTTTAAAAGGAAAGACAATAAATTAGAAGAAAGAAAAGAAGAAGAAGCCTTTTACTAAATAGAAGCCATTTTCCAGAAATTACGAGAAGAAAGAAGAAGATTTCCTTTCAATTATTCATATATGTATAAGAAAAATATAACTGACGTAAATTTGGAATCAGCGAATATATATATATATATATATATATATATATATATATATATATATATATATATATATATATATATATATACAGGGTGTCATTTTAATGGCGCCCACGGACCACAGATTCGTATAGAGGACATCAAAACAAACAACTTTTCTCAGTAACATTTTTCTCATTGGTGCGTCTATTCGATGCTACAGCCGTTCAAAAAAGACCGTTTTGCCGCCTGTATGCTGGCAACCCAACACAACATTTGATCGTATCTGTGACGTAATTTCCTGAGGCGAAACGGCGCACGGCAGGGTTGCAAGGAACACACAAATTTTGTGAAAATGACAAACTACCAACCATATCCTTAGCTGAAAACCGAAGCGAGAAACGCGTCCAGTAGACCGAACATCATAGCGTACCAGCTAGATGATGAGCAGTCATCTCACGGGAAGGGGGAAGTGAACCAACGATATGAGAAATGGTAAAAAAGTATTCAAAATGAAGTGTCAATATCGGATTTTGTCTCAGCCTACATGTCAAATATCAACAACAATAAATTTTATTGGCCTTGCAGCTTACATGTGGCTGTTTACGCCCAACTACATGTCAAATATTTGCAAATTTGATATCTACAGATTTGTGTCCAGATGCCTTGTGGTACTTTTGTGCTGATAACGGAAGTATCCGAGGTTCACGTTGTTACATTACGGCTAAAACACGTACAACCACAGTAGCAACGTAATGATGAATCAGTAACGAATATACTGCCCTGTTCGCAGTTGCAAACTAATTATTGCATGTGTATCCGGTGCATAGATAAACACAGTTGTCGGAGAGCTTTTATTACTACTACTTATATCCCTGTCTTTTCAACCAATTTTGCCACTTGCGTCAAAATGCCCTGAATATAAATTATATTACGTGTTGCTTACCTTTGGAATTTTGAGTTCTTTCATTTCTATTTTGTCATCTGTTCAGTGTGTCACAGACAACTAGTATCAGAAGGACGAAGTGGATAGACAAAATTGTAGATGCCAACTTGGTAACTAGATTTGCAAATATTTGACGTAAGCTGAGACAAAGTTCGATATGACCACTTCCACTTGAATTATATTTTCTTTCTTTATGTATCGTATCCTTTGTTTACTTTCTGTTAGGTTACAGAACGTGTTCTCTCATTTTGTTTTACGGTACATAATGTGGCTGATTGTAGCTATGTTATTTTTCATAGAATATGTGTGTTCCTGGTAACCCTGTAACGCATCGCTTCACGACGGGATATGACGTCACAAATGCAATCAAATGTTGTGTGTGGTTGCCAGCATTCAGGCGGCAAAACTAGCTTTTTTGAACGACTGTAGCGCCGAAACTACGCACCAACGAGAGAAATGTTACTGAGAAAAGTCGTTTGTTTTGATGTCCTCTATACGAATCTGTGGTCCGTGGGCGCCATTAAAATGACACCCTGTATATGTATATATATATATATATATATATATATATATATATATATATATATATATATATATCAATGTATATACAAGCTGCGCTATATATTTTCTCTGTATTGTGTATAGTTTCCAGAATATAGATCCGCATTTAACTATATCCTCTTGGCTATAAAACGCTTTCTTATTTGGAATTCTCGAATAAAGAACCTATCCCCTGAGATTAAGATATATCTGTAGTCTGGTATAAGTTTATTTTAAGAAGTGCACTAGAGGGACGTTGCAAGACAGGATGCAACATATCATAATAATCTTCCATAACATTTACAAATTAACAACGTCAAGCACATACTTTACACGGGAGGTAAAAGCATATTTCCGAAAGCTGATGTGTTAAGTTATTAATCCACAAAACCCTGTACGACTGCCATGGCTGCTCATATGTTCGGCAGTGTGCCAACTATCGATATGTAGTACAGAGCATTCCCTGACATTCACTACGACACTCGGCGGCAAGCGGCCCGGTGTCAGCGCTTGTCTTTCCCGGTGAACGGGGTCCGCGACAGTCGCACGCTGAAGTCTGTTTTCGCTCTCCCTTTCTGTTGACGTTGCAGACTGACGCCAGTATAATCCTCCCTGGGAAGTTGTGTTGTGTCGTGTTCCTGTGTTGAAGATTGTGGCATAACATGGAACCACAAAAGTTTACATTACAACAAAGGATTTATCTTGTCGAGTGTTATTTCGGAAAGAGGAATTGTGGAGAAGTGCGACGACGTTTTGCAACGAAATTTCCTGGTGTTCCCGTTCCACATAGGACCACTATATTCAACCTCGTAAAAAAGTTTAGAGTAACAGGGTCAGTTCAGAATAAAAGTGGGAAAACTCGATGAGATAGGACAAGGGTTAGAACAGTATCCTCGGAAATCTATCGGGCGCCTCTCACAAGGAACGGGTGTTTCAAAAACCGCAGCATTTAGAGCCGCTAAGAGTCTTAAATCTAAAAATAAAAAGAAATAAATCAAAGAAATAAAGTAGCTATACAAAGACAATCCGCACACCATCCGTGAGTAAAGAGAGAGTATTGTACGAGAAATCGGGAGAATTACAGTAGACGAACTTGCACGTGTAAATGTCAATTTCCTTCGGAGATGCCAGGAATGTGTTGCTTCAGAGGGACATCATTTTCAACACCTTCCGTAGTCAAGGTTAGTACACAATATGAAAACTGTAATTGTAATAGCAGACTCGAGCGACTGTCGCGGACCCCATTCACCAGGAAAGACAAGCGCTGACGCCGGGCCGCTTGCCGCCGAGTCTCGTAGCGAATGTCAGGGAATGCTCTGTGTATAACTACAACGCTAAGAGGGACAAATTTAATGGGCTCATAAACCTATCATGCATTAATGACCTATCAGTGTGGCCGTGAGACTTTTGTTCTAAATACATCTGTCGCTAGAAACTAGAAAATGTGAAATTTCAATTTCCTAAAATTGAAGAGTTACAAAGTGCTTGTTTAACGTCCTATAAATGTTCTTGATAGACCGGCCATCTGTAGTCTCTCATAGTAAAACAATGCAACATGAATAACCCATTCATTTGATATTTTATGATAAATCTGAAACTATTCAAGTTCAATCATGAAATCTACCATGTGGAGCATGTGGAGCAGCACCACATTTAACGGAAGATCGAGAGGGCGGAGCAGTGTACGCTGCTGCAAACTACTGGTAGCTGCATTCGCGTTTTCCCCTCCATGCATTCGCTTCCCCTCCGCTTGTTCCAGAGCAGTGGCGCAACCACAGGGAGGGCAGGAAGGCATTGGCCCCCAACCTAGGTCGGAAATGTGTTCTGGGGGGGGGGGGGGCAAGCATTGAAGGCCAAGTGTACCTGCAGGGGGCAATTACCGCCCAGAACTTCAAATTTTATGCAAATAAAAATAGTTTTCGCAAAATTTTCTTTCTCGCTTCGCTCGCAATACCTTTTATTATACCTGCCGCAAAATTAGTTTGGTATTGACACTTGCGAACCACGTGTTGAAATCGGGTCTACGTCACTGCGGGAGGGTGGATTGCTGGCATGCGAGCCAATCAAAATCTTCCCAGTGCTTCACCCAGGCCCTGGTTACCTAGCAACAGAAAACGTTTTTCTCGGTGTTGCCGCTTATCGGGCGATTCTTCCTGCGATCAGATTTCATGTTGTTGGGAGAGGACGTGTTGTTTGTTTGTTGCGTTGCGTTACTGTGATATTTTAACCAGTCCGTTTGTTTAGTGTTTATTGCATTTAGAGTATTCTTTGTTGTATAGAGCGTGTTGTTTTAGTGTGTTATTTTTTGTACATAATTTTCTGTGTTCTGCTTGAGTGTGTCGTGTGCTTGTGTGAAAAATGTCAAGCACAGGAGGCAATACTCGAGATGACAATGTACCAAAGAGGCCATGCACTAAAAGAAAAAGGAATTCCTCTCAAAGGCCAAACGCGGGAGTTGTTTTTTTCTGAGCGCAAATAATTTGAGCAAGAGAAAAACAATGGGGGTCCAATCATTTCTGTAAACAAAGTTCTGGATAGGACTGCTGCTGCTTTCGGCGTGTCTAAGAACACTATTGTTACCATAGGGGGAAAAATATAATGTGATAGAAATAAATAAATAAATAAATGCGAGGCTTCAAAATTGGAAACCCCAGGAAAGAAGAGGAATATCAGTAAACGCGTGACAAATTTAGATACCTTTCAGCAAGACGCTATTCGTCGCCATATTTACTCTTATTATAGGAGGAAAGATCATCCCACTGTTGGGAAACTGCGCGTTTCGTTGAAAGATTCGGCATTTTTTCAAGGTGGGGAAACATCTTTAGTCATAAAATATCTTGGATTCTCATACAAAATAATAATAATAATAATAATAATAATAATAATAATAATAATGGACGCAAAATAAAGTAAAATATGGAGGCATATGGGGATGTGGAGGTAAATCTCCACACATTCTCGACCTAGGCCATATTATGGAGGTGATGTGGTTCACCAACCGTCTTTACCACAGGTTTGCCCGAGGTACTCACTTGGGCTGAGTCGACCCCGGAGCCGCTCGGGATATTTGAAAAAGTTCCACAAACCACCGCGGGTCTCATGCGCGAAAGTCAGACGCCCCACCAACTGGACTTTGTGCACTTCAGTTGCGGTATAATTGAAAGACGGGCAGACTTTAACGGCGACTTCGGAAAGAAATGATTATTGAAAGTGTATATACAGAATGGATTGAAAAAGTAACCTGTAAACAATGCTCGTTTCATTAATTCGTTCATGTTGTAAGGGAGATAGAAATGAATAGAAAAAAAAACAATAACACATTCATCATTGTTGTCATCATTGTTATTCCATTTTCCTTGAGAAACAATAACACATTTCATCATTGTTGTTCCTTTTCATAACACGTTTTCCTCGACACAGCGTCAGACGGCTGCAGTGCGTACTGTACCGCATGATATGGCAACACCGTGACGCGTGTTCCTTCAGCTCTCAATACCAAACTAATTTTGCGGCAGGTATAGTCTTATCAAGTTCAGAACCGTAGTTAGGGGACGGCCCTCGGCGCCGAACGATCTAAATGAAAAACGTTTATGCACAGAAAGGCTAATTGAGACCGGGCCTATAGCTTAGAGTGGGTTCCGAACCACTATGTGCCTCCACCGGGTATCGAACCCGGGACCCCTTGATCACAAGGTAACGATTTTACCATCGGGGAGGCACAAAATTTGTAAATTATATAATGCCATAGCGTTCCGTGAAATTATTTGCGCCCTATTAAATTAATATTAATTTCAGCCTGCAAAAAAACTGGATCCAAAAATTTTCTTCCTCGCTTCGCTCGCATTCTGTGTTTGTTCGCTGTAATGCATTGTAAATCACCAGACAGAGAAATACGACTATCTTAATTGATTTTGCTTTAAATGCATGAACAATTGTTTGGAGGAAAGGGAGCATGCATATTTGAGAGACAATTTATGTAATTTTTGCTGTTGGTTCATTGAGAGATGGACGAATTGGTTGTGTAATATATTTAGATAATATATGCTGTATATAATATTTATTAAGGAAACTTTGAATACACACACAAATTAATGTCCACGTCACTCCACATTCTATATACAGTATGTGAAACATATATCGTGCATGAAAGTTATGTTCATGTAAAAAAGAATGCATTTATAAAACATTTTCTGTCTTTCAAAAATAGTATATGTGCTTGTTTTTCGTTATTATTGTGAAATTGAACGTGTTAAGAAAATAATTCAAAATTGTTTGTTCGAACACAAATACTTCCAACTTCTACTTCCTGTTTGCGAAATTTAAGAGATAAAATAACGTATTTAGTACTACCACTACTAATACTAATAATAATGTTTGTCCTGGGTTCGAATCCCGGCCTGGGCATAGATGTTTGAGAGTATCCATTCATCATTTTCATCATGCCATCACTCATCCCCATCTTCGCAAATTAGCCAAAAGTGGCACAAGAAGCGAAGTAAAATAAAGCTGATCAATAATAACAATAATAATAATAAAAATGTTATAACATTATTAGTATTAACATTATTTTTATTAACATTATTACTATTATTATTATTGGTATGTTTATCCTGGAACAGAGTGTACTTCTGAAAACTTAAGCTGTTCTATCGATACATGCTTCTGTGATAAAAATAACTGTGCTTATGAGCAACCCTGAAATTAACAAATAAAATGCTGCCTGGAGATGACGCAAAGACACAACTTTGCTACCCTGATTGAAAATTCGTCCTTTGTAAGTATTCCTTTTGTGGCCAGCTCTCCACTTCTCTACCAAACCCGCGCTGGTAAGGCGCCGTATTATAACGGTCATTCTTGCAAGGTAGGGTGATGTCTTTGGAACAATGTAAGCCTCGTAAGCCATAGCAACATGTTGGGCAGCTATGTGAACTTTGGGGTAACCATTTTCAGGGTTGACATATTCTTTCTGCATGTATTTTGCTACGTCTAGATTTTCGTACATTATGGCGTCTCTTGAAGTTAACACCCTTTCTCCTATTTCGGTTATGTTCACTGACTCCTGCGTTCTTGAAAGTAAAACCTTTAGCCTTCGATCTGCATACTTCTTTAATTTAGCAATGTGGTCTGGAAAAGAAACAACTGGTAGATTTGATTTGGTGAGTTCTTCAAACGTGTTCATGTCCTTGTAGTATTGCGGAATCATCATGAGAGTTGTTAAGCTACTCTGGTAGAGGGTGCTAATGACCAAGAAACCTGTTACTGTCAGAATGAATGCTATTCTCATGTGTGTTCGTTCCGGTTGGGTAGGAACTGATATCTGAAGTGCAATAGCTAGCACATAGAGAATACTACTAACAATGCTGGCGGTTTTATCCTTTCCGTAAACAATCCATTGGATTAAATGTTCAAAAACCATGCTCAACAGAAATATTCCTCCAACTGCTAGCCACAGATATATATCAAAAGGAAGAAATAAGCTCATCCATTGTGGGATTATGCTCGCTTTGGGGGCAATGAACACAGAGTATTTATACGACACTACAGGAGTACAATCCACAGCTTGATATCTCTCAACATTTAACTCCATTGGCACTGAGCAAATATCTGAGTACGATGTAACCACTTCCCCCATAAGTCCAACCCAAGTGCCATTCGGAAATTGAACGTTTGATATCCTGTTCTCAAACTTCTTAACGAAATCAACAGTGAAGTTCATGCAACTTCTCATTGTTTCCAATATCATACCCGTATCCACGGACATGTTCAGAGAACCATCTTCATTTTTGGTCGTGAAAGAGTACTTCATTACATTGAATTCACTTATGCGTAGATGATATCCATAAAGATTTCTTGTCCTTTCCTCTATGGTAGAATTTATATCTAACCCTCTTCTTGTAACATCCATGTCTTGATCAACTTTCAGAAATGGATTGTAAGATATTATGCTCATACACTGCAAACTCGACCAATGGACAATTTCACATTTTTCGACAGGCATTACAATTTCAACGTTAAGAATCTTCATATTCCAAAGAGCTTTGAACATTATGTTCAAGCCAGTTTTCGGGTCTTTTGCATTAGTAAATATGATAATATATTTTGTTCTGTTCTTCCAGTAAAATAACAATCGGGCCCTGCTGAGTATATTTAGTAGAGACCCTACATTTTCTGCCAAGACCACAAAAATGTCACTCTTACCAAACTGTTGTGAACTTGTCAGTTTGTTTGTTGTATGGTTGTGAACATTGTTAGTGAAATGCTCAATAGTAACAGGAAAAGCACATTCTTGAAATATTTCGCGAAAATTATCGCCGATCTGTGAAAATAGAAAACTAATTGTCTTCAGATTGTTTGATTGTAAGGTGCAAATATCTTGCACTACTTTTAAAACGTTCAAAGCGTAAATATCTGTTACGGTATTGTTATTAGTTATAGTTGAGTAAACAGGTAGAAGCTGATGAATGCAAAATAGAAGTAACAACGTTGTTTGCCTTGGGCTTGTCAATAAGGTTGTCATTTTCAGCTTCCTGATCTTCCCGAACAATAATCTGAAATACAAAAAAGAAGCTACAGGTAATTGAGAACATGAGATTGACAAGTCATCGCATTTAAAAAATAACACTGGTCCATTTAAATAACTTTCATTGATTTAGTTTATTGTTCTGTATCGAGTTTCATTGCCAAAGCGAATTGAATTTATCCAACAGTTTAGAATTAGCAATGAGAGATTATTTTGAGAGAGGTTTTCAGAGAAGATTAGGCATTAGTAGTCCAATTAAGACAGTTCAACGCCTTCTTGTGGGGCTCGGTGGGGCTCGCAGTGTTGCCAATCGCTTATTCGAAAAAATCACCAAGGTTTTTGGTCTAACCTAACCTAAAACAGCAAGGAGTTGGCAACTTTGCTTGAGAGTTCACAAACCGGAAGTGGGGCTCGGTGGGGCTCGCAGTGTTGCCAACTTCTTACTCGAAAAAATCACCAAGGTTTTTTTTGGTCTAACCTAACCTAAAGCAAGGAGCTGGCAATCTTGCTTGAGAGTTCTGCAACCGAAAGTAAAACTCGCAGTGTTGCCAACACCTACTCGAAAAAAAATCACCAAGGTTTTTCTTGGTCTAACCTAGCCTAAAGCAAGGAACTGGCAATCTTGCTTGAGACTTGCGTTACAGTGCATAAAGCAAGGTTGCCAACCTACTGGTACTTTTGCCATAGTTTTTTACAAAAAAAGAGAGAGAAGAGAGGGAGGGAAGAGTTAAACAACCGACGGCCCACCTACAGCTTTTTTTTGTCTAACCTAACCTAAAGCAAGGGGCTGGCAACTTTGCTTGAGGCTTGTTTTACAGTGCATAAAGCAATTTTTGGTAACCTACTGGCATTTTTGCCATAGCCTTTTACAAAAAAGAGAGAGGAGAGAGAGAGGGGGGAAGAGTTAAACAACCGACAGCCTACCTACAGCTTTTTTTTTTTTTTTTTACTTAGCAAAAGCTACTATTTTTTGAGGCTTAGCCAATTTATATACTGGCGTAACATACACACACTAAACAAGGAGAGCCGGCAACAAATATATACTGCCGTAAAAGAGAGAGAAAAACCTATAGCTGGGAACAGTAATGAGCGGATGCGCCATATCGTAATTTTCCAACTCCGTATATCGTGATTTTTGTAAACCTACCTCTCTCGGGGGAACGATGTGTCACACACACACATGCACACATACATGCATGCATGCGTATGTATTGTAACACAAACAAACAAACAAAATAATAATTGTTGTTTTTAGGATGCCTGGCCCCTATAACCTCGCCAGGGTGCGTGGTGCCCAACCAAAAATGTAAAAGTTTTCTAATGGCTGCGGTTATAGATTACCGCACCTCTGTAGAGTTTCACGTGTTTTTTTTTTCCCCCAAACTTCCATGAAACCCTACAGAGGACCTCCGTAATGCATGCAACGTGTACTAACGACTCTAGTGTTATTTGATGTTGTGATATTTTTGGATATAGAGTTTTATTGTGAGATATAGATAAAAATAATTATGTTTATTATAATATTTTCTTGATGAAGATGGAGAATGTATGTGTGTGTGTTACAAATAAAGTTGCATGCTTATTTTTCTAGTGTGTGTGTATGTGTTTTTGATGTTTCGACAGCTTCTGAAACGATAAAAAAAATATTTTATTGTTAATTTTCACGTGTAAAAACAACAACAAATTTTTTTTGTGCAAATTTTCTGATTGTCTCTCGTGCTATAGTGCAAAAAAGATATTGTAGCTGATAGCTAATGAAATTGACATTTGTAACTGATCTGAACTAGTGAAATTCGTATTGTGCCATTGTAACTGATTGTGCTAGTGCAGAAAATTTCTTATTGTGCAAGAAAATAGATGTTAAAAAAAACTTGTTAAAACTGCTCTGTGACCCTCTCGTTCTTCACGTCGTAGGCGAAGGACTTCTCTGCAATCAGGATGACACTGCATAGGGTATCCTCGGGCAAGGCGTCGTGGAACTCGCAGACGACCTTGATGTTGGTTCGATCGTTGACCACAACCTTCTTCCTCTTAGATGTGTTGATGACGGTCATGGGTCTCCGGGCTTTGAATTCGCTGGGCGTGTAGTACATGTCCACGCTTCCCTCGGTCACGCGTTTGTAAGCTGTGTAAGCTTCGTAAAGTTTGAGGTAATCGTCTTTGGTCACGTCGAGGTTGTAATTCTCGCGCGGGAACACTTCGTTACGACCGTTCTTCAGATAAACGTTCTTGATTTTGCAGTCGTCGAACTTGCTGGAATCTTTCTCCTGATTTTTGTCCCTCCCGGTCTGAAAAAGCACTACGACGAAATCTGGCATGTCGAACTGTATGTTGTTGAACTGCGTCGTCACGTCGAATTCCATGTGACTCCCCGACGCCATCTTCTGTACGCACTGGTAACCGTGAAAGTGAATCAACACCTGCGGACTTTTCAAGATCTCCGCTTTGTACTTGAGGGCGTAGTTCGTTTCGTATTCTACCACCGGCATTCTCAATTCCATGCTCCGGATGACGCATTTCGCCGCTTCGGGTAGAGTGTTGGCTATCGGCGTGGTGCCGTCCGGACCCAAAGTAGCGTATCGCATCAGTGCGTCGTTGTCGTTGGCTGCTCTTCGAAACGTGATCCTCAGTCCTCCCTTCCACATGATCTCCTTGTAGTCCGAGAAGAAACCAGGCAGCAGACGCATGGGAAAGAGCACCGTGTGACTTCTCGTCGATATTTTGGTCCCGGCTTCGAATCCCCCGGCCTGGTAGTACGCTGCGTCCGTTTTGGATAATTTCAACGTTCCCACTGCCGTCGACGTGATGCCTGGATAATCTATTCTGTCGATGACGGTGTTGTGTTTCCTCACCTCCACCTGCGAGAACAGGTGAGGCACGAAGTTGTCCACGAGTATCAAGTTTGCTGCTGCGGGAAACGCGTCTCCGCTTTCCTTCTTCACCACGTCGAATTGAAGGTAGAGGTCCGCTCTGTGAGGATGAACGAACCCATCCCCTACGTCCACGTCGTATTCGATCTCCCTGTTCGCTTCGTTCAGATTGGCGAACGTGCGACGGTTGGGAGGGAAAGATTGCAATTCGTAACTTTCGATTTGCTCCATTTTACATGTATGGTTATTTATTATACGTTGATCTCCACGATGGCCGTGGTCGTGGCACCTGCGAAATCCACCACGTCTCCTTTCTCGTTCGTCACCACCAACTCTATGTCGTCTATGCGGTTGCGACATACTGGAAAATAGATCGGCGAAGAGGGCGTGTAGATGATCGGTTCCATGAACTCGGAACTTGGTTTGAAAGTGGCTATGATTCCCGTCTGCTTGTGACTTCCCAGTAATCCGTCCGAAGATTTCGTGATCATGCCTTCCGCTACGTTGCAGTGTACGTTCAGAGTCTCTATGGCCAAGAATTTAGGAATGTTGGTTGCTACGTGCTTGATGCCAGCTTCGAGTTTGGTGTCGTTCTCGAAACCTAAAAGTTCTCCCATGGTGCCCAGGTCCACGGTCTCCATCGCGGATAGGATTTCCACTCTGTGCGTGACCGAATTTTGAGAAAGGTATGTGCCTTTGGGTAATTGAGCTTGCAAAGTGGAAAGATTGTATTGTCCTGGCGTGACGACGATGTGTTCGCTTCCGACGCTAATTTTGTTGTTGTGCTGGGTGACGTTAGGTATGAGGTACATGCTGTAGAATGCACGCAGAGCCACGGATTTAGGATAGACAATGTCGTCGTGCAGCGTGAGTTTCAAGATTGAAGATTCGCTCGTGAGATGGAACACGCCCATCCTAGTGATGCTGTTTGAGGTTCCACAATGCTTTCTGGAAATCTTCGATCGTAGGGTTATTTATTTTAGAGAGAAACGCGAGTACGGAGAGGCAGAGATGACCGCAGTTCACGTCTCCGAAATTTTGAATGCGTTCGTCGTTGTAGTATATGGAAGTTTTGTTCGTTTTCAGATAATGAATTAAATTTGTAGGTGGAACACCTCCGAAAGAATCGAAAACGAATGCTTTATCATTGTCGTTTTTGTGGTAACATATCCAATGCGTGCCTGGATTTTCTTGACCGTCCAAGTTGACTACTCCACATTCTCTTCTTTTAACGCTTGAAGGTAACGAGTCGGACATGAAAACTCCTCTGAAGTGTTTGATTTGTAACGCTTCGATCAGAGATTCAATGTCTCGGTTGGTGAGTGCTTCTGTTTCTTTTTTTTATATTTCTTCAAAGCATCGAGGTTGCTTTTTTGTTTTTTGGTTATACCTTTCCCCTTCTTCTCCATGGCCAGGTTGTGACGTTTCTGTTCTTCCAATTCCGCCTTGTTCTTCTTCGAGTCGATGACGGTTTTCGCAATGGCGGCACTTCCGCCGGCCAAACTTCCAACGGCCCCCAATGCTGCCAGGATGGCCGGGATGCTGAATATGAAACCTCCGATCTTTTGCTGTTTCCGCGAACGCTGCAATCTTTTCAATTGAGGTGTGCTGAGCAGCAATTTCATTCCGTGTCCTTTGCTCAAGCAAGAACGTTTCTTCTCGCGTTGTTTCTTGGTGAGTAACCCATCGAGAGCACCTAGATTTTTTAGATTGGAGTATGGTATCTGGTACACGACACCCTTGGGCTTCATGTTGATGCTCTATGTGTTATTTTCACGGTATGTTATTTATATATATATTCTGAGATTTTTCTTGTGTAGTTTTTTACGGTATGTTATTTATATATTTTCAAAGCCTCGCAGTCGTTACACAAATTCTATAACGTGTTTCGTTTTCTTGCCAAGAAGTTCCTTTGTCCCCTTGTACACGATTCGAGTTTTGTTCTCGATTAAAATAGATAGCTTCTCGTCGGATAACATGTTAGCGTATCGATCTGGTAAAAATAGACTGTATTGTGCGTTGAGCAACAGGCGTACCTTGGGACCATACTGGGTAGAAACGATTGAACCGGAAGTTATCGTGTAAGGTTTGTCGACTTCCAATTCCTGAATTTTTACATACTCGACTGACAAATTTAGCATTTGTTTTAATGCTTGGAGATCGCTTATTTTTTCAGTTGTCATATCAAAAAAAATTTCAGAGTGTTAGAGAGAAATTAAATTGTTTTTCACGATGTGTGTTATTTATATATACCGAAGATTATTTTTTTCACGATGTGTGTTATTTATATATCAAGTTTTTTTTTTTTTTGACACGTATATATATTATTATTTTTTTAACAGAGGAAGAAAGTCCGTGCTTCGGAAAACGCGAGGATGAGCGTAGTGATATCATCCTTCTCCTGCATAGACTTGTACCAATCATCAGTATACTGTCTTCTTCCCTGCATCGCCTCGTTCAGTTCGTCCGACCTATCGTCCAATTTCTCCCCTGCAGCCGAAAGCAGAATGTTGAGATCACCGCACCTCAAACCACTAATCTCCCGAAGAAGGTCCTTGAGAACCATTTCACAAGGGATGCGAAATTCCGGCGTCGTTTTTGCCATGATTACAAGTTTATTAACATCTCCGTTAACTACCTTTTTGAATATTTTAGATAGTAGCTCGGGTGGCAAATCGGTTATGCAAGCCATGTTGTTTTTTTTACTGTATGTTATTTATATACCCCACCCCAATTTTTGTTTCGTGTTCATGGCGATGGTGGTACCCAGTGCGGCGACCCGTTCACCCAACGATGCGTCTCTACTCACGAACCTTTCGAAAGCTGCGTGCTCTAACTTTCTGTCTGCTTCGTGACGTGCATTCAGATCCGTCTGCGTGGTGTTGTAGGCGATGTCGTGATCTTTGCATGCGGCATCCAACGGATTCACACCCTTGTCTCCTCTCTCCAATCTTTTCTCGAGTTTGGTACCCGGTCCGCAGTACTGGTAGCCAGGTAGATGCATCTCGAAAGGTAACTTGTTGATGATGTCGTTCACGAGCCCCTTTCCTTCGGCCACGTTCCAGAATTTCGGAGGCAGCGTGTTGATGATTTTGATCAGGTAACCTATGCCCTTGTCGTCGTTCACGATGAAGTTGGAAAGTTTCGTGCTGATCATGTCCACGATGCCAACCTTCTCGTTGTAGAAATTACGGTTGCCTGCATTCTCTTCGCCGGCTATCACCAACAATCGGTCCACGAGTTTCCTAACGTCGTCCACCCAAACGAATTCTTTGGGTAGCGTGTTGTAGCGTTTGACGCCGCTGCCTGTTTTGACCTGGTTCCAAATCGGTTTGATGAGATTCCTGTACTTCTCGCCGCTGCTTGATTTCACCCTATTCTGCGAGGCGTCGTTGTTCTGGTACAAGGCATCCGTCATGATCAGAATTTCCTTGTAACTCTGGTAATCTTCGTCGGTGTAATCTTTCGGCTGCTTTTTGGCGACGAGTTCCCACAGTCCAACCGTACCCGGATACCTGTTCCAACTATCCTTGTCGCCTAAATTGACTTTAATGTCGTTGCCTTCGAAGGTCACCTTCGATTTTCCAATCTTCCACACCACACCGCCGCCTTCGCTGGTTTCCATGCTGGGATACAATCCGAACACTTCATCCTTGTCGAATTTCCCCGTGCTCAGGTAGTCTCGTGCCAAAGGTCCCAACTCGATCTTATCCGAAGATGACGACGTGCTGCCTATGGCTCGACGTCGTGCAGGTGCATCCTTCAGTTCGAACGGTGTCGAAGGAATGCTCGAAATGGGCGTGGGTACGGTGTAACTTTTAGCTGCGAGCGGTACGAGTTCATTAATCAAATTTTTATTTTGTTCCGTGACACTTTTAATTTCTTTACCTAGACCGCTGATGGCATCGATCACGGGTTGATCCTGACGTTTCTTCTCTTCGTAGAATCCGCGATTCTCGGATTTCCAACCTTTGAAGCGTTTCGCGAGGTAATCGCGAAGCTTGAGATTTTCGTCTTCGATTTTTCGTTTCGTCATGACGTTATTTATATACGTCGTTTCTCACAACGTTGCAACGTTTAGAAAGTCGTTGATTTTGTTTCTGTATTTTCCGTCGTTGGGTTTCCTCGTCATGTCGATCGTCGCGAATCCGAAATCGTCACCGTTCCAGCAAGTAGAGCAGCAGCGTTCCGAAAATTGATTGTAGTTCATGTCTCCGCCTACGTAGTCATCGTACGCGTGCTTGAGGTTGGTGTGATCTTGACGAAACAAACATATGAAATTAGCGTTGTCGCGTACTAACTGTTTTGGAATTTTGGAAAACGTTTGAGCCAGGTAAAAACAATCCATTCCCTTGTGACGACCTTGCGTGAAAAAGTTGCGAATTTCATTTTGATTTTCCAGGATGGCGTCGTCGAACACAACGACTGAATTTTCACGACAATCGTCGAGTGGTTTTATTTCCGAGGCGAACGTTGCAATGTCCAGACCATCGTACAGTTTCATCAGTTGCTGGTATTTGGATTGCTCCAAACTTTTCGAGAACACGTACAGGTGCCTGTTCTTCCAATCTAACCAATTTGGTGCGAGGAGAAAATTGTCCACGAGCAGCGTCGTTTTCCCACACCCCGAAGGACCTACGATCAGACAGCGGATGCTGTCGGGAAGCAACTTGCCGTTCTTTTTCTTCGTTTGACTTTCCGGATCCGGTAGACGCTTCACCACGTTCCACGTACTCACAAGATCACTTCGTCCGCGTCGATCCAACTCTTTTCTGGAAGTCCCAGCCATTTGACAAACAGTTTGTCACCTTTCCTACGCAATACTTTCTCGATGAGGTACGTGTCGGGGTGTTTCGTTTTAGAGAGTTCCTCTTCGTAAAATCTTCCTTTCAAAATCTCGCTGCTACTATCTTTTATTATATACGTGTGTCGGTTTCCGGGTAGAACTCGAACCACCGTAAAGAGTTCCGTGCTCCAATTTTTTGTGAATCCCTTCTCGAAGGTGCGTTTGAATTTGCTGATCCTCACCTGGTCTCCAATTTTGTATTTAGCTTTTTTTGTCGTGGGTGTGTACTTTGGACAGTAAACTGTAGAAATTAAACGCTGCTCGTCGGACTTGGTAACGTCGGCTGGCTTCATGCCTATCGTTCTGTGTACTGTATCATTATAGGTGTCGACGAGTTCCGGCAGGATGTCGACCCATTTGTAATTTCCCCGAAGCGTGAATCGTTTCCACATGTGTGTTTTCAAGGTTCGATTGAATCTTTCCACGATGCTGGCTTTGATGTGACTGAAGCTCGAATAATGTCGAATCTTGTGTTTTTGAATAAACTTTTGGAATACGGCGTTGTAAAATTCTTTACCGTTGTCCGTTTGCAGAAACCGTGGTCGTCTGCCACCGCTTTCGCGAAAAATTAATTTGAATGCTTCCGTGACGCACGTTCCCGTTTTTGCCTTCAAAGGTAGAGCCCATGCGAATTTCGAAAACGTGTCTATGACGGTGAGGAGGTACTTGTTGCCCTTGTTCAATTTATGCACGTTTTTCAAATTGCCGCTACTCATCTCCACGAGGTCACTTTGCCAGAGGTCGTCGATGCCCTTGGTTACCACAGCCAAACGTTCGTAGTTACGGCGTGCAGGTTTATGCAATTCTTCGACGATGGCTTGCCTAGACATTTTCTTAGAGATTACGTTTCAAGAGAAGCACAAGCGTGATGGGATTCAAAGAGGGTGGCACTTCGCTCGTGTTTTGAATGATCAGCTTATCGCCGGCACTCACGTCGAAAACGGTGAGATCTTCGTCTTCGTGTATTTCATATATGTTGCGCGTTTCGTTCCAACGTGCCAGAGGAATGTTTCCTGCTTTCTGGACACCACGATTCGATATCAAAGTCATGGTGGGAACGCTAGCTTTTCTACCGTGAGACCAGTACGAAAATTCGTTTATCTGAATCGTGCCATCGAGGAGAAACTTGTAGTACGGATGATAAGGATGCAACATGTACAGTTTGTTACCTTCGACGAACGTGGAGATTCTCTGTTGATTGGGTACGCTGTTGATTTCGATGGCTTGCAGAGAATGCAGTTTAGCGAATTTAGTATCGACGCTAACGAGGTTGCTGTGAAGCTGACCCAGCGTGTTTTGTACGGGCAGCAAATGCTCGACTATGGTATCCGTTACGGTAGAAAACGACGGTTTGATTTTTACTTCCACGTTCAACTGCTTGTAGCTTTCGTTGAGTTCTTGCAACTTGGCACCGAAAGAGGTCAGCGTTGATTCCTGCGTTGATTCCAGCACTCCAACTTGATCTCTGATGTTGACGACGATGTTCTGAAGGTTCTCGACTTGATTCAATTTCGAGCTCTTCTCGGTAAGATCGTTCACGATGCTTCGCATCTCTGTAAACTGCGTGTGAAGGTCGGCGACGCTCTGCGAAGTGGGCAACGTCGACACCAGCGAACTAATTTCGTCTCGAATCTGTTCCACGTTCGCCGTTTCCGTTTCCAGTCGTTTCAGCATTCGAGATATGTTTCTTTTCAAAGCGTGCAATTCTTTGGAGGTGGGGAGATTGGCCACTTTACTCTCGAGATCGCTCAACGAACTTTTGATGTCGCTCGATTCGGATAGTGCCGTCACCGCCGTTTTCAATTTTTCCAAATCTTCGCTCGAAGGCACGCTCGTCCGTAACGATTCCAAGTCACCCTGTATGTTGTCGAGTACGTGATGAAAATGAGCAAGATTCGTTTCGACGTTCAAATTTTCTAAATATTCGATCTTCTGCTGAACCGTGCTTAACGTGTCTTGAATGCTCGTCAACGCTCTCGCTTCGGCATGAATATTTTTAATTTCTTCGTTGATCAATTCCAAGGACGCCTGAAGCGTAGCGATGGTGGTTTGAATGTGTTCGAAATCTTGATAGGCCTCCAATTGAATTTTTATGTTCGCGACGCTTTTACCGATGACCTGCAGTTCGTCCGACGATGGTAGGTTCGTCATTGTATCTTCCAAAGTCTGCAACTTGGATTTAATTTCTTCCAACGTGCTGGTGAATTCTTCTTGTAATTTGGAAACGACGACATGCAAGCGTTCTGCGTCTATATCGTTCACCACAGTTTGAAGTTCGGAGAAATTTTTTTCTATTGCGGAAGTTCGTTCTTCGATTTCGAGTTTCAATTTTTCCAAATCTTCATTTTTCGATTGAAATTGCTGTAATTTGGCCAAATCATTTTGAAGCGAATCCACGCTCAACTGTATATTTTGAACGCTGTCGTAAGAAGGTACGTCGACATAATTTTTTATCAGCGTCTTCAGTTCGGAATCGATTTTCAGAATGGGATCGAGACATTGCGTTTGGAGCGTAGCGATTTCCGACTCTAAACTTTTGTTTAAGGTTTCCTGCAAAGCGATCAAATCGGTCCTCAACTTCTTAACTCGAATGTCCAACATGAGAATCTCTTCTGCGTGGTCTACACGCTTGGTGTTGCCGAAAATGTCGTTAGGCATTTTGTTAACGGTTATTTATAATAGGATAGACGATTCGTAATTCTACGAAGAGAGGAATAAGTTTGTCGTAATCTCCGAGGAGTTCCATGTAAAAATAATCTCCTGCGGACACATCGTACGTAATGTTAGAAAGCATCTTGTCGTGCTTGATTCGAAAAATGTTCTTGCCGGTAGAAATTTTGATTTCGCCTGCGTTTTCCGGATTCACGGTGATTTGAAGTTTCCCGTCGATCGGAATTTCGTAGAAATGTAAATTGTTATTAAAAACATAAAACATCTTGCCCACATCGTCATTCAGTTTCGTCCAAATGCTGTTGAGGTGAATGATCAACAGACCGTTGAGTTTAGGTAACACGGAAGGTAAGACTTCATGATCTGGTATGGTTTCCATAATGATCTGTTTTTTGAAACCGAACAAATTCATAGGCATGCTGGTTATTTAAGAATACGGTCATAGTTTTTTTTTGTAATGACAGTCAAAATGTTTTTTTTTGTTTTGTTTTGTTTTTTTTATCTTTGTGAAGATGGACATATGTTGCAGGTTTTGCTTTCTGCTAAGCGATAGTGCCCCCACGGCAATGTGTGAATACCACACTCGAGAACGCACCTCTTGTCGTCGTTGGGATCCAGGGCAATTTTTCTAACTTTGTTTGTGGTGATGATATGGTCGACGCTCTGGATGCGCTGTTCTTCTCTTAGAACCGACGACCTGGTCTTGAGGCAATCGACAAAGTCCTCGAATGCGAGATGCTCCCGAACCACCTGTCTGCCGACACCCTTGGCCTTCTTGGTAACGCTGCCCTCGGCTTTGATGGCATAGGCCTTGGCGCGAAGACCTGCAAACTCGAGAATTACATCACCGTCCTTCTCGTCTTTGAGTTTGCCAGGCACTTTTTTGTTTCGGGGCAGGATGCCGTACTGGTTCGGCTGGGGGTAGCCCGAGGTGTCGAAGAGGTTAAGCAAAGCTGGTGCCGTGACTATATCCCCGTATGCATCGGCTGAGTGGACGTGGTACACCAAGCTGTCCGTGTCCGTGTAGAGTAGGTTAATATTGTCGTTATAGTGCTGGCGTAGTACCCCATAATATGTTTGAAACATGTGCAGCTTGCTCAGGTCTAATACTGAGGCACCAACATAAATTGGCTTGTCGAGTTTTACCTCACCCTTCCTCATATGCACCAGAGCAAGCTGCTCGTTATAAATGGTTCTCGATTTGAATAACGGGTTCGCTACGAGCCTGCGACATTGTGCTTTCCTCGTTACCAATTTTATGTCCATGCGATTCCGTACATTCTCCATGGTCTTGCCAAACACCGCATTGTTCATAAGCTTGAAGAAATCCTTATCAAGCTCGGACGTGGCTGCGGTGCGGTGTTCAGTGTTGAGCTCGATATATGGACGCAACCATGAAGAATGTTCGAACTTGAGGATGCGGTGAACTGCGTGGACGGTGACCCCTTGCCGCATCAACCACCCGAGATTCTGGTAGTGAAGAACGTATTTCTTCTTGGGCTCGAAACCCATGACGAGCTTCTTCTGGTTGGAATCGGGTGGACACTTGAACTCGGGTGCAGGGGGGAGATCGCAGAACAAATCCTGCAGCTCCTCGGAGAACTCAAGGTCCACCTCGGCGAAGAACCCATGTTCCGAATCGTCGAAGTTTTTGATGTCGAATTCAGAAGAATCAGCCCACTCGAAGTTTTTAAAGGGGAGTGGCTGCATCATAGAGTGCCCGTACAAGTTATTTACGTCCGTGTACATGATGTAGCTTGACGGTTGGGTGGAGTCGTAGCCAGTAGCCATGTGATGGTTGTTGGCGCGCGCGTGCCGTTGCGACACCTGGACCATTCCACCCCGCACGGCGCGTTCCACAAACAGCATCATGTCCACGTCCGAAAGAAGCTCCAGCTCGATCTTCGTCACCAGAAACATGGCTGACCATGCCAGTCCGGGGAGACTATAGAAGTAGGCGGGATCCAGGTGGTAGATGTTCATTGCAGTCGCACGGAACGTCTGGAACACGTCGGCGAGGAGCGTCACATCAAGTCTGAGGTAGGCGTCGTGGTAGTCCCCGAGAGTTCGACAGCCCAGCTCGCGCCACATGGACTGGGCGTGGTGATAGTCATCCTCGGTGATGTTCGAGCCTCGCAGCTTGCTATAGAAGTTTGCTCGAGGAGGTAGCGACGTCTCTGCGAACTTGGAAGGGTCTGTGATGTATTCGTAGGGATAGACTCCCTTACGCTTGAAGAGACCTGCGTCCAAGTTCGGAAAGTTTCCGGAGGTAATAAGCATTTGCTCGTCGCTAAGCTTCCCTGCGAGAGCATCGAGGCTGGCCGGGAGGAACCTCAGGGAGTCGAGGAAGCGAAGCTCGACGGTAGAGTGTGATCCTGAGATTCGCACCCACTTGCTCACACTGATGTAACGCTCCTCGTTCTGCGCCAGGACGTTGATTCTCTCGTTGTCGTACCCAAGATG
Organism: Lepisma saccharinum; assembly: GCF_977018435.1. NCBI lineage: Eukaryota > Metazoa > Arthropoda > Insecta > Zygentoma > Lepismatidae > Lepisma > Lepisma saccharinum. Next base: position 5,807,440 of record NC_139246.1, read on the forward strand.
CTTGACGAGGTGGTGGAAGTCGTATCCCGAGCCATTGTGAAAAAACACAGGGATAAATCGCGGGTCCCGGGCCATGAGGTTGCATCCGTTGCACCATGGACCAACATACCTACCGTTAAAGTGATCATGGTGTTGGACTTTACGGTTGTTGTCGGTGTACTCCTTGACGCAGACAGGGCAAGCGATGGACTCGTCGTGTCTACGTTGATCGTCGGGGGGCAGTGGGAGCATAGACTTTGGGGCCAACAGTACTTTTGTTATCTCGCTGGCTTCCACAACCATCCTCTCGAGGAAGTGTTTGGCTGCGTCGGGACCGCGATACACATAGGGCTCGGGGGCAATGTGCTGGTCACGTCGCACCACAACGTATGCATAACTCGAAGCCTCGTGGAGTTGGTAAGGGGTGGTGGAAGAAACTTCGGGGTCGGGATCGCAAGTGGACAGGGGTTTGAGGAAGGCTTCGAAATCCGCGATGATGATAGCGGGATGTTCTACCATGGCACCGTGCATGTGGAAACGCTCCACGGTGTCAGGTTTGGGCAAGACTGCCACACCAGGCTCGTTGTTACTACAGTAGAACTTGTGGCGAGCGAGCTTCTCGACAGCGATGTTGGGGCCTCGGATGTGCTGATAATCCTGCTGTTTTTGATTGTCAAAAGTTGACAAGCACCTTCGACAAACTTCTATGTGGTGACTATCACTGCTCCGCTGGCTCGAAACAAGTCTAGAGAGGGAACGGATGAGGGTGTAGTGGTGATGGGTCTCGTCCTTGATGAGCAGAAGGTGAATTTCCTGCGCACCATCAACATTTACGTCGCTCACCCGGATGGGGTACACCGCATTTTCGTCAGTGAGACCGTAAACGTTGATAGCCAACCGCGCACAAACCTCAAACTTTCGAATATCCGGGACCTCTACCGGGTAGTCGATCCCAGCCATCGCAACTTCCAGCTCTGGTTCGTAGGGTAGGTAGTGGCTAACTCGGTGTGGATGGTTTTTCCGGTCGACAGGGTGCAACGCTGCAAGCACCGACCAGAGAAAACACTTGGCGTCACTGTTCTGAATGTTCAGGACGGCCTTTTTTGCCGCAATAGTAGGTGGTAAGGCGGCGTAGCTGGAGGCGGAGAGAGGCACGAACTTACAAAGTTTGACGCACAGTTCGTGAGGCTCGCCACACAGCGAACCCCCCGAGCCTTTAGCTTGATGTTCTTCTTGTTTCGCCACCAGCTCATCGGTAAACTGGTTGTAGATGACCTCGAGGTTGTCGACATCCGCCAGATGCAGCGTCTTCGCCTTGGTGTTGTGGCAGAAGCTGTAAATTTCATCGGACGGCTTCTTGTACTGGCAACGTAGCGATGCGTAGAATTTGGTGGAGTACGCAGCCAGTGCATCGTCGAGGATGGAAATAATTTCGGCTCGCGCGTTCTCCAAAAAGCTACGCACGTCGCATGAGCCCTCCGAAGTGATGACAAAATCCTCTAACAACTGCTGGAAAGCAGACTGGTTCGCTTTCACCACAGGCTTGACGCGTTTCGTGGGTGGTGTATTGATGGAGGCTGCTTCTGCCTTCCTCTTGGTGGAGGTCGAAGGCTGGTCCCCAGATGTATTTTTGCTTAGACAATGAAGCCTATGCTCCTTGACATACGCAATTGTGAACTGTTTATTGCATCCGGAACATAGTTCAGTGGCAGCCAAATGCTTGCCTGGCACGCAGGTGCGACAATGTCTTGCAAAATGTGCGCTTGATTTGGTTTCCTTGCACACAGGACAACTTTTCATGGAGCGCATTTTTTTGGGGGGTATGTTTATTTATATGTAATCTGTTGGTGGTAGAGTGTTTACAAAAAAAATGCCTTACGAGAAAAATTTTGCAGGCTAATTCTAATTAGTGTTAGTTTGAGGGGTTTATTTATATATGGGTGGCGTTGTTTTCCTCAAATATGTACTTTAATAAACCCTGTAAAAAAATTTAAAAAAATATATAAGAAGTTTGAGAAAAAAAAAACACGTGAAACCCTACAGAGGTGCGGTAATCTATAACCGCAGCCATTAGAAAACTTTTACATTTTTGGTTGGGCACCACGCACCCTGGCGAGGTTATAGGGGCCAGGCATTCTAAAAAACAACAATTATTATTTTGTTTGTTTGTTTGCGTCACAATGTTCCCCCGAGAGAGGTTTACAAACGTCACGATATACAAACATTGGCCCCCGGGAGTTGGAAAATTACGATATGGCGCATTCGCTCATTACTGTTCCCAGCTATAAGTTTTTCTCTTTTTCTTTTTAGTTTTTGCCAACTAAAAAAAGTGTAGGTAGGAGTTGGTAACACCGCGAGAAAATAGAGATCGTACCTTACAAGAAAAAACCATTAAGGCGATTTTTACTTGATGATGTTGAACCCGTGCAGTGTTCCCATCCATCCATCTCTCTCTTTTACGGCAGTGCCCGCTTTCCTTGTTTAGTATATGTAGGTTGGCAACATTGCTTTATGCGCTGTAAGGCAAGCCTCAAGCAAAGTTGCCAGCCCCTTGCTTTAGGTTAGGTTAGACAAAAAAGCTATAGGTGGGCCGTCGGTTGTTTAACTCTTCCCTCCCTCTCTTCTCTCTCTTTTGTAAAAAACTATGGCAAAAGTACCAGTAGGTTGGCAACCTTGCTTTATGCACTGTAACGCAAGTCTCAAGCAAGATTGCCAGTTCCTTGCTTTAGGCTAGGTTAGACCAAGAAAAACCTTGGTGATTTTTTTTCGAGTAGGTGTTGGCACCACTGCGAGTTTTACTTTCGGTTGCAGAACTCTCAAGCAAGATTGCCAGCTCCTTGCTTTAGGCTAGGTTAGACCAAAAAAAACCTTGGTGATTTTTTCGAGTAAGAAGTTGGCAACACTGCAAGCCCCACCGAGCCCCACTTCCGGTTTGTGAACTCTCAAGCAAAGTTGCCAACTCCTTGCTGTTTTAGGTTAGGTTAGACCAAAAACCTTGGTGATTTTTTCGAATAAGCGCTTGGTAACACTGCGAGCCCCACCGAGCCCCAAAAGGTGGCGTTGAACTCTCTAAATTGGACTACTGGCATTCTATGTTCTAATGACGTAATTGTGATATGAAGTGAATTTATCCATGTAAGCTAGCGGAGAAAATTTGCTTGGCAGTGTTGCAAAACGCAGATACAAATAATGTCAAAGAAGTGAACGCATGAAATCGACCAAAATGTGAATTTCCTTATGACACAGTTGGTTTCAAATTTGTAAGTAATAAAGCTCATTTAATTTCTCGCTATAGACAAATAAAAAGTACGGATTTACAAATGGGAATGCATTGTACGTACGCAAGTGCCTAGCACAGTACAAAACCTATCGGTTCTATATTTTTATATGGACGAGTGAAAGCAATACATTTTTTGTCAATTGTGTCTTCTATGTTTAATCTGTAATATTAAACAACGTTGGCGCGAGAAAGCTGCTTGTTCCTTGATGTTTCTGTGCCGCGCTAGGGAGAAGCAGTGTTGCTGCATGAAGGAAAATTTACCTTGTAGGAAAATTTAGGTCCAATTTTAGGTAAATGTGAGATTTTATGAAAAATATAGAAATTGGCGAAAAAATTGAAGGTGTCGTACTTGCATGTTTTACTTGCGTTGGCGTTTTATTTTTATTGCATCTAATTAATCTATATATGCAATAAATAAGAATTTTTACGGTAAACGAAGTCAAATTTTGAGAATACGTCACTGGTTTTAGATTGTGTTCTAAGATCTTAAACAACTTCTGCCAAGTGTTTTATCATCACATACTGTTATCCTGCCATAAGTACAAATTGTTCACTCAGTACTGGTAAATGTGAACCTGTGAACAAAACTTACATTTAAAATTAATGTTTCGAGAGAACTACCTAAAGAGAAAAGTGAATGGAATGTAAATACTTTTAAAAGTTGTGTATCTCTGCATGCTCATCTATACTCTGTCTAGTGTTGCCCACGGGACGAGACGGGACAGGCTTTTAAAAATTCGAGACGAGACGAGATTGACCATGTGTCATAAGACAAACGTATATTTTCGAGACGAGACAGCATTTCCACGAGACGAGACAGGCCAAAGTCTCGTCTCGTGGGCAACACTAACTCTGTCCCAACTATCTCCAGAGGAGGCCAACGAAAACAAGTTTCTGCGCAAGTAGTGACGTAAGACTGCTCCACCAATGTACACGTGAGAGGGAACGGGATTGTGCGGAGGGGGAAACGACTGCAGTTACCAGCCTTCGCAGCAGCGTGTACTGCTTCGCTCTGTCCACTCGATTTTCTCCCCTTCTGTGACGCTATGCGCGGCCTTGCTCCATAGTTAGTTGAGACAGGGTATAAGTCTGCATTGTAAAACAAATTATGACAAAACCGTTAAAATAATATTATAAGACGTAATTTTAATTGACTATTGTTTTTATAGCTTTATCAGCTTGCTTAAAATGTGTTTGTTGGGTGTTGTTATTGCTACGGCTGGCATTTATAATGGAGCTGTTAGAGACGCCAGGGGTCCAGTGTTAGAATCCTGGCCTGGGCATGGGTATTCTTTGTAAGTATATTTTTATCAATTGCATCATATCATCACTCATCCTCATCGTCGCGATAAACCCAAAGTGACAGAACATCGGCGCTAAATAACAAAATTCAAATCAAAGCTTATGAACAGAGGAAGTCGCGAGGAGAAATTTGTAATTTTATAAAGTTCCAACAATAAAAGACTGTAATATAAACGTGCAATATCTCCAAACAATATTTTTAAAAAATAACTTTATTGTTATGTATAAATTGAAGTTAGTTTCCTTTCACCCGTTCAATGCTAACAAATAAATGAAAGAAGTTACAATTGCATTTTGGGCTAAGGAAAATTATAGAGAATGACTTGGTCTTTTAGTGTCTATCTTCCTAACGCAATTATTGCAAAAATATTAATTCGATTACAACATATTTATACATTTTCAAATGTCATTGCATGATAATTCCGATAATCCACAATTTATAATCTATATATTTTGCTTTCTTCTTAAATTCTGATGCATTTAGTTAAGGCAGTACAGAAAACGATTGCGTGCTCGTAGCGAACACCAGAAGGAAAGGATTTAAAGGTACGTGCTGTTAGCGAACACACAAACTTGCCCTGTCTTGTTTCTCCTTGAAATTGGTCAACATGCAAGTGCTGCCAGTTGCCTACGTTGTTAGGTTAGGCTAGCTATGTTTAGTTCTCTTAACCTAAATAATAATTTTTCATTGTATGTATGCTAATGGAACCTAACCTAACCTCGTAGACATTCCTCTTCTGACGTCAGAACACAAGGCAGCAAGAGAGTTGTGAAACAAGGCAGACCCCAGGTCAAGAGGCACCAGCCAATGAGGTGTTTCTCCACGCAAGTTAGCTTATCACTGGCAACACTTGCATGCTGACCAGTTTCAAGGACAAATAAGACAGGACAAGTTTGCGTGTTATCTAACAGCACGCACCTGCAAATCCTTTTGTAACTATGTTCGCTAAGAGCACGCGTTCGATATGAACACGTTCGCTAACAGCACGGCCCCACAGAAAACAATTCTCAATAAAGAAGAAAAGACAACAAGAATTTTTACTTATCTTTCTCGGAAAGTGAACAGTTGTTGTTACAACAGTGATAATTTTCGATTTTGCACACGCATAATGTTTCTTTTCTTGTACATGTGTTATATTTTCTCATTTACATACTGTATAACAGAAGGAACGTTATGTTTGTATAAAAGTCTAACTTAGATCTTGTTATAACAAAGTAAATATTGATTCTGTTAATAATTATGTATTGTACATTCATACAGTGATTTGACAATAAAAACAAATATAACTACTCAAAATAGTAAGTTTCTAGATAAATTTTTTGAGTTATGTAAAACTCACTTTGTTTATGTATGAACAGAATGACCATTGACTATGGTCTTTAAATAGCAAAATCATTAATAAAAAGTGCATTGACTTTTGGAATAATAGCTTATCCTATTACAGATAATAAAAATAATATAAATTGTATTTGAGTGTTCATTAACCATGAATGTCAGTTAATAACTTCATCCTTTCTTTTGAAGTAGTATCTTGTTTTTATTCCATCTCAACATCTGCTTCCTCTCCCTCAGTCTCTGTTCCTATACCGGCTTCCTGGTACTGCTGGTACTCCTGAATGACGTCATTCACATTGTTTTCTGCTTCGGCAAACTCTGCTTCATCCATGCCCTCGCCAGTGTACCAGTGTACAAAGGCTTTCCTTCTATACATGGCAGTGAACTGCTCACTGATTCGCTTAAACAGTTCCATAATCGCTGTGGAATTCCCAATAAATGTAGCAGACATTTTAAGTCCTCTTGGTGGAATATCACACACGGCGGTTTTCATGTTATTCGGTATCCATTCGACAAAATAACTACTGTTTTTGTCATGTATATTGACCATCTGTTCCTCCACCTCTTTCATGGACATTCTTCCTCTAAAAATGGCGCCAACCGTTAGATAACGTCCGTGTCTGGGATCACAAGCAGCCATCATGTTCTTGGCGTCGAAAATTTGTTGGGTTAGTTCAGAAACAGTAAGTGCACGATACTGTTGGCAGTCACGGGACGTTAAAGGTGCAAAACCTGGCATGAAAAAGTGCAAGCGCGGGAAAACGACCATATTCACCGCCAGTTTGCGAAGATCAGAGTTCAACTGGCCAGGAAACCTAAGGCAGGTTGTCACACCAGACATAGTTGCTGACACTAAATGGTTCAAATCACCGTATGTAGGATTTTGCAGTTTCAGGGTTCTGAAACAAATGTCATACAATGCTTCATTGTCGATACAGAAAGTCATATCGGTGTTTTCAACCAGCTGATTTGACGCTAGAATAGCATTGTAAGGTTCTACCACTGTATCGGAAACTTTCGGTGATGGAACAATGCTGAAAGATTTTGTTATTCTATCAGGGTACTCTTCGTTGATTTTTGTCATTAGTAAAGTTCCTAGGCCAGAACCAGTTCCACCTCCAAGTGAATGTGTCAATTGGAATCCTTGCAGACAATCGCACCCTTCTGCTTCTCTCCTTATGATATCCATTATGTTACTAACCAGATCTGCTCCATCCGTGTAATATCCTTTCGCCCAGTTGTTACCAGCACCACCTTGACCGAAGACGAAATTGTCCGGTCGGAAGATTTGCCCGAAAGGTCCTGATTTGACTGAATCCATCGTTCCTGGTTCCAAGTCCATAAGAATAGCTCTAGGTACGTATTTTCCTTGAGATGCCTCGTTGAAATATATGTTTATCCTTTCCAACTGCAGATCTGAGTCACCATGGTACGTACCGGTAGGGTCAATGCCATGTTCATCGGCAATCACTTCCCAAAATTTGGCACCAATTTGATTTCCACACTGACCAGCTTGAATATGAACTATTTCCCTCATTTTTAAAGCCGAACATTAATATTCCTTCACTTTTAAATAAAAATTATCTTTCTTCTGTCGCAGAGCACTGGATTGTTTACACTTAGTTTGCAGTCAACGCTATCGAGAAAATTTCGTCTTTTTCTTTTCATAATTTCAATCAATGTCTTTCTTGCTATTCAGCCAACCATTAATACTTTTGGTTAGATAAATCAAGGAGGTGTAATCTTAAGCTCAAAATATTTGCGTTTGTGTCCATGATATAAATTATTGTCTACGAGTAAGTACCATTATCTCTTATAAAGTAAAAAAATCATGACGAACTCTCTTCTTCTTCCAATGCTGTAGAATAATTATATTTTTAATTAGATTAAGCTAAATAACAATCCAATATTGAATATTCATGACCCACATATATTTTTGTTTTCAATGCAAGGTTATCAAATAAAACATATAGTTTAAAGCACATGACTCACATTATTAAGACTCTAATTAATTATAAAGCCTTGAAATTATATTTGTTTTAGTAGTACTTGGAGGATGGTAAAAGTGATGCAAAGCTAGTATTTTGTAGTTTTAATTTATAAACATTGTTCGATATTCTTATCTAAATAAAAATTCGACAACTTTTATTAAACTGCTAATGCATAACTGGAAAAAGAGAACAAAAGTGTTACGCTAATATACATAAATGCACTTACCATAGATATGGGAAAAACTGCTAAGCGGTAATCCCAAATAAAAGTAAATAAAAATAAATAAATACACATACAGAATTAGTGCCGAATTTAGATTAAGGTTTGACTCATCTTGTGAAATGTGTTGTCAATAAAGGCATTCCTTATTTATGCTTCAGCTGCATATTTAACATACAATGTTTTCTTTAAATAACAAAACATTATTAAATAAATTTATGAATGCTATGAGTCAGGATCTAAAGGATTATTTGAATTACATGCACGTAGATCTAATCAAGCTACAATATTATCGATTTTCCTTCGGCATTGGTTTTATGTGAACTACCCTTTGCTTTCTACAGCAGATTTGCAGTAACTGTCACGTTAAGAAGATAAGATCCAACAAGCAAATTAGGACATTGATCTATGAATAATGACACCGTGACTCATTTACCGCATTGCCTCCTTTACATATACTAGTTTCAAAAGTGTTTATACTAATTTACTTTTCTCCATTATGTTTTTCAACTATATAAACACTCGTAATTTTCTTTATTCTGTACATTTATAAACATTTTGCATAATTGTATAGCTTAACTAATTAAATCATGTAGGGTAAAAAAATCTATTTTTAAAGTAACATAATCAGTGTAAAATAAACTGTAAGCTTAAGTGTAACCCTACTTCAAATAATAAATAAGTAAATAACAATAATAATGTTTACACGTAGAGTGAATAATTTTGTTTTCAAACTGAATTATTTCCTCGCGAAATATGAACCAATTGCAGAAAATATTCAGGTGGGAAGAACATAAATATATCCAAATTTATAATTATATAATACGTTGGCTTACTTGAATGTTAATTTCCTCTACAATATAGAATAATTTATTTGTTTCGCATAGTAAAGTACATTTTCAAAATGGGAATACATATTATTACAAAGTAGGCAAAACGTGCATCACGATTTTAATTCTGTTTTAAAGTCTTATGTATTTTTAAGGGGTGGATTGTACAGTGGGATCCATGAGTATTACCATGCAAATTGTGCATGACTATTTTCATTAATTTTTCTCTTACATCCTATGTGTTTTTAAGCGATGGATTCTTGTATGCTGGTGCAGAAGTTGTCAACAGCTTGTTTTGAGTTTTCTTTTAATTCTTGAAGCTCTTATTGGGTCCAATAAAGTGCACGAACATGTTGGTGGACAATTTGCACGGCAATACTCATGGATCCCGCTGTACACTCGTCTCACGTAGTACTCCGGTTGTTTGCTTCTTTATACAGCGTATTTTCAGAAGATGCAAATAAATCAACCTACCAGTGTATCAATACGTTGTATAAAACACGCCTTATTTGTTAAATTTGTTGACCCTGTACTGATTCTAACAAGGTGGAATACATATAGATTGGTCATTTGAACTCATTTCGTGCTCGGTAATTTTTCAGGCTGAGACTGGAGACTCTCAAAAATTTGCACGAAGCAACAGTTCAAAAACTACTCTTCTTCAATCAAGACTTTTCAAGGGCAATTCAGTGTATGTTCAGGTACAGTGGGATCCATTAGTATTACCGTGCAAATTGTCCATGACTATTTTCACTAATTTTTCTCTTACATCCTATTATTTTTAATCGATGGATTATTATGTATGCTGGTGCAGAAGTTGTCAACAGCTTCTTTTGAGTTTTATTTTAATCTTGAAGCTCTTATTGGGTCAAAGAAAGGTGCACGAACATGGTGATGGACAATTTGCATGGTAATACTTAAGGATCCCACTCTACACGTGGCTAATTATTTACTTCACACTGTTAATGGAAAGTTGAGGTCCTCCACATGACGTCATCTGATAGTGTTCGATGAACATCACTAGCAGAACAACCTATATAAATTTCACCTTCTGATTCTGGAACAGAGATAATATACTGCTGGACAAAGAAAACCGGACACCTTAATATTTGACATCTGAAATTCAATGACAGCTCGCAGGTATATTACAGAATGTTTGGCAGATCATGTAGTACCATATGCACCATTCATAGGCTCGGACTTTGTTTATGCATTCGTACTTAATTCAGTTTCTGCAACATTTAGTTAGCCTTCAAATCGGAGCTTTTATCGACCCATTGCGTTATCACAAAAAATGCAAGTGTCCGGTTTATTTTGTCCAGCAGTATACAATGCTTATATGGAGATTTTGGTTCTACCCCTAAACCGCACATTGCACAAAATCTTAGAGTACGGAAGGGTTCAGAGAAATCATGTGTGACGTCAGTTGAAGCCATTTTCGCTTTCGTACATATCATTAATAAAGGCATAACAAATAAATGTAAGCATGTTTACCAGTGGAGGGCAATCTTGATCCACTCAAATAGGGTTGTTGAAGGTCCACGAACCCATACATTCCAATGGGTTCTATTGGGTTCCGCTGTAGAACCGGAACCTATTTTCTCCAATAATTTAGATTCGGTCCAAGTTGCGTATTGTTTCATTGGAAAAAAGGTTCCTGGACCGTATTTAAATTGATCGGGAAAAAAAGGCTCCTGGACCGAATTGAAATACTTTACAGATAAAAAAAGGTTCTTTACGGTCTAGAACCCATTCACTCTTGCTGATTTTCTCCCCTGGACCGGAATTGAATTTATTTAAAATGCCTGAACCTTTATCAAACTTTCTCTCCACTAATTTCTTCTGCTTTTCATATTTTCTGTCACTTCCGTTGTTGCTATCGAAAGCTGCGCGATAGGACACCACGGCTCCCGGGTTCGAATTTCGACCGGGACGTGGGTGTTCTTTGTTAGTGTTCCTTCATCAATTTCGTCAATTTTTTTTTATTATCCACAGCAGCGTTAATTCACTGATTTCCATTATTTACCGGAGTGACAATAAATCCTAAGAAGAGAATTCATTCCACTGAAAATAGTGACACTTTGTATAAGGATTGCACCCAGAACTAGTTACTTCAAACAATTATTATTAATTAATAACTACAAGTCCTAAAATTAATTGAAGAGGTTTTATCGGGCAATCAGCCAGGTGATTTCCGGAAAGGCTTCCGAGCTTTCGAGAGCTAACGTCACTCTCATCTTCAGGGAATGAAGTGCAGAGATATGTCAGGCTGACGTTATATGTATTTGGTGTGGGAGGGGTCCGATGTAGATGGCGGGCCAATCAGGTGGCGTTTCTCCGACGTCCGCGCTCCGAGTCGCCTATCGCTAACCAAGCTGGGTTCAGTTAGAGTCCCTTGTCCCTGTTGAGGTTGTCCTTTTCCCCGTGTATGGCTATTGCTTCTTTGATGAGACGGTCCCAGTAATTTGATGATTTATTGATGATCTCGGTGGTTGTGAAATCAACTCTATGGCCTCCTGGATTGAATGTTCTGCTAACCCTGATTTTTATTCCTAAAATGAAGTTTGAATAGTCCTATTTCCCTCTTTTTTAGAACCTAAGAATCCGTTCCGTATGCATAACATCGTCACTCACTCTCATCGTCGCGATTAGCCAAAAGTGGCAGAAAAGTGACGTAGTCTAAAACAAATCAACCAATCAATCACACTTACGATTAAGATTAATGATAATTCCATGTAATAAGTGAAAGGGCAAGTTCATAAGAACATCAGTGTCCTGACCGGGAATGGATGCCAAACTATTAGGAATAGTTTTTCCAGATTATTTCATTCTGGGTAGTCCCTGGTGTGTGGCTTACGCTATCGTCTTCCATTCAAAGGATCGCGGGTTCAATTCCCAGTGGAGGAACACTGGGCAATGGATCTACTTTAGCCTGTCTGATCATAAAGTGGACTAAAAAATGCCAAATTCACTTCACCTTCTCATTGTCTATAATTCCATTACTTCATTACTCCAAGTGTTAGCCCTGAACAACTCTGACTTACTGGAGAACTGCAAAATAACCCTCCCTAAAACTTTATTTCTGTGAAATCAGAATTAGAATTTGCTCCGCATCCAAAATCAGGTCTTGTACAGACCAATAGCCGAAGTGGAGCCTCGGTCAGCGATAGATTATCCTCCCAGACACTGTTTATATCCTACTTTGCTCTATAACGAAGCATATAGACGCATTTACCGTATAAGAAATTATGAAACACCCTGTATAGTATAAACAACATGTGGAGCGTGTCACCACACAAACCTATAAGAAATTGTGAAATACCTTGTATAGTATAAACAACATATGAAGCGTGTCACCACACAAACCTATAAGAAATTGTGAAACACTCTGTATAGTATAAACAACATACGGAGCGTGTTACCACACAAACCTATAAGAAATTATGAAACACCCTGTATAGTATAAACAACATGTGGAGCGTGTCAGCACACAAAACTATAAGAAATTGTGAAATACCTTGTATAGTATAAACAACATACGGAGCGTGTCACCACACAAACCTATAAGAAATTATGAAACACCCTGTATAGTATAAACAACATGTGGAGCGTGTCACCACACAAACCTATAAGAAATTGTGAAATACCTTGTATAGTATAAACAACATACGGAGCGTGTCACCACACAAACCTATAAGAAATTGTGAAATACCTTGTATAGTATAAACAACATACGGAGCGTGTCACCACACAAACCTATAAGAAATTATGAAACACCCTGTATAGTATAAACAACATGTGGAGCGTGTCACCACACAAACCTATAAGAAATTGTGAAATACCTTGTATAGTATAAACAACATACGGAGCGTGTCACCACACAAACCTATAAGAAATTATGAAACACCCTGTATAGTATAAACAACATGTGGAGCGTGTCACCACACAAACCTATAAGAAATTGTGAAATACCTTGTATAGTATAAACAACATACGGAGCGTGTCACCACACAAACCTATAAGAAATTATGAAACACCCTGTATAGTATAAACAACATGTGGAGCGTGTCACCACACAAACCTATAAGAAATTGTGAAACACACTGTAAAGTGTAAACAAAGTATAGAGCGTGTCACCACACATACCGTATAAGAAATTGTGAAACACCCTGTATAGTATAAACAACATACGGAGCGTGTTACCACACAAACCTATAAGAAATTGTGAAACACTATGTATAGTATAAACAACATACGGAGCGTGTCACCACACAAACTTATAAGAAATTGTAATACACCCTGTATAGTATAAACAACGTAGTATAGAGCGTCTCACCACACAAATCGTATAAGAAATTGTGAAACACCCTGTACAGTATAAACAACATATGGAGCGTGTCACCACACAAACCTATAAGAAATTGTGAAACACTCTGTATAGTATAAACAACGTAGTATAGAGCGTGTTACCACACAAACGGTATAAGAAATTGTGAAACACCCTGTATAGTATAAACAACATACGGAGCGTGTCACCACACAAACTCCCACCGGGAATCGAACCCGGGAGAACTCACATCAAAGCCGAGACCGCCTATTCTACTGTTTGGAATAATGTTAACGGTGAATCGATATCTTCATCCTGCATTAGCATCAATACTATTGCAACATTGTTGATATTTTACACATACAGAGAGTATCTATAATGTTTACCTTAAGATACAAGGGCGAGAAATACGGCACAATGTAGCTGGCAAAATTTGAATTTTCTTAATTCATCACTACTGTTTCTGTCTCCAAATAAGGGATCCGTGTACGTAAGCCCTTTTCCCTGAGCCCTTCATCAGGATTATGTGCGAGCATATTGATTACTGGTCCTTCTTATACAATGCTCTACAATTATTAACGCCAGTACCATTTAACGTGAAAAGGGATTTTTCGTTTTACTTTAATTTTCTGGAACATAATTTTCGATACACATTTCTTGGTCATTTTTCATTTTCATCCAAGATAATAAATAAGCAGTCTTTCTGATTGAGATTATGAATGAGAAGTGTCTAGGAATGAACCTTGAAGTTGAAAGGTGTGCAAATGCATATATTTTTAAGAATTGGAAACAATTTATCAGAAAATGCTAATGTCTATCTCTTAGCTCCTTTAATATATATGTACATGTTCATTAGTTAACGCATCAATGTATGAGACATGTCATTACATGGACGTCCTTTAGTGATATATCACACACTGCCATTTAAAGTACAAATTAAGTTTTGTCGTGATTATTCTTATTATGCAGAATCAGCAGAAGCATAATCTTTCATACGGAACGTACTAATTTTCTCTAAGGTACACTCCGGATAATGCATGGTTTAGAAGAAGAAAGGAATGTCCACAATCCAGTGTCTTTTTACAGTCACGTTGCGTAACATGTCTGTAACGAAGTACAGTACCAATGGGCATGTATGCCCATGTCCATTAGTTACTGTAGCACATTATGAGACACGTCATTTAATGGGTGTTTCCCCATAAATTTATTTATTACAGGTTCATGTATTATTCTAAACAGGGATTGCTGATTACATGTAGTACTATATGAATGTGAAACTTGGCCCATTACATGAAAGGAGGAACATAAATTAAGAGTATTTGAAAATAAAATCCTTAGAAAAATACTTGGACCCAAAAGGGATGAGGAGACAGGTGAATGGAGAAGGATACATAATTTAGAACTGCACAATACGTTTTCATGTCCAAAATATGTTTTCAATATGGCCACCTTGCAGTTCCGCGACACGGCGAAGGCGAAAACACATGTTGTCGAAAACACGTTTCAACGTTTCCTTCGAAATTGTTGCAGTTATCTTCCTGACTATATCTTTCAGTTTTTGAATAGTCCTAGAGCCAGATTTAAAACTTCTTGTTTCAGCTATCCCCGCAAGTAAAATTGCATGGATTTAAGTCTGGACTTGTAGGAGGCCACAACATGCCACAGTTGAACATTTCAGAATGTTGATTCGAAATAACAAGAAGTCGGAAATGCTTGTTCAGGAAATCAAGAGCGTGCAGCCTGCCCCATCTTGTTGAAACCACTATCTTTATATTAGAATGCGTTTGCGTCGCAGTTCTGGGAAAGGTATTGAGCATTTCCAGTTAATTTTCAGAGGTGACGTACTCCTCGAAAAAAAAATAATAGAAGGTGAAAATAACACCATGTCTCGAAATTGCACACCAGACGAGAATTTTCTCGGGATGGTGCAACGACTCTTGAAACTCATGTGTGTTCTCGGTAACCCAAAATCGAATGTTTTGTTTATTCACTTCCGCGGTGAGATGAAAATAAGCCTTGTCGTTTACCCATAAAATTTACAAGCGTTTCCTGTCTCTGAAAACCATTGCAACGCGGGAAATATTGACAAACTATTGGCGCCAACTATTAGTAAAACTTCGAACCTTCATATTTCCAACGGTACCTTGTGTAAGTTTCTATCTGTTGTAGTATTTTTTTAAATGAAGATTTAAATCAGTGCAAATCAACGGAAACACCCTGTAGTAAAGTCTTAGGCTTCCAGAGGGCAAGAAACTACTACTCTTCACTGGTGTGGAAGGGACGCCATCCAAGGAATTTTTTCTCAGGGAGCAGAGTAAGATTTCACATCTTGCCCTTTAGCCATGCAAACTTTTATTCTTATTATAATTATCATTGCTTTGTTATTATTATTATTACATGCCCGCCTCCATAGCGGAGTGGTTATCACAGTGTGCTACGACGCCAGGGGTTACGGGTTCGAATCCCGTCCTGGGTATGCGTGTTCTTCGTGAGTGTCCATTCATCAATTTCATCATGTCATTACTCATCCCCGTCTTCTCAAATTAGCCAAAAGAGAAGTAAAATAAAGCAAATCAATCAATCAAATCAGTTTTCATTGAAAATACTTTGACGTTGTATACAAGTTAAGATTCCAATCTGCTATTTAGATAAAATATCGCTACAATTTCAACATTCGAATTACATGAACTTCTTCCAGATATATCAGGAGGGAGCAAGCGCCCCCTCTGCTTCCACCCTATGAACGCCCTTGGCGCCATCTTTTAAAATGACTGTATTGTAGCCTTTGTGTTGTTTTTTTAATAAAAGTAAATTTGAGCTGCATACAATCTATCTGTCACATAATTTTTGTCGGACTCTGTAAAGTTCTCATTTGACTCTCCGTCGTATCTAACCTTTGGTATCTAAAAAGGAACTAAAACTTCATGAAAATCCAAAAAACCAATTTACCTATTACAGGCGAAATTCATAGTGTTTAAATATTATTGATGAACATTTATTGTAAGATTCGTCACAATTTACTACGTAGAAATGTAAAAAAAATAATGCAAGCTCTTCCAGGAAGTTGTAAGTATTACATATCTTCACACTTTATAAAAAATCATTTCTCTGTAGATCATTTATTCAAACCCAAAGACGACAATAATCTTATTAGTCATTTCTGTTTCACGTTCAGTAATATATTAACCCAAAAATAGTTTTACAAGTTGGGATCTATAAATTCAAAACAAATAATACTGTCGTATTATGAGATAGGACGGAGAAAAGTTTGTGCAAGGGGAAAATAGGTAAATACCTTATATTTTTCCCTTTATTTAATGCACACGAAAATTAGTTATCTTTAACTTAGCAATGTATCATATAGAACAATTGAAAATCATTTATTTGCAACCTATATTTTCAATAATCGTGACTTGCAACATTGATTAAAACAAAATCCTGTAGTTGCTTAGCAACACTTGTTACTTTGCTGGAGAAAATTTCGTTCGTTAATTTTAGTTATTTCTGTACGAATTTTACGAAATTCCTAAAAGGTTTAGATCAATTTGAAGGAAACATCAACAAATTGTTTTGTGCTAGTGAAAGTTAAACTAAGTCTTACAGAATGAGGGAAATTCTTCATCTTCAAGCTGGCCAGTGCGGAAATCAAATTGGAGGAAAATTCTGGGAAGTTATATGCGACGAACATGGCATTGATCCTACTGGAACCTATCATGGTGATTCAGATCTGCAGCTTGAGCGCATAAACGTGTATTACAACGAAGCTACCGGTGGAAAGTATGTACCCCGAGCAATTTTGGTTGATTTGGAACCTGGGACCATGGACTCCATCAGATCAGGACCTTTCGGACAAATCTTCCGACCTGACAACTTCGTGTTCGGCCAGAGTGGAGCTGGAAATAATTTCGCCAAAGGTTTTGTGACAGAAGGAGCTGAGATAGTTGAGTCCGTGATGGATGTGGTGAGGAAAGAAGCAGAGAGCTGTGATTGTCTTCAAGGATTCCAGCTAACACATTCTCTCGGAGGTGGGTCAGGATCTGGTATGGGTTCGTTGCTTCTGACGAAGATCAGAGAAGAGTATCCTGATAGAATTATAAGTACTTTCAGTGTTATTCCATCTCCTAAAGTATCAGATGTCGTAGTAGAACCGTACAATGCCACTCTGGCAATCTGCCAACTTGTAAGTTGCACGGACATGACATTCTGCATTGACAACGAAGCATTATACGACATTTGCTTCAGAACACTGAAATTAACTACGCCAACGTACGGTGACTTGAATCATTTGGTCTCTGCCACTATCACAGGTATTACTACTTGCCTTAGATTTCCAGGACAACTCAACTCAGATCTGCGAAAACTGGCTGTGAATCTTGTTCCGTTTTCTCATCTTCATTTCTTTATACCTGGTTTCGCTCCCCTCACTTCACGTGGAAGCCAACAGTACCGTTCACTCACCGTGCCTGAACTAACGCAGCAAATGTTCGATGCCAAGAACATGATGGCTGCTTGCGATCCTCGTCATGGACGCTACTTGACAGTGGCAGCTATTTTCAGAGGGAGAATGTCGATGAAAGAAGTGGAGGAACAGATGCTGAATGTACATGACAAGAACAGCAGTTATTTCGCCGAGTGGATTCCGAATAGCATGAAAACTGCAGTTTGCGATATTCCACCAAGAGGCCTGAAGATGTCTGCAACGTTCATAGGGAACTCAACGGCTGTGGTGGAGTCATTGAAACGTGTTTCGGAGCAATTTTCCGCCATGTTCCGCAGGAAAGCGTTCGTGCATTGGTACGCCGGAGAGGGACTGGCAGAAACAGAGTTCACAGAGGCCGAAAGGGCGCTAAACGACATGATTGACGAATACTTGCAATACCAAGAAGCCCGAGCCGGAGGTGAAGGTGAAGGTGGAGAAGGAGGGGACGAAGGGGAAGGAGAATAACCCCAGCGATATTTCGTTCTAATATACCACGACAAAGTACATAATTATTTAGGACATAAAAAAATGATAAAAAATATTTATGCATGTTTAAAATGTACGTGTGGAACTTTTTGTCATATATTTTGAGATGTGTGTTTGTTTATAGGGCATATTTTTTAAGAATATAATTTACTATGATTATGAACATGTTTTATTGAATTATTCATCTTACTTGAAGAAATGTCGACGTCAAAAATAGGCTAAACATGCAATGAAGGTTGTAAAAGTCTAATGAAAGCAATAATTGATTAGTGGAAACGGGTTAATAAAATTACAATATCTATATTAGTATCGTGAAAGTATTTAAAGAAAATTATACACGTATGTCATAACAGAAGCATTCACATTTGGAACTTTTCAAAACTTTGCGAATCAGCATTTAGATTATAGTTTGTTCAGTGGTTTTTATATATATATAGCCTACATTTATGTTGCAAATGCTTAATGATTATTCCTTCTTCAACAGGGATAAAAATGAGTACAAGTCAATCGTATTAATGAAAGACAAGACCTAACCATTTTAAAACATATTTAGTAAACTCTAACATTTAACAATGTTTAGGTTTTAATAAGTCTTACACTTTCTTCTTCAGACATATTTGAACACCAAAAAATGTGGCAATTCAATTTGTGACAATGGTGTTCTTTGTGCTTATAAAATCAAGCGTTTCCACATGTAAGAAAAATAACTATGATTAATTTGAAAGGAAGCCATATTCAAGACATGTAACCTAATGAGGTTTTTTCAATTCCTGTGCTGTTATTTACAGAAGAAAGTGAAGTTTAGTTTAAGCGACTAAACTTACATCTGATTGACTCAAGGAGTGTATTTATATATGTGTTTGTGTGTGTGTGTGTGTGTGTGTGTGTGTAATCAGTGAATCAATATTGTTCATATTGGTTTCTAAAAGTGATAATGAAAAGTTTACCGTCGATTAAAAATGACAATTTATTATGACTGTACATTTGTATTCCTGTCTAGATATTATTAGAATAATGAAATCAAGAAGAGATACGTAGGTAGACTATGTGGCACGAATGAGAGAGGATGGAAGAGTTTACAGGATTCTTGTTGGGAAACCTGATGGTAAGAGATCTGTATGAAGGCGGAGGAATAACGTTGAGATGGACCTAAAGGAAATTGGCAGGGATGGAAAAGATTGGATTGATCTTGCTCAGGATTGAGACAGATCGCAGGCTTGTGTTGCTGCAGGCATAAACCTTCGGGTTTAAGAAGGCTAGAGAAATATTTAGTTATTATGACAATCTCCACAGTTTGACATATTTACTTTTTAGCAAGTTACCTTGCTTTTGGCACAACGTCTGTAAGTCGTAACCTACCAAATAATTTGTACTGTACAGTGGGATCCACGAGTATTACCGTGCAAATTGTCCATCACCATGTTCGTACACTTTATTTGACCCAATAAGAGCTTCAAGAATTAAGACAAAACTCAAAACAAGCTGTTGACAACTTCTGCACCAGCATACATAAAAATCCATCGCTTAAAAACACATAAGATGTAAGATAAACATTAATGAAAATAATCATGGACAATTTGCACGGTAATACTCATGGATCCCACTGTACACTGAAAAATCTCACAGAGGCTTATATGAGGAACAAAACAAACATTAATGTTAATGAATGTAATTATAGTTTGATTCTGATAATCGAAAGAATAACATTTCAATCATAAGAATACTAGATATTTTATTATTATACTGAAACTAACTTGGTCAACGAATTTTTTGGAGCTCCCACAGGGAATCGATACCGGACCCATTCGCACTATAGACAACAGCACTAACCATGTCTGACAGCACACCCAGCTTACAACAAACGCCAAAACTAAATGCTAAAAGCTCTAAAACTGGGCCTCCTAACCTAACCACAATATTAGACCTAAACGGAATTGTAGGACAGGAATTGTTAGCTTAGGAGGCTCAGATTTAGAGCTTTTAGCATTTATTTTTGGCATTTGTTGCAATCTGGGTGACCAGCACATAACAACACGATTTGTGGGAGCTCATACCGGAACCATTTCTTGCAAAATTCAAGATTTAGGTAGCTTGAGTCATTGTTTCACATACTTTCCTTTCCTTGTACACATTGCGTTCTTCCTTGTTTAAAAATAAAATTTAACTCCCGTATTAAAGCATATACATAAAGAAGCCATAAATAAATAAGGTTAGTTTATTTGGGCAATAGTTGAGGTTCTCATACGTATTTGTATTTTCAATTACTTTATATAGAAAATATTTTTCTTGAAACAAAAAAGAGAATAATCCAAGTAGAGATCCTAAGTACTTGAAATTGTTTTATTACAAGTATGTAAAATTAGTCAGTCCAAACATTTTAGTTTTAACAAACTTGACTTTGCTCCAAGGTGTTGTGCACATTTTAATGCGTGTAAATAGATAATAAATAAGCGAAAAACACAATCTGAATGGCAAGTTCTGAAATATATATTATATTTTAGAGAATTTGTGATATACTTTACATTTTACTCACGTATTGCTAAAAAAATACTTTTTGCATGTGAAACTTAACTAGTTGTTTCAGCTTCGTTATTCAGACACAGTGCACGTTCATTTCTGTGTCTTAGTAGTTTTTTAAATAATATTGGAGCAACTTAAAAGATTTATTAAATAATTGTGGAGAAAACCTCCAAGCTGAAACCACTAATATCAATTTTTGGGAATTTTTGGTAGTGTACAAAATTATTAATATAAATTCACTCAAGTTAGGTAGATAACAGGTGAATCAATTAGTTCAGTGACCGGGCATTGGGTGATAAATGATGACATTACTTTGGAGGAGAAGGGGTAATTATTCTGTATATGTAGTACAGTGGGATCCATGAGTATTACCGTGCAAATTGTCCATCACCATGTTCATGCACTTTATTTGACCCAATAAGAGCTTCAAGAATTAAAAGAAAACTCAAAACAAGCTCTTGATAACATCTGCACCAGCATACATAAAAACTCATCGTTTAAAAATTCATTGCATGTAAGATAAAAATTAATGAAAATAGTCATGGACAATTTGCACGATAATACTCATGGATCCCACTGTACAGTCAAGCATGTGAAATGTACAGTGGGATGCATAAGTATTACCAAGCAAATTGTCCATCAGCATGTTCCTGCACTTTATTTTACGCAATGAGAGCTACATGAATTGAAACAAGCCGGCCCTCGTGGTGGAGTGGTTAGAACATCGCGCTACGACGACAGGGGTCCTGGGTTCGAATCCCGGCCTGAGCATGGATGTGTGTGAGTGTCCATTCTTCAATTTCATCATATCATCACTCATCTCCATCTTCGCAAATTAGCAAAAAGGTGGCACAAAAGGCGAAGAAAAATAAAGCAAATAAATAAATAAATTGAAACGAAATGTCAAACAAGCTGCTGATAACCTCCACAATAGCATACTTAAAAATCTATTCTTTAAAGACACACAGGATGGAAGATAAAAATTGCCATGGACAATTTACCGAGCAATACTTGTGTATCCCACTGTACAAAAGTATTGCCGATTTACTTGTGCCGGTTAAACTTGCAATATGAACAGGGGCGTAACTTGAGATCTATTTAGGGGGGAGGCAAAATCGAACGTGGGGCTTAACGTTGTGGGTTGGACAAATTCAAAAAGTTTCCTATACCGTAAAGATAGCGTCCAGACTATTATGCTAATAGCCTAACTGTTAAATTTGCGAAATCATAAGAAATTCTCATTACTCTGCTTCTCAGGTCTGAATTAACAAAAGTGAAATTGACTTCTAATAATAAACCTGTATTTTGAGGGGGGACAAGTGTCCCCTACCCCCACCAAGTTGTTTTTAAACCATGTATAATGCCCACATAAAATGACCATGGCACTTATTATTCGGACACAAGTTACATTCATTCCAGAATGTTGATATGGCTTCAAACAGAGATAACCGGATCCAGAAATACCCATGTCCGGAGAAGTAATAGATCCGGTTACCCCAAACCCCGGAAAACGGTTCTTGTATCCGAATCCGGATACCCGGTTCCTACCGGATCAAATCCGGATATTTTCGGAACCGGGTAACCGCAAATTGTTCTCCATGTCTAGTTTGAAACATGCGAGGGTATTCTTTCGGTTGCTGAACGCCTGCTAAACCTCAAATTAGACTCTCTGTATTTGTTTGATTGATTCTTATAGTACGATCTGTAGCTAAAAGCTGTTGAAACTGTTAACAGAAGAACTAAAACCGTAAAACTGATTTTATGGTAAGCTAAGAACTGAAGCTCCCGTCTGAACATTACATGTCGTCAAGGTATGTGAGAGGATGGGAAGTAGAGCTCTAGACATTCACGATCTAGACCAATTTGTTGAGGTGATTTGTTCCTCACCACGCTCCGACCGCCTTCATCCCTCAGGTACAATTTTTTTAAAGAAAAAACTGATTTTGCTACATATGCTGAGTATTCAAGTCTTAGACGTCATAATTATTCTTCTAAGACAAGGTCAAAGCTATCTTCACTGACGTTGATGTCTTTAACCACATATTTTCCACACGCAAATAATATAACCCTTGCACTTCCTTGGTATAATCAGCAAGTTAATTTTCCAAGCGAGAGGTTAGGTGCGGAGCTATGAACCTACACATCCTTCTTTGTATAATGTTATTAACAGTAGATCTTTTCTAATATATTTCAATACTGAGTGTGAGTTACATATTTACATTACTATTTCTTTCTAATATTAGATTAAGCGTAATGTTTATTTATATTTTGCAAAGTGTAATTATGTACTTTTTTAAATTAAACTTCAAGACAAACTTAAATTAAGAACCGATTGATCTGGAATTGATGTCTATTAACAATATTATAAATATTTGCGTTTTGAGAGTGGATATTGCGTTATTAAGGAAGGAACAAGAATCATCCCTTAAGGGAATCAAAATTTATGTTTATTTGAAGGACATATATTTTTTGTAAATATTGGAACCATTTCTGACAAATCTTCATTCTTTTTATATTCTTATATTGGCATTGCAATAAAATCCATACAAACTACAGTTTCTAAAATACGACAATTTCAGTAACCTTTCAGCACATTACAAGTTCCCTTTACTAGTAAATTTATTTGGAAACTAAATATATATCTTAAAAATATGCAAACCTAACTTTTAAAAAGTCAAACAATAATTTTTATTTAAAAATTGCATTCTCACTTTCGGAAATATTATTACATAAACTTAATATTCAAATCAGTCTTAATCATTTATAGACTTGTGTTGGTTTGAATTGACTGTCAAAAATAGGCAATCTATTTCATGTAAGTTAAGTTTCATTATGTTTTCAGAAGTGGTTCAATACAATGAAGACACACATTCAAAAGGAATAATTATTCCTTGTTTAAATTAAAAAAAGTATAATTATTTTGCAGTACATACAGTCATCTCACAATACAAGCACAATAAAATGTGGTACAATAAGTATATTAGTATAAAGAACAAACTTTCACAAAACAACAAGTACTGTAAAATTCATACAATATACTAAATCGCGTGTATTAAACAGAAAACCAGAAGGAAATATCTATTCCCCTTCAACATCCTCGTTCCCTTCGCCCTCTCCCTGTGTTCCAGCCTCTTGGTATTGCTGGTATTCTTCAATTAAATCATACAAGTTCCCATCGGCTTCTGTAAACTCATTTTCGGACATGCCTTCTCCCACGTACCAATGTATGAATGCCTTCCTCTTGAACATGGCATTGAACTGTTCCGCGACTCTCTTCAGTGACTCGACCACGGCGGTCGAATTTCCAACGAACGTAGCTGCCATTTTCAACCCTCGAGGTGGAACATCGCACACGGCAGTTTTCATGTTGTTCGGAATCCATTCTGCGAAGTAAGAACTGTTCTTGTCGTGAATGTTCATCATTTGCTCTTCTACTTCCTTCATTGAGACTCTACCTCGAAACACGGCACCTACTGTCAAGTATCGTCCGCTGCGAGGGTCGCAGGCTGACATAACGTTCTTGGCATCGAACAGCTGCTGAGCCAACTCAGGAACGGTGAGCGAACGATACTGCTGACTTCCACGTGAAGTCAGAGGAGCGAATCCAGGTATGAAGAAGTGAAGACGCGAAAATGGAACCAGATTAACAGCAAGTTTACGTAGATCTGAATTCAACTGTCCAGGAAATCTCAAACAGGTAGTAATGCCCGTAATAGTAGCAGAAACTAAGTGATTCAAGTCACCATACGTTGGCGTGGTTAGCTTCAATCTTCTGAAACATATATCGTACAACGCTTCGTTGTCGATGCAGTTTGTCATGTCGGAAGTGTGCACGAGATGACTGATGGCAAGCGTGGCGTTATAAGGTTCGACCACAACATCTGATACTTTTGGTGAAGGGATAACACTAAACGTATTGATGATCCTATCAGGATACTCCTCTCTGATCTTCGTTAGAAGCAAGGATCCCATTCCAGAACCTGACCCACCGCCAAGCGAGTGTGTTAGTTGGAAACCTTGAAGACAGTCGCAACTTTCTGCTTCTTTCCTGACTATATCCATCACCGAATCTGCTAGTTCTGCTCCCTCTGTTAAAAATCCTTTAGCAAAGTTATTGCCAGCACCACTCTGACCAAAGATGAAATTGTCTGGACGAAAAATTTGACCAAAGGGTCCTGATCTAATTGCATCCATTGTTCCGGGTTCCAAATCTATCATAACCGCTCTAGGAACATATTTACCTTGAGTAGCTTCGTTGTAGTATACGTTTATTCGTTCTAACTGCAAATCTGAGTCACCATGATAGTTCCCCTTTGGATCTATTCCGTGTTCGTCTGATATAACTTCCCAAAATTTCCCTCCAATTTGATTTCCACACTGGCCTGCTTGAAGATGAACAATTTCCCTCATTTTGGAAGACTTTTTCTTATCGAAACAAAACCGAAAAGTATGCAGGCACGCACAAATCAATTTCAGATGCAGGCACGCACAAATCAATTTCAGAATTTGGATAAAAAAATGTTAAAATTTTGGAACTGAAAAACCAAATGTGTATCGTATCAACAAAGATTTTGTTTCGAAAACATCAAATTCTAATGTTGCCAGATAATGTTATATTTTCTGTCATAGATTGTCCTCATTTTACTTTTGCAAGGGAAGAAAAATTCCCAAACAGTAATTCAACAAATTTAGAGATATTTCTCATTTTTACATTTTCTGCAAGCGTGTAGTTTATTTCCACATATTTAGATATTAATCTATGTAAATGAACAGTCAGAATATTTTATTATTGCACACACCAAGTAAATCTTATCATTTTTAATTTTTCAAGAAACTATATGTAGTACAGTCAAGCATGTGAAATGTACAGTGGGATGCATAAGTATTACCAAGCTAATTATCCATCACCATGTTCCTGCACTTCATTTTACCGGCCCTCGTGGCGGAGTGGTTAGCACATCGCGCTACGACGCCAGGGGTCTCGGGATCGAATCCCGGCCTGTTTATGGATGTTTGTGAGTGTCCATTCATCAATTTCATCATATCACTCATCCCCATCTTCGCAAATTACCCAAAAAGTGGCACAAGAGGCGAAGTTGTTGAATGGTTGTTTTAAGTCCACTTTATGCACAGAAAGGCTAATCTGGACTGGACGTACAGCTTAAAGTGGAATCCGAACCACTATGCCATGTGCCTCCACCAGGTATCGAACCCGGGATCCATTGGTAACAAGGCGACATGGAAGAGGCGATAAGAGGCGAAGTAAAATCAAGAACATAAATAAATAAATTGAAACGAAATGTCAAACAAGCTGCTGATAACCTCCACATCAACATACTTAAAAATCCATTCTTTAAAAACACACAGGATGGAAGATAAAACTTGCCATGGACAATTTACCGAACAATACTTGTGTATCCCACTGTACAAAAGTATTGCCGATTTACTCGTGACGGTTAAAGTTGCGATATGAACAGGGACGTAACTTGGGACCTATTTTGGGGGGAGACAAAATCGAACGTGGGGCTTAACGTTGTGGGTTGGACAAAATCAAAAAGTTTCCTATACCGTAAAGATAGCGTCCAGACTATTATGCTATATAGCCCAACTGTTAAATTTGCGAAATCATAAGAAATTCTCATTACTCTGCTTCTCAGGTCCGAATTAACAAAAGTGAAATTGACTTCTAATAATAAACCTGTATTTGGGGGGGGGGCAATTGCCCCCTACCCCCACCAAGTTATGGCTTTGGCTATGAAGTTATTGTAAGTTTAATTCCCAGTTTTCCACTTTCATTTCTTATCATAAACAAGATGTTCTGAAAAATGTGTTCTCTAGTCATGTCGAAATGAAAAGAATACCGCAAAAAGGTGTATTTTGTCTATTGCAGACTATTTTCCTATGGCTCGAGTTAATCGCGACGATGAGGATGAATGATGAACGCACAGGGTTGCATATAAAATTAGGACAGTGCGAAAATGAGGCCCTCTCACACTATTTTCTGTGTTTTGTAGATTGTATGAATAACAAAAGAATTATTTTCGGTGGTTGATGTATAACGTGACTAATTTATACTGTTGAGTTAACCATCACTTGGAGATACTTATAGAAGGCAGGGAATGGGGCAAGAAGTCCAAGGAAATGCCATGGCCTTCGTTAAAAGTTCCGTACTTGCATTTACGTGTACAGTCCTAAGAAAGCCGGGGAGGATTGATGGATTATAAGAACAGATTTTGAGTACATATACTAAGGCCTCCCCGATGGCGTAGTGGTAACGTCGTCGCTTTGTAATCAAGGGTTCGATACCCGGTGGAGGCACGTAGCACAGCGGTTCAGTCCCGATTAGCTTTTCTGTGCACAAAGTGGATTTGAAACAAACTCCAAAAACATACTGAGTAACAAAATGTTAGACGTCCAACGTTAGAGCTATGTTTACTACTATTGTTGTGTTTAACCCATGCAACGACCCAAGTTACGTCGTAGCAAAAGATTTATGGTTTATTTGTTTAATTTATGTACATGTTCGTTTGATTCAATGTTATTCTGTAAGTTTATCACACGTATATCGTTCCTGTATTGTCATATCTAGTGTTATGACATATGTTGGCAACTCTGCAAAAATAAGGAGTTGGTAACTATGAAAGAAGATTAAGATTTTGTGGGCTTTTTGGTTATGAAAGAAAAATATGAAAGATGACTTTATTGTAAGTCTAAGTTTGTGTTCTTGCAAGTCCTTTTGTGATAATATTGTGATTATTGTACTGCTTATAATCTGTTGGAAATAGCAGAGGTGGAATTAAATTAAAAGATTGGCCTCTGTAAGGCTTGTGTAAAGTAAGTATCTTCGTGGAAATGTCTTTTGAACGTGTGTTGTTAACGAGTTGCTAGTTAAAGTTATTGCTGTCAATAAATCGTTAATTATGCGGTGTTAAAACTATTACTTAAACCCACAAACTCTGGATGTAGATGAGTGCTCATACTCCTAGTCGGGGGAAGTAGTAAAAATTTTGGCTCCACAACGTGACGATTCGATAACAATAAGGTTTGAAAAGGAAAAGAAACCAAATAGGTATATAAGCAAAAGTCATCTAATTGTGATAGTGTTAGTGTGAAGGATACAGTGTTGATGCTCCGAGTGATGATAATTCGTCGTTACGAGAATCACGAAGGTATATATGTGGAGTGTTAATATGAATAGTGCATGAGTCTGAGGAGCAAGTCCAAGAAGACTATGGGTCTTGAGTTGGAATTTGGTTGCTGTGAAGATCTGACTGACGACGAGGAGTACTTCCAGTGTTCCCAATGTTTGAAATATAAGCATTTTTATTGTGATGGACAAGAGGTGGCAAGTTCAGAAGGTGACTTGGTTTGTAGTAACTGTCAGACCACTGTTCCCAAAGATATTGAGCCGGAGGTAATCCTTCCTACGCTTTCGCCTCCTGAACGGTTGATCCTTGAGTGGCTCTAAAGAGAGATAGAAGAACAAAAGAAAGAAAAAGAAGAACGAAAGAAGGAAAAGGGGAAGAAGAAAGCTGAAAAAGAAGCTGAGAGAAAGCGAGAACTTGAGTCTTTGATTAGAGAAGCAAAAACAAAAGAGAAGGAAGGAGAAAGATGAAGAAGAAGCTGAGAGAAGACGAGAACTTGAGTCTTTGATAGAGAAGCAAGATCAAAAGAGAAGGAAAGAGAAAGAAGATGATGAAGAGTAACATAAGGCGGATATGAATGAACTTAGGGCTCTCTTTATACAATTTAAGGAAGTCCAAGTTGATGGACTGAGAGAGGAACTTCAGAAAATTAAAGTAAGTAGCCAGCAAGAATTAGAAAAAGTAACGGAGAGAGTCAATGAGAAAGTTGGACAGGTTCTCCAAGAACAGTTACAACCTCTGGCTGACTGGAAGGAGCAAGTGGATACAAACTTTAATAATTGCCTCGAATTAATCCAGACAGTTAGTTATAAATAAGGAAGGACAAGTTGACATCCAGCCCGGAATGTTGACAACGTTGGAGACTACAGTATATGCTTTTGGACAAGAATTACAGGCTGCTGTTCAGACCATGAGCGAACAAACAAAAGACATTGAGAAAGCAGTGCAGCATCAGAAGGCAATAGTAGAAAAGACTCTAAGTGACGCTAGAAAGATAGAGGTTTCTCTAAGACAAGAAATCAAGGAACAGACCGGCTTGTTCGTCCAAAGAGTTAACGATTTGGAGATGCAATTCCATAGTTTACAATTTCAAACCGATGTTGTTATATCTGTGGGTTCTACAAGAATTTCTCCTGAATTGTAAGTTTTGAATCCAGAAGCGGGTGTTTTTGAATTATCTTCAACCACTAGAAAACATTCTGGTCATAAAGATCCAATTATTATTGAGGGAAGAAAGAGAAGCCGCGAGGGAGGAAATAATGATGAATAACCACCTAGAAGACGCCAGGCATTTAAGATGCCTCGCCTAGCCGACATAGCTCACATTCCAAAATTCAACGAGGATATTTAAGCCCAGTCTGCGGAAAAAATATCTTCGGGAGTTGAAGGTTAGTTTCGATATGTTGCAAGTCCCTCAGAACTATCGCTTAGAGATATTGCCACGCGTTTTCACAGGCAAAGCTGAACATTGCCTGTCAGGAAACATTGACAACTTTATAGATTACGCAGACTTTTGGGACAAATTTCGTAAAGAATTTGCGTTACGAAAGGCAAAGCAGTCAGAAATAGAGGATATTATCGGCAAATGCATGAAAACATGGAAAGTTACACCTGGAGTGTATATGCTGCATATCAAAACTTGTCTGACAACTTCAGTGAAGAAGTCATAACCCTGATAATAGAGCAGTTACCCTACAGAATTAGAAGACTGTGATTAGCTCATGCTCCTAAATCACTTTCTGAAGGATTTTGATATCTATGATGATCCAGACGCTTGGAATGAAGGGAAGAATATAAAAGGAAAGATACCAATAATCAGAAGAACTTCAAGGTGAGAAATGTTCTGAACCATAACCATAGATTTGGTGGTCGGTTTTCGGATTGGACAGGGTTGCATTTAAAATTAGGACAGTGAGAAAATGAGGACCTCCCACACTATTTTCTGTGTTTTGTGGATTGTATGAATTACTAAAGAATTATTTTCGGTGGTTGATGTATAACGTGACTAATATATTATATACTATTGAGTTGACCATCACTTTGAGATACTTATAGAAGGCAGGGAATGGGGCTAGAAGTCCAAGGAAATGCCATGGCCTTCGTTAAAAGTTCCGTATTTGCATTTACGTCTAGATTCCTAAGAAAACCAAAGAGGATTGATGGATTATAAAAACTGATTTTGGGTGTATATATACTGAGGCCTCCTTGATGGCGTAGTGGTAACTTCGTCGCTTTGTAATCAAGGGTTCCGGGGTTCGATACCCGGTGGAGGCACGTAGCACAGTTGTTCGGATCCCACTTTAAACTATAGGTTCAGTCCCGATTAGCTTTTCTACGCACAAAGTGGATTTGAAACAAACTCCAAAAAACATACTGAGTAACAAAGTGTTAGACGTCATGTTCACTTGTTCAGGAGCAACGTTAGAGCTATGTTTACTACTATTTTTGTTTTTAACCCATGCAACGACCCAAGTTACGTCGTAGCAAAAGATTTATGGTTTATTTGTTTAATTTATGTACATGTTCGTTTGAGTCAATGTTATTCTGTAAGTGTATCACACGTATAGGAGGGCCTGTATTGTCATATCTAGTGTTATCACATATGTTGGCAACTCTGCAAAAATAAGGAGTTGGTAACTATGAAAGAAGATTAAGATGTTGTGGGCTTTTTGGTTATGAAAGAAAAATATGAAAGATGACTTTATTGTAAGTCTAAGTTTGTGTTCTTGCAAGTCCTTTTGTGATAATATTGTGATTATTGTACTGCTTATAATCTGTTGGAAATAGCAGAGGTGGAATTAAATTAAAAGATTGGCCTCTGTAAGGCTTGTGTAAAGTAAGTATCTTCGTGGAAATGTCTTTTAAACGTGTGTTGTTAACGAGTTGCTAGTTAAAGTTATTGCTGTCAATAAATCGTTAATTATGCGATATTAAGACTATTACTTAAACCCACAAGCCCTGGGTGTAGAAAAGTGCTCATACTCCTAGTCGGGAGACGTAGCACTCATGTAATTTCCACATAAAATGGCCATGGCACTCATTATTTGGTCACAAGTTACATTCATTCCAGAATGTTGATATGGCTTCAAACAGAGATAACCGGATCCAGAAATACCCATGTCCGGAGAAGTAATAGATCCGGTTACCCCAAACCCCGGAAAACGGTTCTTGTATCCGAATCCGGATACCCGGTTCCTACCGGATCAAATCCGGATATTTTCGGAACCGGGTAACAGCAAATTGTTCTCCATGTCTAGTTTGAAACATGCGAGGGTATTCTTTCGGTTGCAGAACGCCTGCTAAACCTCAAATTAGACTCTCCAAAATACGAAAAAGAAGACGAAAACACACGGCTGTATTTCTAGTTTTGGTTGATTCTTATAGTACGATCTGTAGCTAAGAGCTGTTGAAACTGTTAACAGAAGAACTAAAACCGTAAAACTGATTTTATGGTAAGCTAAGAACTGAAGCTCCCGTCTGAACATTACATGTCGTCAAGGTATGTGAGGGGATGTCGAAGCCGAGCTCTAGACATTCACGATCTAAGCCTCGCGACAAGTTAAGTTTGCAGCAAGTTTTATGTACTAATCCACGCGAGAACGGCGCTCAGCATCTTCCGTGATAATCTTACCTCAACCGTCGAGCTGTTCATGTCACAGGCAGCGAGCAAATCGGAAGTATTGCACCGGAACTATATTCTGCGCGCAAGCTTTGGTCTACATGTGTGAAATGTTGCTGCAAAGTTAACCTGTCGCGGGGCTTAGACCAATTTGTTGAGTTGATTTGTTCCTCACCACGCTCCGACCGCCTTCATCCCTCAGGTACAATTTTTTTAAAGAAAAAACTGATTTTGCTACATATACTGAGTATTCAAGTCTTAGACGTCATAATTATTCTTCTAAGACAAGGTCAAAGCTATCTTCACTGACGTTGATGTCTTTAACCACATATTTTCCACACGCAAATAATATAACCCTTGCACTTCCTTGGTATAATCAGCAAGTTAATTTTCCAAGCGAGAGGTTAGATGCTGCGCTATGAACCTACACATCCTTCTTTGTATAATGTTATTAACAGTAGATCTTTTCTAATATATTTCAATACTGAGTGTGAGTTACATATTTACATTACTATTTCTTTCTAATATTAGATTAAGCGTAATGTTTATTTATATTTTGCAAAGTGTAATTATGTATTTTTTTAAATTAAACTTCAAGACAAACTTAAATTAAGAACCGATTGATCTGGAATTGATGTCTATTAACAATATTATAAATATTTGTGTTTTGAGAGTGGATATTGCGTTATTAAGGAAGGAACAAGAATCATCCCTTAAGGGAATCAAAATTTATGTTTATTTGAAGGACATATATTTTTTGTAAATATTGGAACCATTTCTGACAAATCTTCATTCTTTTTATATTCTTATATTGGCATTGCAATAAAATCCATACGAACTACAGTTTCTAAAATACGACAATTTCCGTAACCTTTCAGCAGATTACAAGTTCCCTTTACGAGTACATTTATTTGAAAACGAAATATGTATCTTAAAAGTATGCAAACCTAACTTTTAAAAAGTCAAACAATGATTTTGTTTTTTAAATTGCATTCTCACTTTCGGAAATATTATTGCATAAACTTGAACAATCAGATCAGCGTGAATGATTTATAGACTTGAGTTGGTTTGAATTGACTGTCAAAAATAAACAATCGCTTTCATGTAAGTTAAGTTTCATCATGTTTTCAGAAGTGGTTCAATACAATGAAGACACACATTCAAAAGGAGTAATTATTCCTTGCTTAAATTAAAAAGTATAATTATCTTGTATTACAACATCTCACAATACAAGCACAATAAAAATGTGATAGAATAAGTACATTAGTATAAAGAACAAAATATTACAAACCAAGAAGTACTGTAAAATTCATACAATATACCAAATCGCGGTTATTAAACAGAAAACCAGAAGGAAATATCTATTCCCATTCCATATCCTCGTTTCCCTCGCCCTCTTCCTGTGTTCCAGCCAATTCATACATCTGGTATTCATCAATCAAATCAAGCAAGTGCCTCTCGGCATCATAAAAATCAATTTCCGACATGCCTTCCCCCACGTACCAATGTACGAATGCCTTCCTCTTGAACATGGGTTTGAACTGTTCCGCGACTCTCATCAGTGACTCGGCCACAGCGGTTGAATTTCCCACGAACGCAGCTGCTATTTTCAGCCCTCGAGGTGGAATATCGCACACGGCGGTTTTTATGTTGTTCGGAATCCATTCAGAAAAATAAGAACTGTTCTTGTCGTGAATGTTCATCATTTGCTCTTCTACTTCACTCATTGAGACTCTACCTCGAAACACGGCACCTACTGTCAAGTATCGTCCGCTGCGAGGGTCGCAGGCTGACATAACGTTACTGCCATCGAACAGCTGCTGAGCCAACTCGGGAACGGTGAACGAACGATACTGCTGACTTCCACGTGAAGTCAGAGGAGCGAATCCAGGTATGAAGAAGTGAAGACGCCAAAATGGAATCAGATTAACCGCAAGTTTACGTAGATCTGAATTCAACTGTCCAGGAAATCTCAAACAGGTAGTAATGCCCGTAATGGTAGCAGAAACTAAGTGATTCAAGTCACCATACGTTGGCGAAGTTAGCTTTAATCTTCTGAAACATATATCGTGCAACGCTTCGTTGTCGATGCAGTTTGTCATATCGGAAGTTTCCATGAGGTGACTGATGGCAAGCGTGGCGTTATAAGGTTCGACCACAACATCTGATACTTTTGGTGAAGGGATAACACTAAACGTATTGATGATCCTATCAGGATACTCCTCTCTGATCTTCGTTAGAAGCAAGGATCCCATTCCAGAACCTGACCCACCGCCAAGCGAGTGTGTTAGTTGGAAACCTTGAAGACAGTCGCAACTTTCTGCTTCTTTCCTGACGCTATTCATCACCGAATCTGCTAGTTCTGCTCCCTCTGTTAAAAATCCTTTAGCCCAGTTATTGCCAGCACCACTCTGACCAAAGATGAAATTGTCTGGACGAAAAATTTGACCAAAAGGTCCTGATCTAATTGCATCCATTGTTCCGGGTTCCAAATCTATCATAACCGCTCTAGGAACATATTTACCTTGAGTAGCTTCGTTGTAGTATACGTTTATTCGTTCTAACTGCAAATCTGAGTCACCATGATAGTTCCCCTTTGGATCTATTCCGTGTTCGTCTGATATAACTTCCCAAAATTTCCCTCCAATTTGATTTCCACACTGGCCTGCTTGAAGATGAACAATTTCCCTCATTTTGGAAGACTTTTTCTTATCGAAACAAAACCGAAAAGTATGCAGGCACGCACAAATCAATTTCAGATGCAGGCACGCACAAATCAATTTCAGAATTTGGATAAAAAAATGTTAAAATTTTGGAACTGAAAAACCAAATGTGTATCGTATCAACAAAGATTTTGTTTCGAAAACATCAAATTCTAATGTTGCCAGATATTGTTATATTTTCTGACTGGTACATAGATTGTCCTTCGTTTACTTTGAAAGGAAACAAAAATTCCCAAACCGGAATTCAACAAATTAGAGGTATTTCTAATTTTTACATTTTCTGCAAGCGTGTAGTTTATATTTAGATATAAATCTATGTAAATGAACAGATTCAGAACATTTTATTATTGCTCAAACCAAGTAAATCTTATCATTAATGTCTCTTACACAGAAGACTAAAAACACAGTAAATAATGAGATAAAGAGACTTATTCGAAGGAAAGGGGGAGTGGTCTTTCCCCAGATATGAACAAAATCTGAAATGTATGTATGGAAAATCAAACAAAAAGAAAGATATTTGACTTGTTACTTTCATTTCAAACATTGTGTGCATGTAATTAGAGTGAGATGTAAAGAGATAAGGGCTTGGGAGGCCTACATCTTGATACGGACCTCCACTGTAGAAAAAATACTTAGAAACGGGCCACAAAATTTTAAGTTGAAGATATTTGAAATGTGATAAAACATGTAACTAACGAAATGATAAAACTCGACCTAAAAAGCTATAAACTGAAATGGTATATAGGGGCCTCACTATGTTGTAGCCTCAGGCCTTTACTCATAGTCGTAACTTGGCGGGGGCAAGAGGGGCACTTGCCCCCCAACATTTTCGTGTTCATTAAAAGTTAAAAGTTAGGAGATCTGAGGAGAAAAGTAATAAAGAGTAATATTTGTAATTTCGCAAACGTCACAGTTATTTCGCAAACTTCTCTAGTCTAGGGTTGATTCTACCCCTCAAAATTAGGCCCCACGTCTTATTCTGCCTCCTCAAAATTAAGCCCAGCTTAATTCTGCCCCCTCACAATTAGGCCCACTTTAATTCTGCCCCCTCATAATTAGGCCCAAGTTTAATTCTGCCCCCTCAAAATTAGGGCCAGTTCAATTCTGCCCCCTCAAAATTAGGCACGGTTATGGATGCTGTCTTTATTGTATGGAAAACTTTTGGCCCTCAAAATTAGGCCCAGTTTAATTCTGCCCCTAAAAATTAGGTCCAGTTTAATTCTGCCCCTTCAAAATTAGGCCCAGTTTAATTCTGACCCTTCAAAATTAGGCCCAGTTTAATTCTACCCCCTCAAAATTAGTCCCAGTTTGATTCTGCCCCCTCATAATTAGTCCCAGTTTGATTTTGCCCCCTCAAAATTAGGTCCAGTTTGATTCTGCCCCCTCAAAATTAGGCCCAGTTTAATTCTGCCCCCTCAAAATTAGGCCAAGGTTAATTCTGCCCCCTCAAAATTAGGCCGTTTAATTCTGGCCCCTCAAAATTAGGCCTAGTTTAATTCTGCCTCCTCAAAATTAGGCCCAGTTTAATTCTGCCCCTCAAAATTAGGCCCAGTTTGATTCTGTCCCCTCGAAGTTAGCTCCCAAGTTACGCCCATGCTTTACATATAGAAATTCTGGCCGCATATGTAGTGTGCCAGTTAACGGCAGGGAGTGGGGGACAATAATTTTTCATCGCTGCCAAGAATGATTTTATTTCTCCCCCTCCAAGTACCGGGTGGCCAGAATTAAAGTTACCCAACTCAGAGCCCTCTGTAGCCTGTTTGAGGCATCGTAGAACTCTGAAATTTTGTGAATCCACTATGCAGGCCATGGGGAAGAGGATGGCAATAAAAATATTTCAATTTTCCGCCACCAGGTTGAAATGTGGCGCTATACTTCCATGATGGGTTGTAATAATGACGTAAACTGCTCCAATTGGTTATGGATTTGCCTTTACCTTGCAATCTTGCAATAAACGAGATTATTTTCTCGCAACTTACGCTTTGGGTACAACTATTTAGTAAATATCATCATCATGAATGTAGTCAAGTACTCATAGCAAGAACATTGCCAGTGTACTCGTTAGAATTTCCCACACAACCAATTCAAAATATATATTTCCCGAAATATAATCATTCATCTGAGTTTAGAGAATCTTGGGAAGACTTTTATCATATATATATAGATGGATATGAAACTGAAAGTGGAATAGGAGCAGCTCTTTATGATACTGAAAGAAATATATCAAAAATGTGTAGGTTACCAGTGGAGGCATCTATATTTACAGCAGAAATATATGCGGTATATCAAGCTTTGATTTATATTGGTACAGTTCCCGAACAGAAATTTCTAATACTAGTTGATTCGCAAAGTGTTTTACAAGCAATACAATCTAGTTATAAAAATTTATTTAAAATATCACCATATGTCATCAATTGTATTCGTGAAACTAATAGCTTAATAAGCAATGGAAAAGTAGTTCATTATGTGTGGGTAAAATCACACATTAATATTTACGGAAATGAACAAGCAGACAGATATGCAAAACAAGCTGCTCAATTGAATGAAACAATCCAGTTACCATTGCATTACACAGATCTTTTGCCGAGGGTTAAGAAGAAAATTTTTGAAGAATGGAACTTATGGTGTAATAATTCATTACAAAGTGTTGGTGAAAGTTATCGTCCTTATGTTGATTACACTAGGAAAAAACCTTGGTTTTTATAATTGTAAATGTTCAAGAAATGCAATTGTTTTAATAAATAGACTAAGAAGTGGTCACGCGAGAACATATTATCATTTATTTAAAATACACATTTTGAAATCTCCGAATTGTGACTGTGGTGATTTAAGGGGGTGATGCTCATTATATTATTTTGGAATGTCCAATTCACTCAGAGAAAAGAAAGACCTTATATAAAACTTTGTCAAAAATTAATGTTCCTTTTCCCATTAATATGACTTCAATGTTGTATGCTCCAGATGTTAGAATTGGATATGTTATACTTGCTTTTTTGAGAAAAGCTGATATAAAATTAAAATATTTTTTTGTTACTGAATGAGTTAATGTAGTTATATAAAATTGTATTTAAGAGCGTTTATGAATTTTGTGTGTAAAATTTATATCAAAAATGTATCTTATGTACTTATAATGTATGCTGGGCATAAACAGCCACCTGTAAAGCTGTAAGTCCAATAAATCTTAGTTGAGTTGAGTTCTCGCAACTTCAAGCCACTAGCAAATGTCTTTCTAATTAGTAACTCAGCTAAATCATTTATGTTTTTCAATAGGCATTATTACAGCGCCACATTTCAACCTGGCGGAAAATTTAACTATCCTTTTTATTATCACCATCCTCTTCCCCATGGTCTGATAGTGGATTCACCAAATTTCAGAGTTCTAGGATACCTCAAACAGGCTACAGACGGCTATGAGTTGGGTAACTTTAATTCTGGCCAACCGGTACAATATACTCGTAATATTAACATTTAGAACACATGTGCTTGCAGCGCATAGTTCACAATATATCTAACTCTTAGGAAACTGCTATGTATGCAGATTATTATGAAGAAATGGTCAATGATATTTGAAGTAATTGTTCTTCTTGGTTAAATAGATCATTAATAAACTTGATGCAAGTGAAATAGACGGGATATCTACACCACTGTACAGCTTTCTATTTCGTTCCTTTAAATCCTTGCCTTCGCTGGCAGGAAAATGAAAGCAAGCCTACTTCTAAGAGATATTTCAGACAGACGTAACAAGCATAGGCGTGCACATGGGGCGGCAAGGGGGCAGTTGCCCCTCCTAATACGCTCACTTAGAAATTTAGTGTACAGAAATCTTATTACGGCGGGTTTATTACCAATGCAATTGGACTATCTCACTTCATTCTCTAGCAAATTACTTCTCCTTAAGTATTCTTCTCATGCATAGGCGCCGACTCCATGGGGCTTGGGGGGGGGGGGGCTCGAGCCTCCCCAATGTTAATGATGTGGGGCAGAGCCCCTCAAATAATTTTGCTTAACAGGATCTAATGTATTATTTTGCTTCTCTTGTAAAATTTACTCTAAATTGTGCAACATGAACTTAACTTTAAATACACATTTGAAATGTTCTAGACCATCAAATTTGGGGGGGCTGAGACCGCTAAACCATCAACTTTGGGGAGGTGGGCTATGAACGGAGACAGCAAAACACACGACTTATTACTATATGCTAAGTATATAATTATGAGTATTGTTAACATTTTTACTAAAAAGAGTTTCAAAATAACGAGGTGATATGACAATTATACCAGTATGTTGTTAGTGAATTCTGAACAATTTGAGGTCGTAAACACGACTTTCAGGCAATATTGATATGTACGATATTTAGTTATCCTCGAAACCTTTCCTCTAGTCCAAAGAATAAGGGGAAAATAATTCTAAAGTCTTTGAGTTTATGTAACACTGGATTGCAGTAAAGTACGCATGGAAAGCTTATGAAAAGTCTGTATTGCGAAAGCGGGAACGGCTATGATCAAAGGCATTATTACTAAAGCACGGCGTGCTATGTGTTTATTTATTATTGCAAAATTAAATTTAAAAAGTAAATATTGTAGCAAGAACAAAAAAGTAAAACTATTTGCCTGCGATTTGTGTTAGCATTTATGTAAATGATTAAATAAAACTATTAAATATTGTAAATATTCGCTATTTTTACGGGTACGTCAACACTAAGGTTATTTGCACCCGTCCTTTACAAGTCTGTTGCAGACATTAAAACACACCCATGCCCTCGCCGGGACTCGAACCCGAGACCTCCGGATCAAAGCAAGTTGAGCCGACCACCCAACACGCTCGGCTACTGAGGCCGGCATAAAACTGTTATGTTGGCCTCTTAATGTAAATACATAGCCTACTTTTAAATAAAAAATGTTAATTGTTATCTAAAAAACAAATGAGCAGACACAGGTTTTTCATGTTACATTTCATTTACATGAGGAATATGATAGCTGCTTAAAAACTGCTATACGAAGACGTAATTTTTATTTTTAAAAAAGGGAGGGAGTGAGTCATTCATTCATTTATTTCAGTGATCAGAGCCTCCCAATAATTTTGACAAGTCGGCGCCCCTGTTCCCATGTTATTCGTTAGGCTAGCTGTGTTACATCTATGTGGTTGCAGAATAAATTGGTCACACGTTGGAAATAAATATATTATGTGTACCTCTTTTGAATCTGCTGTACGAAATCATGTTTATATGTAAATTAGTATGAACCACAGACAAAGAAAATAAAGAGAAGGGTGTAATGATAGAATCATTAAATGATCCTTTTTTATTAGTTTTTTATTCATGTTTAATATTTTGTCCTTTAATGTCAATGCAACGTGTCCTCCCGTTTCGCCTTATTGGGTTTTCACCTCCCCCATAGAATTTCAAATGATTTATGTGACACGAACTTTCTAAGGCCAGACGGGACATCCCATTTCGTCTTATCCTGTTTCGCTTTACACACAAAAAATTTCCCACCTGGGAATATTGTCGACATGAAGGGTAATTCATAATGGGAGCGCAGAGCTTGCGATGTTGCCTACCTTGGCTCCTATTGTTCTGTCGGTTAGGTTAGG
The DNA here is from genome assembly GCF_977018435.1 of Lepisma saccharinum. Taxonomy (NCBI): domain Eukaryota; kingdom Metazoa; phylum Arthropoda; class Insecta; order Zygentoma; family Lepismatidae; genus Lepisma; species Lepisma saccharinum. Next base: position 5,847,270 of record NC_139246.1, read on the forward strand.
TTAGGTTAGGTTAGGTTATACTCCATGAGGCCTTAGAAAGATCGCTTCGCGGGCTTACAGCAAACGACAATATGGGGTTGTGTCTGCGAGAACCAATCAGGTCCGCGAATGAGCGAGCCCGGTTGCCACAGCTAGCTCTCGCTGCACCCTTCTGGAAGGGTGAGTGACCTCTTCTGCATCTTGCTACCTCGGCCTGTTTGTTCCAAAGTAAGTACATAATATAGTGTTTGTTCGGCTGAGGAGCAGACGACACGAGAGTATCAGCAATAGTATGAGAGCGGCGTCTGCTGTTAGCCCGCGAAACGCTCTTTCTAAGGCCTCCTGCACTATAGGTTAGGTTAGATTAGGTTAGGTTAATAATACATTAATAATAATGACCCTTCATGTCGATAATATTCCCTGGTGGGATTTTTTGTGTGTAAGGCGAAACAGGATAAGGCGAAATGGAATGTCCCGTTTCGCCTTGGAAAGTTAGTGTCACATAAATCATTTGAAATTCTATTGAGGGAAGTGAAAACGTAATAAGGCGAAACGAGCCGTAACCCAATGCAACTCCTTTCTTTATGCAGTTTTAAAATTAACTTACTAAAGGCTTGGCCTACGTGACTCGAAGCAAGGTTGTTGAAGGCGGTTAATTTTTAAAAAAAATCCCTCCAAGTCATTAAGAGGTGGAAATTCCAGTTTACCGGTCATTCTTCAGAGGGCCTATATAAAGGGGGTTGGCAGGAAAAGGTTTTATAAGCTCTTGTCTTGACTCATCTCACCCAACAGGTCGATAGGTGCCGGGGCTTGCCCCGAGTTGATATCTTCCTGGAGATGTGGCCTGCTCGGAAAAGCGGGCATCGGCTTCTAACGTTTCTTGGACAAGAGGGGGAGACCTTGGAGGTTCTCTCGACGTCGATATAGAGTGGCTGCAGCTAGCTTTCTGGCTAGCGGCCGATCATGCATAGGTAGTCCACGTAATTGAGGACTAAAAGTGGTAAACGTTGTAAGTGTCAAAAGTGAAATTGTTGGGAAATGGCATCGTTTCGCACATCAGCCCGTAAGAACGTACACACTAGTGACCTCTTTACACGCCATTTGAACTACTTAGCCACTACCAGCCACATTATCAAGCATGGCACATTTCACAGTTGAACGTGGAAAACGGTGTTTGAATTATTGTGGCACTTACAGCGTTTACCAATTTAGTCTTCAATTCTTTTTGAATCGTTTGGCGACAAGCCAACGTTCAGTTACTGAAAGATATTAATATTGTTTTAAAGAAACTTGTTTTCGAGCCACTGAAAGTATTTAATTAATTGGATCATGTCATTTTTTATGTGGGGGTTATTTCTTTTGTAATCTTTTTTTGTATATATTTAATCCACGAAATAAACCATCCTTTATATTATTGTAACTGAACGTCTGGGTATCATTGAGAAAAATGGATTGATTGATTGGCTTTATTTTACTTCGCTTTTTGTGGCACTTTTGGCTAATTTCCGAAGATGGGGATGAGTGATGACATGATGAAATTGATGAATGGACACTCGAAAACATCCATGCCCAGGCCGGGATTCGAACCCCGGACCCCTGGCGTCGTAGCATTGAGAAACAGAAAAGCTATCCCTATATCAATGGTAAAGAATATAACATGATCTATATGATAGTTATTTAATGTATTTTAGTTCGATAGAATCGTATGTTTTGTTTGTGTAATGCAAACTATTTGCCTGGTGAAGTAACGAAAACACGTGACAGGTTACTCTCCACAGTAAACCATTACCAGGGAAACAGAGAACTTTTGCAATAAAATAGTGAGATGAAATGAGGTTCTTCTTTCTCCGACTGAACTTTCATCAAAATGTTTGCTCCGTTTAATCAAAGGGTCTGCGCATGCCTATGGTGACAAGCGACAAGTTACAAGCCACTAGCCATTCAAGCTGCAATTGTCGCTTGTCACTTGGGTGTGGATCGCACCGGGCCTCCTCGGTCTGTTTGTCGCGTATGTGTAATGCATTAATTTTTACAGACAGGTCCTATTCTGGTGGGTGCATTCTACGATCATATTGCCTGTCTCTTCTCATTTCGAGCCTCCCCGATGGCGCAGTGGTAGCGTCGTTGCCTTGTATTCAAGGGGTCCCGGGTTCGATACCCGGTGGAGGCACATAGTGGTTCGGATCCCACTTTAAAAACTGTAGGTCCAGTCCCGATTAGCCTTACTGTGCACAAAGTGGACTTAAAACACCAAATCTTCTCATTTCGGTATGAATCCCGTGTATTGCGTGTCACTTGTCACTTTTGTCTGAAAATTCCCTTACATCTTCAGCGCTTAAGCCAGTGGTTCACAAAGTGTGCGCCGTGGCTGGCTTACAGGGGCCCCGCGAAATGTTACAATATTGTCACTGAAATTATATTGTTCCAAATGTGTGCTTATTTAGTACATTTTACATGTAAAATGTTTCTGAATTTGAAATACGTGTTTATTTTTAACTTAAGGCAAGCAACCTAACCACACTAAGTGAGCGTTGTAAGTGTTAGATAGGCCTACTTGGGCGTCGCGGAGAAATCTTGAAACACTAATGGCGCCGCAAAACGAAAACTTTGAGAACCCCTGGCTTAAGCCATTCAAGTTGGAATATTATCATACAACACAATTTCTAATGAACTATATGAATCCCTGTACGGTTATACTTTAGTAATTCAGTCCCACTTTAAATGATAGATGAAGTCCAGGTTACCTGAGTTAGCTTTTAAAAAAAAAACTTCTTAAAACAGACCTTGATACACAAATTCTTGAATATTGAGACTTTCCGATGCAATCTCTGACTTACAAATCGAATGCATGATAAATAACATCAACATGGTGTAAAACAATTGTCCTTCTCTTCTAATATTTGCAATAATGATTTAGATTTTAATAATCTACGTTCTATGAAAACGGCGGGAAGTAGGAAGCTGAATAGTGTATCCATATACCAGCACGATTTAAACAATGATCACATTCTGAATTGAGCTTGTGTTTGTTTAATGTACACATACGATGTCCTACAACAATCGCAAAATCGTTTGAAAAGTTCTGTTATATACGTATATGGTTATTGTTGAAATAAGATGATGATGATGATATGAGTCTTTCTGCGATTTGAATCAGCTAACTGATGATACAGGCTGACAGGCGAATCACAAAGATAGGGAAAATAGAGTGCCAGCATGATCAATGTGAGAAATGTAATGTATGAATACAATGGAATGACCATGAAGAAAAATATAGTGTCATTGCATTGAGTAGTTCTGTACACTCAAATTACATGCTGTTGTCAATATGCATACTGACTTATATTGGCATATGATTTATAACAAGAGAAAAAATTTAGATTAGCTTGAAATGTTAATGTGACATTATATGTCCACTGCTTTTTTACTTACTTATTTTAGCCAACTTCAGTGGCAGAATGGTTAGCACAGCAGGCTGACTGGGTATGAGTATTCTTTGTAAATGTCCATTCATAAATTTCATTATATTATCACCTATGTTCATTCTCACAAGTCTTGAAACGTAGTTTTAACACAAGTAAAAAGCCACTAGGCAATGGATAATGTTCAGTTAACGTTCCATGCTATTCTAGTAAAGAACCATTGTCAGATAATTATAAGAAATTCAGATATATTAAAACTTTTATATATAATATGTATATTGTAAATAAATTATAAACATGAACAGAGCTACAAATAGGGTATTTATAGAACGAAACATTAAATTTGTTTTTATCTTTCCTTTCTTTACCCCCCAAATCATACGTAATAACAATAGTTTTTAGGTTGTCAGTCCTCTTCGTAATCTTCAATGAATTCGCATTCTCCTGTTCCTCCAATTTCTTGATATTGCTGATATTCTTGGATTATATCGGACACGTTGTTTTCTGCATCGGTGAATTCCAGATCGCTCAGCCCTTCACCTGTGTACCAGTGGACGAAAGCCTTCCTGCGAAACATGGTAGTGAATTGGTCCACTACTCTTTTCAACGATTCAACCACCGCTGTAGAGTTTCCAATAAACGTGACCGACATTGTAAGTCCTCTCGGTGGGATGTCACACACAGCCGTCTTCATGTTGTTTGGAATCCACTCAGCAAAATAGCTGCTGTTCTTGTCGTGCACGTGGACCATTTGTTCTTCGACTTCCTTCATGGACACTCTTCCTCGGAAAATGGCGCCAACTGTTAGATAACGCCCGTGGCGCGGATCGCAGGCAGCCATCATATTCTTGGCGTCGAACATTTGTTGGGTTAGTTCGTGCACAGTAAGAGACCGATACTGTTGACTACCACGAGCTGTTAGCGGGGCAAAACCAGGTATAAAAAAGTGAAGGCGGGAAAATGGAACCAAGTTTACAGCTAGCTTGCGCAGATCGGAATTTAACTGACCAGGAAACCTCAAACATGTAGTAATTCCAGACACTGTGGCCGAGACTAGATGATTCAGATCACCATAACTGGGAGTACTTAGTTTCAATGTCCTGAAGCAGATGTCATAGAGAGCTTCATTGTCAATGCAATATGTCATGTCCGAAACACTTTCCAAATGGCTGAGAGAGAGTATAGCGTTGTACGGTTCCACAACCACGTCGGACACTTTTGGAGAAGGAATGACGCTAAACGTACTCAGTATTCGGTCAGGAAATTCTTCCCTAATTTTTGTGAGGATTAAGGATCCAAGTCCTGAACCGGATCCACCACCTAGAGAGTGAAGCAACTGAAATCCCTGAAGACAGTCACAGGTTTCGGCCTCTCTCCTGATCACGTCCATTATAGGTTCGATGTTATCAGCTCCATCCGTTAAAAATCCTTTCGCCCAGTTGTTACCTGCACCGTTGTGTCCAAATACAAAGTTGTCTGGTCGAAAGAGTTGCCCAAAGGATCCCGACCTGATGGCATCCATCGTTCCAGGTTCTAAGTCTATCAAAGCAGCTCTGGGAACATATTTACCTTTGGTTCCTTCATTGTAATAGACGTTGATCCTCTCCAACTGAAGATCGGAATCCCCATGGTAAGTTCCAGTTGGGTCGATACCATGTTCATCAGATATAACTTCCCAAAATTTTCCTCCAATTTGATTTCCACACTGACCAACTTGAATATGAACTATTTCCCTCATTTTTCCGGTATACAAGCAAATTTTTAAGACAAATTTCTTCAGATCAACCCTATAACGAAGAAGTAAAAACCAACGTTGCCTAGCAAAATTTCGTTTCAAAACAATGTTTTTTTCTTCTTTGAATAACTATGCATGGCGGATTTTTCAACATTCACTGCCTGAAAAGTCACACTACATATTTCTATACACCTGTAGCACTGCTCTAAAATGTAATTATATTATTTTTATTAAATATTAATTTAATATCTTAGTTCTGGTATGAATTTCCCTGTATTTATTTGAACCTTATGGAAAGAGTGGTGTATTGGATAAGAAACCTCGCGTACATTGTTTTACATACTAATTTGACATAATAAGAAAGTTACAATTGTTTTCGCTGGAAATAATAACATAAAAAATTACAAAGATTGCCGAAATCGGATTTTTATTTAGTATGAACATTCGGGAAAATTTCAAATTGTATGTTCAAAATTGTAATTTAACTTACACAAGGAAGTAATGTCCCGTTTTATATAGTTTGTATGAAAATTGGAAAATTTAAAACAAGTACTATTTGAATGTACTTAAGTTGAAAACCTCAAAATCTTCAACGATAACCATTCGATGAAAATCTTTGCGTTTAGATTAGTGGAATGAATGCAAGGTGCATAAAATCAACAAGATGTGATTATCATACTGATTATCTTCTTTTCGTGACAATTGAATTCAGCTATTCTCGATAGAGACATCTATTGGAATTTCAGTCAATATGCAAATAATTTCAATTCCAGTCTACTACAAAGTATTTAAGAAGTTGCAGATATTTTACAAGTTTTCTAAGTGTACTATGACTAAGTGTACTATGAAAGGAAGAAATTGAGGATTTTTACATTAAAAATTAATATAATTTATATGTTAAATAGATTTCTTTTGGAAATAGCTTTCATATTAAAGTTATTGGAAATTTTATAACAAAATTACTAGATAGTTTAGATAAAGTAAATAAATTTACACCTACAGGCCGAAAGTGTTACGCAATAGAAGTGGCGGATCGAAACATAACACTTGGGAGGGGTGATTTTTTTCTGTAGTACCTCATCGACTCGAAAATATACTACGACCTATATTAGCATTATTTTATATACCTGTAAACATAATATAGCATAATAGCCCCGAATACAACCTTGCCTGGAATATCCTGTCATTAAGGTCGAACATGTAAATTTCGTAACAGTAGAAATACGGAGTCGGTCCTATGTGAGCGCGCGTGTATGTTTGTCACAGATGATGTCTCATGATGTTACAAACTTTTGCTATCAAGCTATTAAAAACTTTTCGTGTTAGTGTATTGGAATGTACTTACTGCTCAAAACGCGACGTATGTCTGTTACAAACTCATACTCGTACAAGACGTTAAATAAAAATCCTTACACATAATATTAGACATACTTACCTGTGATATTATGTACAATTTGCTTCGTAGTTTTCATGATAGCAAAGGTGTTTCCTTACAGTAGGAATATTCCACTTACTTCGATGCTATTGTGAATGTATTTAGCTGAAAATTGCGTAATGATAATCATTACGTAATCAATTTGAGTGATGTTATCACGGAGAGTATTTTGATATTATGTTGATTTTTTTTATGTAAACATAGAAATCAAGCTCGATAAACTTGTAGAATTCTGACAAGGAAAACTGGTTCCTAGAAGCAACAGAAAAGTTATGTTATTATGACTGTGAGTAGTAACAATGGGACTGAAGTAAAGGATCTGAAATGTAGAAGGATCTGTACCCGATACCAAAATTGATGATGGAATTCTTAAATGGCGGGAAAAGTGGACAAGATAATTGAAAAATGACGATTCACGTGCTCAGAATTGCTCTATCAATCTTATACGATCCTCATAATGAAGCGTGTTTATATGACATTCAAGTAAATTTATTTTCGTCAAGGTTAGTGCTCTATAATCTGAAAGAAGTCACTTTTTAACTATTTATGGACAATTGTATGGTATTAAGTTAAAATGGGCAATCAAAAACTACAAGTATAAAACCAATAGACTATCTCATATTTTGATGACTATTTAAAAACGAGGAATTGTGTTTTAACTCCTTAAACGACATATGGTCCTTTTAGACTCGGTATTAATTATGTGTTTAATTTTTTTGCTGCTGCAGTTTTTGCATGACTTTTTTCAATAATTATCAAAGCCTTTGATAGCATGTACAGCATTTCTTTTGCATTCTTGCAATAGAAGTTATTATATCAAGCTTTACTTGTAGTACAGCTACTGTAGACACTTCGACTCTTTAACTCTTTCAATGTTAGTGACAATGGTTCCATATTATCACGCACTGTTAATTGGACATTATCCATTATCTAGTACTTTTGCCGCTTGTAAAAAGGTAACTCGAAGTGTATATCTTACAAGTCGGCCGCAATTTAATTACATGGAAAATAATACGATACCAAGGTATTTAGCAGAAATATTTCCTCAAAGAGTGGCCTACAATTTTCGATTTGTTGAGGAAGATTGGCACAGCTGTAACTGTGGGTTCCATAGATTGCATGATTTCAAGTTTTATGTTAAGATTCTGCGATTGGCAGCGCTTTAGGAAAAATATCTGTATGGGTCATTCCATGTCAAATTAGGCAGGAGTTGGCCCTCATAGTCACCGATTTTGATGATACTTAAAAATATATATTTATACATGCAATCAGAATATCAATTAGAAATGCATATTAAACAAAATTATGATTGTACGACTATTATTTTTTTCTAATTTGCATTTTCTGAGAAAACTGCACTGGTACCACATCACTTTAAACATGTACATTTTTGCATGTTTCCATGTTTGCTCCTGTTTTAACTTTGTTTCACTAAATTAAAGTCAAAATACTTGTGTAAAATTATATATTCGTAAAATACTTAATATATAACTATAAAAATAGCACATAAACAATACAAAAAGGCACATTTCTTTTACAATTTTGGCCATTCATCAATTTTAAGTCCAATACAAATTAACTTCCAGTGCTTATTCTCCTTCTGCATCCTCTATGCCTTCACCTTCACCTTCACCCTCTGGACCTGCTTCTTGGTATTGCTGATATTCTTCGATTATATCATTCACATTATTTTCTGCATCCGTAAACTCTAAATCGCTCAGACCCTCGCCTATGTACCAGTGAACAAATGCTTTTCTCCTAAACATGGAAGAAAACTGCTCAACTACTCGCTTTAATGATTCGGTTATGGCAGTAGAATTGCCGATAAAAGTGGCGGACATCTTCAGACCCCGAGGTGGAATGTCACATACTGCAGTTTTCACGTTATTCGGGATCCATTCTGCAAAGTAAGAACTGTTCTTATCGTGTACGTTTACCATTTGTTCTTCTACTTCTTTCATGGACATTCTTCCTCTAAAAATGGCGCCAACCGTTAGATATCGTCCGTGTCGTGGATCACAAGCAGCCATCATGTTCTTGGCATCAAATAGTTGCTGAGTCAGTTCAGGTACTGTGAGAGCACGATAATGCTGATTGCCACGTGAAGTCAGAGGTGCAAATCCTGGTATGAAGAAATGAAGACGAGCAAATGGCACTAGGTTTACAGCCAGCTTACGAAGATCTGAATTCAATTGTCCAGGAAATCTCAGACATGTCGTGATCCCGGTTATGGTAGCAGAAATTAGATGGTTCAAGTCACCATACGTAGGGGTTGTGAGTTTCAATGTTCTGAAACATATGTCATATAATGCCTCATTGTCGATGCAATATGACATATCTGAAACATTCACTAGATGACTTATCGCGAGTGTTGCATTATAAGGTTCCACCACCACGTCGGAAACTTTCGGTGAAGGGATGACCGCAAAACTGCAAATAATTCTGTCTGGATATTCATCCCTAATTTTTGACAAAAGTAATGATCCCATACCTGAACCAGACCCGCCACCAAGTGAATGAGTTAATTGAAATCCCTGAAGACAATCACAGCTTTCTGCTTCTTTTCTCACTATGTCCATGACAGAATCGACAATTTCTGCACCTTCTGTCAAAAAACCTTTAGCCCAGTTATTACCAGCACCACTCTGACCAAATATAAAGTTTTCTGGACGAAAAATTTCTCCGAAAGGCCCTGATCTGATAGCATCCATTGACCCAGGTTCTAAATCAACTAATACAGCTCTAGGAACATATTTACCTTCCAGTGCTTCGTTGTAATACACATTAATTCTCTCCAGCTGAAGATCAGAATCGCCATGATAGCTTCCTTTAGGATCAAGGCCGTGTTCGTCTGACAAAACTTCCCAAAACTTTCCTCCAATCTGATTTCCACACTGCCCTACTTGAAGATGAACAATTTCTCTCATTTTATCGTAATTTATATAAAACACTCACAAATAAACACTCAAAATTTTCACTAAGCCCTGAAAATGTTAAAATTATTGGCAGAAAGAAATTTCATTACCCTCCCTTGGAGGAACAAATGTTGCCAAGACAATTTTCGTTTATGCTTCGAAAATATAACAAAAATTGTCCACGTTGTTAGTAGGTATAAGTGGAATTTATACAAGTGGATCCGTCAGGATTAATCAACATCCATGTATTATTTTTATGAGTCACCATAATATCATTGTAATTCTAACAGTTCTATGAATAAATTTCTCAATTCTACGTTAAAGGGATTACCTTTCAAAAGTCCTCAATTTGGAAAAGTTACTTCCCAGGCACAAAAGGTTGACAACGAGTGCAACTGTTCAAATTCCACCTTAGTCATAAGGCCTGAAATTAGCCCCAACCAATAGCACAAAGTGTGTTTTACGAGTTTCATACATGTCGTTTTTTTACTTTTGTTTTATTTAGTGTGGCTTTTCTGCAACTTTTGGCTAATCGCGCCCATTATATATATATATATATATATATATATATATATATATATATATATATAATGATAAGGTAATTATGAACAGGGTTATTCAAGCATATTCAATTAAAACCATTAGGTTCGATCGTGTTTATTTATTAATGATAATTTTAAAATATATACAATTTACACAATATAAATAAATCTATATGATGTGTTAATGCTTTAAACATCCGCGCGTGTGGATAAATATACAAATACCACATCGGGGGAGGGGTTCAAGAATCGACAAATGTTGCCCAATCTCAACATGTTTGGATTGCCACATAGCAGTGTGTGGCCGTACAGACTAGCTCTTTCCCCCCAGGCCGCTTGGTTGAAGCCGAACAATAGGTGGTTGGGGAACAAGCCGTCCAGGGTTCGATGCCCTGCTGTACCTGCACGGTACACATAAACAAATAGAAAATATTATTGAGATGGGGGAAAAGATGGGGTTGCATACGAAATTATAACGATTCGATTGATGGACTGTGATATGTGAATATGTATTATGTTAAGAATCTCTACATGATAATGAGAATTGCAAGTCCACACCTTAATTTCGTTTCCGGTCACACTTACTGTCCACTTACTGTCCACTTACTGTCCACTGATGTATCTATTGTCTGCCGTTAGGGAACATGGTTGTCCCAAGTGTCCGTGGTGTCGGTCACTGCGGCATGGAACTCGGACCGAGTTCCGCTTCTTCCATTGTCACCGTTACACCATCGGTTGCTTCCTGAGGTGTCGAACGCATTGCCCTTGGACGACGTAGGGACACACTTTCTTCTCACCAAAGTTCTGTAACCTGACCAGATACATGCATACTTTTATATGTACTGTTTTGTAGCGTTCTGTCCCGTTCATCGTAAATCAAGCGTTAAATGCTATGCTCTGAGCATTGACGGACACTGACTTCTAGACACAGAATGTTCAGTATAACCCTTTTTTAACACGGACTCTCAGCGCAACCTCTTAACAAAGACTTGTCAAGGCAAATCCTCAACACACTTCTGTATCACATTCCAACACAGACTTGTCACCTGAATTCTCAACACCGACTCGTCACTTGAATTCTCAACACCGACTCTTCTGTCTGATTTATAGACTCACACTGAACCGCCAAAATTCACCGTTGGGTTATGGGTTTTTGTCCAAGTCCACTTTCTATTGGCTGACGTGGAGGAGGGGGTTGGTTGCAGGGAAGAATGGAAATATTTCACGTTGGGGAGACAAAGGAGCTTCTGGGAGAGAAAGCGTAAATATAGCCGTCGCCTTTTGTGGGCAAGGCAAATGACCTTTGCTTGGCTTCTCTGAAACTGACGGGGATTTGGAGACGTGCTGAATGTTCGATAATAGTAATAAATGTAGAAGAAAAATGATATATGTAGATATTGATAATAGTGTGCACGTATGGAAATACGGGTACAAGTGGACCTTGTGTAATAAATAAATATTAAAAGAAAACATTAATTTTTGTATTGTGTAGTAAATTGTAGTAAATTCAGAATGTATGATAATTTATTTGAGTAAATAACCAGACTGGCGCTTAACTTCAACATTTAATCAGCCCAACATGTTTGTAATCAATTCATTTATACCAATTATCACCAAGCCTGATTAGACACATTTTTTGAAACACCATAATTTAAAAACATAATATTATTGCATGCACAACAATGCACTCCCAGATACATAGTAAAAGTGAAATTTCAATTTATATGTAATTCTACTATAATTTACAAAAATATATGTGCACAAATATGTGTATGTTTGCACATTTTCACATTTGCACGTGAAGAATCTTACTTGTAATTCCCTTCAGTAAACAAATAATTTACTTTTCTGAACATATTTATAAATCTTTTCCAAACCAAACACTATTATACTTGCTATAACACCTAGTAGAAGAAGTGCAAATGCTCATCTTTGAACTACTTTCGTTTTGCAGCACGAAGGAGGAATTCTACTGCTGCGTTCTTCTTCCATTTTCCCGGCAGTCCTGCTTGGGGAACATCTGTCCAGAAGAAACACCATAGGAAGAGAATTCACTTTCTCAGATGTTACATGGAATAATGGTTTCCCGTATGAATCAAATAACATGTATGTATATGCAAAAATATCTATACTTAAACCATTCGTGAGAAAGCGAAGTCGCCCTTATTTATAATACGATTATAAGTTAACAAATTATTATTTTCCACTACCCAATTTTGCCAAAACTTCTGATAGTGTAAATTGCATGTAAAGTTTTCCCAGGCTCTCACCTCCAACATGCAAGTTGGCATTTAGAATATCTTCCAAGCATTTGATTAAAGGCGTGCGTTTTGGATTTGTAATGAAACCAAACATTGTCGATTGGTGCATAAGATCACAGAAGCAAAAGTCCACAATGAGTAGATACAGGAAGGGGGGGGGAGGGGGATTGGAAACTGATGCAGTCAAAGAAGCAGATAGGCCATCAAGCAGAGTGAACCGATACATGATCCTTCTCCAACGAACCAACAGGGAAACCGCCACTTCCATCCAAATAACAAAGCTCAACAAATACAGTATCGTGAGTATCCACATAAATGGTTCGGATGGAAAGTAAAGGTTCATCCATTGAGGATATATTCTCAGTTTGGGTACTACAAACACCAAATCTGCGAACTGTTGCATGTACAATTGTTCACAGTATATTAGCCTATAATTTGTGCCTGAAATAAAATCTATGTAGCCATCAATGAGACTTACTGCTAGACGGTCTCATGGGAGTGATGTATTTGGATAGTCTAGTCCAGATACATCGACTGCTTCCAATGTGCAATTCAATCTTTCAATCAAATTCGTAACAAAACCACCATACAATCCTGAATAGGTGACTTTACTTCCTGCAGATGTATCCTGCGTGAAATATGCTTTATAGAAATATACATCAAACTTCATTGGGCACCTGTGCATGTTTTTTTCCAATTTATCTGGATACAAAAATCTCTTCCCACAAGAAAACTGCCGTTTTTCCAGTCGTCAACCACTTCTCCGTCTTCAGCTGTTCTGCAGTGGATCTCAGAGAAAGGGAAGTAGGAATAAATTGAAAAAAAATGTTTGTGTTTCATACAATTTCAACTTTTCTGTCTGAGGAAAAGCAATGACAATATTAAAGATAAGATATTCCTGTGCTGTTACAATCAACCTATTGATTTCTTCGATTGTATTGTCTGCAGTAAATACAATTAAATATTTTGCATCTCATCTCGATGTATTAAATTCTAAATATTCATCAATTGCATTTTCTACCAATGATGCTTTGCCAACTAGGAACAAATAGTACACTCGACTCCTCGCACAAAACCAGCCAACGTCCCAAAGTTCTTCAACAACATACAAGTAAGAAGTTTGAATAAGAGTTACTGGATTTTGAATTTGAATTTGAATTTAAAATTTTGGGTGCGTCAGCACTAAGGCTATTTTGAAACCTTCACATTATACGGGGTCCAGCCCCTTATCGTTACAAATCACAACTCTAACGTTGCAGAACTAAAATCATAAAATATTCAAATGTTCTGACTTTCGTTAAAAGCTGAGGCTGTAAAGGGGCACTCAGCACACATAAGGACACAAGAACAGGACAATACAAACAAAATTATACTGACCATGGGCCAGTCGCCAGAGCCTCGTTAGTCTTCAGTCCAGGGCGTACTAACGTGGAAGTGAGGTTGACATTTGGGTGTACTACGTGGAAGGTCACCCCTTACACCCCAAGAGTTACTGGCCCTTCATACGCCCTGGTCATATAGTCTGCAAGAACATTGAACCTTCGTCATAATAAACGACCAATGTTCGAGCAGTGTTGAAGTATTTCTTCAGAATTTTGTCTGGTAGATGGAAAGTACTCTCAAAAAAGTCTGAAGACATTCTAGATGAAATTGAAGAGCAAACCTAGCACCAACCCAGAAACAGCAGAAATGTCAGCGTTATCCTGATCTTTATCAGAAACAAGAATTTGAAGTAATCGACTTGAATTCATAGTGAACAATTTAGAACAAAATACAATGTACTTTATGCTACTCTAAATTCATCACTTCGATACCTCTTCGATCACCCATTTATATATATAGACTATCTGATTACCCAGCGTTGCCCGGGTATTTATTTATCCCACTCTTCTATTAGACAGCAAAATAATGAATTCTAACTACAGGGTAGGATTCATAAGTAATGAGCCTCACTTTATACTGACGCGTGCGCACCCTGCAGCGCACTCCGCTTGACATGAACGGTGGTGGTGGGTGTTGGCTTCGCAGCGCAACGCGTGTTAGTTGGCTCCCAGCTTTCGGAGCGGTAGCATCGGCCTTAACAGTAGCCCCTATACGGTGGTGCGTGACACGACGATATGGAAAGTTCGTTAGAGCAACGCTACGCGATCAAATTTTGCGTCCGGTTGGGCAAGTCTCCTTCCGAAACGGTCACAATGCTTCAACAGGCGTTTGGGACAGAGTGTCTGTCCTCTTCTCAAGTCAAAAAGTGGCACAAGGCTTTTCGTGAGGGCCGGGAAGAGGTGACTGACGAATCCCGGTCTGGAAGCCCGTCGTCGGCCCGAACTGACGTGAATGTGCAGCGAATGCCCATAACTTATCGGAGACAACGGTGCAACGCATTGTAACCAAGGACTTGCACATGCGGAAAGTCTGCGCGAAACTTGTGCCTCGAGTTTTGACTGCAGAACGGAAACAGAACCGAGTGCTCCGATGCGAAGAACTGCTGCAATTGTGCGAAGGCGATCCTGCCATTCTCGAAACAGTGATAAGCGGTGACGAAACGTGGACTTTTCATTACGATCCAGAAACAAAACGACAAAGCGCTGAGTGGCACACCTCAAACTCACCCCGTCCCAAGAAAGCGCGGATGAGCAAATCGAAAACTAAGACCATGCTCATCGCCTTTTCCGGAGTGACGGGGATCGTCCACTACGAGTTTGTCCCGCCCGGACAGACCGTGAACGCTGCTTACTACCAGGAAGTCCTGAATAGGCTGAAAAGAAGCGTCGCGCGCAAGCGAAGGGACATCAAGGACAACTGGAAGCTTCACCACGATAACGCCCCAAGCCACACCGCCTTCATCGTCAACGACTACCTGGTCCGAGTCAACGTTCCTGTGCTACCCCAGCCTCCCTACAGTCCGGACTTGTCGCCTCCTGACTTGTTGTTTCCACGCTTAAAATCAGTGCTGAAAGAAAAACGTTTCGACTCCATCGAGGACATCAAAGCAAATGTCAAGGCAGCCCTTGCAGCCATCCCAGAAAGGGACTTCGGGGACGCCTTTGAGTCATGGAAAAGCTGCCTACAGAAGTGCATTGATGCAGGAGGTGCCTATTTTGAAGACTATTAGTCAGTTGTACCGATCAGCTTATTATATGTCTTTTTGAACGAAGGCTCATTACTTTTGAATCCTACCCTGTATAGTGTAAAATGTAACTAATTTTATTTACAGGTATTTAAAAGTATAATTACAGTATACAAATTAAAAAGTAAAATCTTTTACAAATTCACTATCATATTAATTTAATTCAAAACTTGATAATGTAAACAACATTTTTAGTTTCACCTCCAGGAGCAAGAATAAATAAATTCAACGGCATTGGGAGTGTCTCTGTTCATCTTAGCGACCCCGAAAACTATGGATTCCACACTAATATCGATCGTTTTCGATTATTTTCACATGTCACCCCTTCCCACCCCCACCCCTAGGGGTGCCAGGGGTGTCTTACCCCCACAGTATTTATTTCCAGATTGTAAGTCATATGTGTACCATGTTTGGTTGAAATTGCTCCAGGCGTTCGAGAGTTATAAAGTGAAAAAAAGTAAAGTGTTCCCCTGTGCATAGCACCACGCCATGAAGGCGTATAGGGGGTGTGGGTTTAACGCCCCACACTTTCTTGATCCGGTCGGAGTTGGGGTGATGTGATCAGCATCACGCCCCTGACCGCCTTTACCCCCCAGGGTTTCCCCCAGGTGCCCATGTTATTCGACGCTGGGTGTGCGCCGGGGTCGCTTCCACCGTTAGAAAAGTTCCCGGATTTGAACCGGCCGGGGATCGAACCCGGGACCTTTAGCATGGTAGTCAGACGCGTTACCGACTGAGCCTGAGTTCGAGAGTTATGCCGGAACAAACATACATACATATATACACACATACATACACAGATAAATTTGGAAAAACTGCCATTGCAAATTGCATTTATGATTGGTGAAAGGGTTGCTTTATTCAATCGTTTCCTTGTATTATATTTTTGACATAATAAAAATTGGCCCTGTTTTTAAGGAACGTTGAATGAGAAATTATTTTAGCTATCATGTGAAATGGGAAGTTGTTCATATTTTTGCCTTGGATATCTCCTGGTTAATCGCTATCATGAGGATGATTGGAAAAGTGACGAATACATGGAAAAACAAGCACACAAGCACACTGAAAGGTCACAGCTTTACCTAGTTTCGAATCTAGAAGTGGCGTGCCCAGAATTTTCGAAAGGAAAGGGTTATGTGCACTTTTCTGATAGTCAGCCTTCATTTTGCCATCTTTTCTTACCTTTGATGTTCGTCTTTTTGGAATACTGGGCCAAAGGGGCTGTATGACCCCCACTAACCCCCCTTTGGCACGCAACTGTCTTCCAAACTAATTACGCTAACCACTACGTCATGGAGGCTAGCGGGAAGTGTCCCTTCAAAATATAGGAACCCCATACCAGGGTATAAAGGATATACGAGTTCACTCAGGTTATCGCAGGAAGTTGTAATTTTATTTTATGCATAGATAGAACAATGGAATTTATATATTTGTGCATGCGTTATATAAAATACATTAAAAAATAGTACATCTTATAAGACAAATACTTCAGATTTATTAGTAGTAATTTTGCACTCATGTAGTTACAAAGGAAAGATATGCGAAATGTACAGATGGGTGTCCACCATAATTCCTTTTCTGGTAAATATAGCAGAATAAATGACCATTCGCGTCGTAGGATTATAACAGTAGGGGACAGGGATAACCCCTTTTAAAATGAATAATTACGCCACTGTATCGCGTACTGAGGCTTTGTCCGAAAGGTACAAAGTACAGACTTGAAGTATGGTCTTGGCGGAAGTGACGTCACCTAGTACAGTTCGAAAGCGCCAAGTACACAAGCACTCGAGACCACAGCTAGGAGCAAAGATCGTTGCAGACTTGATCACATGATTTCTGCACTCGTTCGTTGTTCGTTTGTTTGAAATCATGGAGGTAGAAAGCCAACAACACAGGTTAAATATACGTTATAGGCCAGCAAGTTGTTGGTTGAAGTTCTTCTAATGTGTGGAAATGTATGTGCTAGTATAAGAACATTTGAAAATGCTATGTGGTTTCTATGGTGAAAAACAAGTGTTTATAACTTGGGGAAAACAACGAGTACTCAGTTTTATCTACTGATCGTATTTGGCGCTGCAGTCGAAGTGCAATTTGAAAGGCTTCTTGCACTTCCAGTCCACGACTTCAAGACGGCACTGCAAGATCATTTTCGGAGGATGCTTGCTTCAAGTACGGTCTTGCAACTTTCGGACACGGCCTGAGAAAGCCAATCAAACTTCACATCATCAAGAACCATACTCACGTCCCGTATATTTACTGCAAGAGGTCTCTGGTAAATAATTGAAGAACGAATGTTCGCGTAAACAACTTGTATTATCCCAACGTTACACGCTGTTATGAGTGTTTCACAAACTTCCCTGTACCTTTTAAGAACTTGCCAACACTGAAGTAACTGAAACTAAAATCCAATAACAAAACCAATAGCAACTTTGGTCGGAGACTGCAAAAAGCGGTGTGGGCCAGAAAAGGAAGAAGTGAACAGAATCTCTGCTGCAACGATAAATATTCCAGCCAATGATAAGCCTTTATATATTCTAAAACAAAACCGGATGTTGTCATGTCTATTGATCGGACAATTACTTGGCAATTCTTCCTTCTGTTATTGCAAGAGTGGCCCAGTGTTTGCTCAAGATATGAAATGAGACTCATCCGTCCAGAATAGCCACTTTTTTATATAGCACTCTTAGAAAGCATGCTAGAATGTCCTACTAGTGCAACAGTGACTATAAATTGTGCCTAAGCAAATATGAAAGGGGTCTTTCAGTATTTTCTGGCAAGTTTGTGTTTCAATTTAGCTTCAGGAAAGACACGTCATTAATGTATTTCTTAACCAACAAAGTCAGTAAAACTCCTAACGATTCCTGGCAAATTTTATTATACTGAACCAATAGTTATAGGTGGCTGAGATGACGTAAAAACCTTCCTTTACATTTTGCATGTGGCAGTTTACCAAACGCCATTTCCAAAACGTAATTGTTTATCTGTAGTCGTTAGAAATCATTCATACATCTACATTATTGACAGAATAGTCACTTTCAAGGACGTATTTAGGTGAAGGTCCAAGGTGGTCAGGGCCCCCTCCGAAAGGCTTACCAATTACTAAAAATTAATATTAATGAAAATATACTTATTTAGCATTTTTTGTATAATTGAGTGTTATGTACTCCCTTCGATCTTACAGGTAGGCAAGGATTAGATTGGGATCATACGGCTTTGATTGACAGTACCAAAGAAGATTTATACATGCTACTAATAATATATATATATATATATATATATATATATATATATATATATATATATATATAATGTATAAAATAATAATCGGGAACTTTTCGTCAACTGGATGTAACATAATTTTTTGTTATTGAATAAAATATTCAATTCTCTCATAACTTTCCTTGGCAAGCAGTTGCTTTTGTACAAATTTTGGCGATATTAACTACATAGGGTCCTCCGTTCAGCCTTGGGCGCCTTGACGGCGGCACGCTTAACGTCCGCCAGGACGCCAACTCCCGTCAAATCCCGTGCAATATCTCCGCTATGAAAGCCGCTAGCTTCGAAATGATTTCAAGTTCTCAGAATTATAGTTACAATTACATTCGAATAAGCACGTTAATTGTCACGGGGGATGTTGGAAATGTTGTCCTCGTACATCCACTCGTTTTTGGCATGTTTTTAGGAAATTTTGTGTATCTTTGGTGACAAGACACGCTAAAAGGGCACTTAAGTTTCCTAACAGCTCGTGGCTCCAGAGTGCCAACTGAAACACATGGCTTTGAGCATAACTTGTGGATTTCTTTCTTAAACCCATTCCATTTCAGTAACTTTGCGATCTTAGTTCAGTCGTATTTTGAAAGTGGGTACGTGTTACAAGTGATTTCACCAATGAGAGAGAGCTTTTGTTCCATTGTTGTACTTTCTAAGTTTCAGATTTGCAGCCTTGTTTAAATTTAACTTTCTTTAACAATCTCGCATTTCTGCAATGTTTCTCTCACATTTTTATCGCATGTTGTGCCATTTCCCAGTTTCCCGCCAAATTAACGAAATCAACCGATTCAGTGTGCATGGACGTAAGTGTTTCGCGCTCATCTCGTAACTCGAACCCGCCGACATCTCAATCCCTAAACTAACGTGGCTTCTTCTCCCGTTCCTCTTTTGTCACCCTGACTTATCGGTTAGCGTTAGTAAGGTGTTTATCTATGGGGGAAATTGTAAAATAAAGTCAATGCAACAAACCTTCAGACATTAGAAGAACTGAAGAAGAATATCAGGAGAGAAACTGTAGCAATTTCAGACGCTGAATTGTTGCGTGTAAATGGATATTTCCGAAAAACATGCCAAAACCATGTGGATGCATCAGGACAACATTTCCAGCATCTCTTGTGACAAGGTACGTGCTTATTTTGATTATAATTGTAATTGACACTTTAATGATTGTAACTGTATTTGTTGCAGGAATGAATTTGCAATAATTATCATAACATAGTAGGTCATTACAGTAAAAATTGGCATCTCTGAGAGTCCGATCTGCCACCTTCCAAAATATTTTTTTCTTAATTATTAAGGGCCGTGCCCTCCCGTCCCTACGCTTTCGACGCCAGTATTGTTTTGAAGCCAGAAGTACACCCAGCGTAAAGAAATTATTGTAGTTTAGTGAAACAAAAATAGGGGACAGTGCCAGTGGCGCTAACTTAAATGAGCCTGTGGGGCTCGAACCCACACATTAATTTGCCTGTTATTCTTTTTTAGAAATAAAGTCTCTGCGATTAAGAAAAGTTTTCATCATTAAAAACTAAAAGAATTCTTGCAAGTTTAATTACTAACTGTTTTCAAAATGTTACATAATTTTTATATGAGACTTTTCAGTGTCCTATATAATTTACACCATCTACGATCATTACTATTACCAATCTAAGTTAGGTTAAATAAGGGCTTATAAACAGGATGAGGATTGATAAGCACTAAAAACTCTCAAAATAAGCAGGCAAATAAGAACAAAACACAAAATAGGTACTAATCGTTCTACACATCGCCCTACGATGCCAGGAGTCCCAGGTTCGATTCCTGGCCTGTGCATGGATGTTTGTGAGTGTTCATTCATCAATTTCATCATGTCACTCATGTCCATCTTCGCAAATTAGCAAAAAGTGGCACAAAACGCGAAGTAGAATAAATGAAATCAAATCAAAGTAAACGTGCTGAACATTTTTCATTATTTTTCATGGATTAGACACTGAAAAAGCTGTTATCTTCGAAAGAAGCACTTGTGACTAAAACAGTCACAAAAGAACACTATACCTGTGAAACATGAATATCACTCACTCAGGCACATAGTGGTTCTGGTAATTTACAATGCAATACAGAGAACAATGACGCGAGCCAGAAAATTTTTGGATTCAATTTTTTTGCAGGCTGTAATCAATATTGATTTAATAAGGCGCAAATAATTTCACGGGACGCAAATGCATTCTTTCTTTTACAACTTTTGTGCCTCCTCGATGGTCTTTGATTGATTGATTGATTTGTTGTTTTAAGTACACTTTATGCACAGTAAGGCTAATCGGGACTGGACCTACAGTTTATAAAGTGGGATGCGAACCACTGTGCCATGTGCTTCCACCGGGTATCGAACCCGGCACTCCTTGATTACAAGGCGACGACGTTACCTCTACGCTCCTCCTCGATGGTGTAGTGGTAACATCGTCGCCTTGTGATCAAGCGGTCCTGGGTTCCATACCCAGTGGAAGCACAGTGGTTCGGATCCCACTTTAAACTGTAGGTCCAGTCCCGATTAGCCTTACTGTGCATAAAGTGGACTTAAAACACCAACTCAATCAATCAATCAATGAATACCACTCAGAAATGTCACGAGGACGATTGTTAAACATAAACGCCTACATTATCTGGCCAAGGAACAAGAAAAGGCATTTTATGGCAAATCGTTAGCCCATTATTGCATAAAATTTAAAACAAATCTCCGGTATCAGACCACAAATTTCCTAAAGCCGTGCCAAAAACAAGTGGATGCACGAGGACAACATTTCCAACATCCCCCGTGACAATTAACGTGCTTACTTTGAATGTAATTGCAACTATAATTCTGAGAACTTGAAATCATTTCGAAGCTAGCGACTTTCGTAGCGGAGATATCGCACGCGATTTGACGGGAGTTGGCGTCCGGGCGGCCGTTAAGCGTGCCGCCGTCAAGGCGCCCTAGGCTGAACGGAGGACCCTACATGCGGTCATATCTCTATTCTTAAACATTCTATGTACTTATTCATGTAATAATTATACGATATCAATTAATTTACATATTAATATTATTTTAATTTAATTCTAATTATTATAATTTAAACAGTAATTTATTATTATTATTATTATTATTGAGATACTCGAGTCAGACCCCCCCGAAATATATTTCTAGATACGTGCCTGGTTACTTTATGCAGATATAGGCTAATTTGGATCCCATATACAGCTTAAAGTCTGATGTAAATCAAACACGGAACACCTTGATACAATGAGACTGAGAGAGAGAGAGAGAGAGAGAGAGAGAGAGAGAGAGAGAGAGTGTCACGGGCTGCTAATTTAATAAATAACTAATTAACTCAACTAACTCAACTGAGCTGAGCTTAGCAACGCAACAACGAAGAATCTCTCGCCTCACCTGCTGGGCGAATTAAACATTACATGAAATATAATACGGTCAGGATAAGTACCTAACAGTCGGAGTTACCGAGAATAAACCTAGGAGGATTTGATTTTAAATACCTGAAATGACGTTACATAATACTACGGTGTTTCTGAATATACACATATATTAAAGCACAGATAAAAACACAGTACATCTTGCCCTCTTTCACTCGATCTCACATTCATACTCTCATTCCATGGCATATGGCGACAATATGACAATTACAGAGGTTAGATTAATTACTACTTTGACCATACTCTTGTTATGTCTGGCTACATTGCCCTTTACAATTTATCGTTTAGGATTTTAAGTATAAATTGAATAATTGTTCCTTGTGCGAACCCCTTCTATCTTTTCTGAAGGTATAAATATATTCAATAAACTATTGTTTGCTGTTAACATAAACTCTCATCTTTAACATTTGATTACTCCGCCGGAAAACAGATGTCTAGGGATGCCATAGCGCTGATTTAAGTTAAGCAATGATTTGATTTACGCAGATTCGCGGTAGATAGTCGTCATCTTTCTCACACACGCACATGGTTGGATCTTACCTTCGCTGCATTCCCTCTGACCTGGGTTGGGTGAAAGTGGTCCTACAGTTTTGGAAGGCCTCCACGCTCCATTGTTGCACCTCGCGGTTATCCTGGTTGGCGAAAGTGGATCAGTCGGCAGCTCCATCTGGCCTCATCGGATCCTGGCTTCACTCGTTCACTGTCGACTCCATACGACAACTTGCGCAATAATAGGTCAGTTCTTCGCGGTCACTCGTAAGTACAGATACGTGACTTGGGCGATGAGACGAACATACGCGATGAGCCATTCGCGGTTTCACATGGATATCAAATGTTATTAACTTTCACTACTTTGGACGTTGTTTCGGACGATTGACACGGGTGGACGTGTCTGGCGTTATTCTCACATAACCACACGTATGTGCACGGATGCGTTGACGGCAAGGGGGAGTAACGACCCCCTGGTTCTATTCTGCTCTACTCCATGGCTCTGAAACACTCACTCGAGGAAAAACAAATCCAGACCTCGAGTCTGCTTGCAACTCGCAGCTCGGTCGCGCGTAGCTCACACTCCGGTGGCGATTGTAGGCAAACTGTGCAAAACTGTTTCAAATCATCCCTTTTATTCCAGATTTGAACGTAGTGACGCGCTACCCTCTATGATCAGGTGCTTGTTTATTGTTTCTGGTGCTTTGACCGTTGTCCTCCTATCCTGGTCAATGCTCACTCCGGTCCTTAACCTTTGGTAGCAGCCCCTCGCGCAGAGATTAGGCTAACTCTTTCTCCATTGTAGTCAGTCACGAAAAGCAAGGACATCTCAGTAGGGTAGCTTCTCCCTTTCAATTCAGCGATGAATCTTTAATAATTCATAACTCCCGTAGTTCTGTTCTGATTAGGCTCAAATCTTGGAATCAGTACTTTCATGATGTGGTCTTCCGCTGGTTGAAATCTCATCAAATTCGGTCCATTGGTTTAGAAGTTGCATTTTTCTTGTTATTCCCATAAGAATGCATGTAAATCCGAATTCGGGCGAAAAACGGTGGTTGAGCAAGCTAGTGTTGGCTAAGGCAGATCGCTAGACACCTGTATTCGCGACGGATATTAATAATACCAATTGCAATTAATTCCTACTAACGGGCAATTAGATTAATTACTTGTCACTCAATATTTGACCGTTATAACATTCCCCTCCTTTTAATTATGAATTTTTTTCAGAGCGAACTTGCGAGTGACAGGAAAAAATTCATACCACATATTAATGATATTTGTTAGTGATCGCACACATAGGCGTCTGAATAGGGACTCGAACCCTGGACTGTATAACTTTTAACTCAACATTAGAATGAAGTTATACTTTCTGCAATTGTACTATAATTATGAGAATATAAACAAATATGATAAAGTATACAAGAATACAATATAAAGTACATTTTAACATCAAAATCTCAACGCATATTACCACATATATACTAACTTTGGATACACCCTGTAGTTTTATACATATTAATGTGAATACTGAATAATAAGCTAGATAAGATATAAGTAAATATTTGGTTTGCAATTTGTTCCCTCTCACACATATGTTTGCATACTCCTTGCATTAATTATAAGAAAGGTCTACATTTTTTGCCTTTTAATATAAAAAAATCTCTAATTTTCCTATTGTTTACTTTACAATCGGGGTGGCTCTAGTGCAATATTTTCTTCAGTGTCTCCTTTGACATGAGCCGGACTGACAAAGGAGTCTTCTAGTCTCCCGTCGGGCCTTGAATATCGGTTGTCTGCTCCAGACATCGCTGTTCTTGCCTCAGTCTACTTCGTCCGGGTTGGTAATCCTGGGAGAGTGAGTCCAAGTTACGGCTAGTAGACGGTCTATTCCAATCGAGTAAATTAGCATCAGTCTGTGGGGACACGACTGTTCTAACCGCATTCACAGCACGATTCCTCTCAACTTGACTCGGGTTGTTTTGACCCCTGCAGTATTGCCATCTCGTGTTTTCTCCATCTCTATCATCTCTGAAGTGTTGTTGTTGTGGACGGTGATTGCTGTACTGGCCTCGCTGGGGATAAGGGGCGGTTAGCATTTCTTTCACTCCGTAGTCCTGCAATGTGCTTTTCCACTCGTTGCTCAAAAACTGTGGTCCTCGGTCATAGAGCTTCCGTCTCTCAGGGTTGGAAAGAACTTCATATGCCTGTTCAAACTCTTCAAATATATCGAATGGTGGATTCCGCTGCTCGAGCCAGATCCTTGCACTCCCTTTGAGTAATTTTCGCATTAGCCTCAAGCAGTCTGGGCTATCGACACCGTACAACAAACAATCTCTCTTGAAGTCCCCTATGAAGATTGACGGTAAAATCTCGTCGTGATCGGGGTTGTACGTTTGAAAATGATCTAGGCTGACCTTTGAGAAGATTCCGCGAGTATTCGACTCCGGGTTGGACACACTGCGTGTCTCCTGCTGGGCGAAAGCGTTCAAGCTCGGCGAGCTCCCGCTCCGGCCGATGACATCACGCGCTGCTTGGCGATCCAAGGAAGTTGGTGCTGATTGACAGGTCAGCTGGTTAGGCACGTCTGCTGCGACGAGCAAAGGAGTTGGGTTCGCATCCCTGGACGTTGCCTCCAATCGGCGAATCTCTTCGTCCTCATTTCTTCTCCGTTGCGTGATTCGGAAATCCTTCAATTCACGTGTCTCCGCTTCCAGTCGTTCTAATTGGCTGGTTATGCCCGTCTGCTTCTCGGTCGTTCTTGCGTCCAGCGTTCCAATAGTTTCTTGAACCTGACGTAACTCTACACGCAGATCTTTCTCCATTGTGACTACATTAATGTTTGTCTCTTCATGTCTCCTTTCGCATTCCTTCTCCGACTGAAGTACTTTCTCCTTCATTCGGTCATTTTCGGATAGCAGTACTTGGAAACGGCGGTCCCATCTTTCTTCCCACTCTTTTCTTCTTCTTTCTTCCATTTCTTCCTTCTGTTTTCGGCGTTCTTCCTTCCTTTCTTCCTGCTCTCTCCTTTCGGCAGCCTCTATCTTCCGCCTTTCTTCTTCTTCTCTCTTCCTCTTCTGATCTCTTTCTTCATCTCTGGCTTGGATATAGCTGATTAGCTGAGAGAACATGACCTGCACGTCCATCTTCTCTGGAACTGGCAACCCTGTTGCCGACTGATCTTTCCCTAGATCCT
This sequence comes from Lepisma saccharinum, assembly GCF_977018435.1. Taxonomy (NCBI): domain Eukaryota; kingdom Metazoa; phylum Arthropoda; class Insecta; order Zygentoma; family Lepismatidae; genus Lepisma; species Lepisma saccharinum. The sequence continues at coordinate 5,873,079 of NC_139246.1, forward strand.
TATCAACGTTTCCGGCTGACGAAGCGCCTGCATCTGTAGAATTCCCAGCCCCTGGGCGGTCCATGGTATTGTTCGTTAATCTCTGGCGGAGACGAGTAGTTCTTTGCATGCCAATCTTCTTCTTCTTCTTCTCGTGGCTGGCTATCGCCGAAGGAAAAAGATATCAAAATTCTTTTCCTGGTTTCTGCTTTCAGATCCCGGGGATCGCACCCCTCACCTGCTTCCGTGTGTCATAACGCGTGTCCTTTTGTCCTTTATCGTCCGAAGTTAATAACGCCCATTGTTAATAAAATAATAAAATCCTCTAATAATTCTGCTATGGAAAAATGCTATAGTCGCGACAAAGTATTTCACTATTACACCATAAAAAACACAAAATAGTTCTAGCTACACATCGATTGCATATTCAGTTAATTAAAATCACCGTACAAATTACACATTCTTACTTTAAATGAAAACGTCTTGATAGATTCTTATCAGGATTTTCAGTTACAGGTTGCAATTATTTAATTTTCAACAAAAAAATCTTAGTTCCCCCTTAGCGTTAAATTCTGGTACCCTGTCGTAGACATTCGTAGGCTGAAAACTCTCTTTAACAACAAGTATTAAATCCCCTTGGGTAATAGACATAACTGATTGTTAACCATTACAATCAAACTTAATAAAAATTCACATTGAGTAGATAAGCTACTAATTAGAATACTCGTGACCTCCAGGTTCCTTACTAGCCTGCCTGTAACATCGTTCTACGAGCCTAATTCCTATTTGCTTCCTATTTGCCTACTCTTCTATTTGCCTATTCGTCGATTATTCGGGCCTACTTTTTACACCCTTACTTGTCTATCCACATACTCGTCGATTATTCGGCGTACTATTTTACTTGCCTACATATCTATTTGCCTACTCGTCGAATGTTCGGGCAACTTTTTTACTTGCCTACTTTTTTGCCTACTCGTCGAATGTTCGGGCGACCTTTTATATGCCTACAAATATATTTTGCCTACTTTTTTGCCTACTCGTCGATTGTTCGGGCGCCATATTTTGTCACGGGCTGCTAATTTAATAAATAACTAATTAACTCAACTAACTCAACTGAGCTGAGCTTAGCAACGCAACAACGAAGAATCTCTCGCCTCACCTGCTGGGCGAATTAAACATTACATGAAATATAATACGGTCAGGATAAGTGCCTAACAGTCGGAGTTACCGAGAATAAACCTAGGAGGATTTGATTTTAAATACCTGAAATGACGTTACATAATACTACGGTGTTTCTGAATATACACATATATTAAAGCACAGATAAAAACACAGTACATCTTGCCCTCTTTCACTCGATCTCACATTCATACTCTCATTCCATGGCATATGGCGACAATATGACAATTACAGAGGTTAGATTAATTACTACTTTGACCATACTCTTGTTATGTCTGGCTACATTGCCCTTTACAATTTATCGTTTAGGATTTTAAGTATAAATTGAATAATTGTTCCTTGTGCGAACCCCTTCTATCTTTTCTGAAGGTATAAATATATTCAATAAACTATTGTTTGCTGTTAACATAAACTCTCATCTTTAACATTTGATTACTCCGCCGGAAAACAGATGTCTAGGGATGCCATAGCGCTGATTTAAGTTAAGCAATGATTTGATTTACGCAGATTCGCGGTAGATAGTCGTCATCTTTCTCACACACGCACATGGTTGGATCTTACCTTCGCTGCATTCCCTCTGACCTGGGTTGGGTGAAAGTGGTCCTACAGTTTTGGAAGGCCTCCACGCTCCATTGTTGCACCTCGCGGTTATCCTGGTTGGCGAAAGTAGATCAGTCGGCAGCTCCATCTGGCCTCATCGGATCCTGGCTTCACTCGTTCACTGTCGACTCCATACGACAACTTGCGCAATAATAGGTCAGTTCTTCGCGGTCACTCGTAAGTACAGATACGTGACTTGGGCGATGAGACGAACATACGCGATGAGCCATTCGCGGTTTCACATGGATATCAAATGTTATTAACTTTCACTACTTTGGACGTTGTTTCGGACGATTGACACGGGTGGACGTGTCTGGCGTTATTCTCACATAACCACACGTATGTGCACGGATGCGTTGACGGCAAGGGGGAGTAACGACCCCCTGGTTCTATTCTGCTCTACTCCATGGCTCTGAAACACTCACTCGAGGAAAAACAAATCCAGACCTCGAGTCTGCTTGCAACTCGCAGCTCGGTCGCGCGTAGCTCACACTCCGGTGGCGATTGTAGGCAAACTGTGCAAAACTGTTTCAAATCATCCCTTTTATTCCAGATTTGAACGTAGTGACGCGCTACCCTCTATGATCAGGTGCTTGTTTATTGTTTCTGGTGCTTTGACCGTTGTCCTCCTATCCTGGTCAATGCTCACTCCGGTCCTTAACCTTTGGTAGCAGCCCCTCGCGCAGAGATTAGGCTAACTCTTTCTCCATTGTAGTCAGTCACGAAAAGCAAGGACATCTCAGTAGGGTAGCTTCTCCCTTTCAATTCAGCGATGAATCTTTAATAATTCATAACTCCCGTAGTTCTGTTCTGATTAGGCTCAAATCTTGGAATCAGTACTTTCATGATGTGGTCTTCCGCTGGTTGAAATCTCATCAAATTCGGTCCATTGGTTTAGAAGTTGCATTTTTCTTGTTATTCCCATAAGAATGCATGTAAATCCGAATTCGGGCGAAAAACGGTGGTTGAGCAAGCTAGTGTTGGCTAAGGCAGATCGCTAGACACCTGTATTCGCGACGGATATTAATAATACCAATTGCAATTAATTCCTACTAACGGGCAATTAGATTAATTACTTGTCACTCAATATTTGACCGTTATAAGAGAGATGTGGAGGAGTATGTATATGAACACACACACACATATATATACACAATACTATACATATATACTTGCAATTCATTCTTATTAGCATTTCATTGACCAACTTGGAATCGCCACACCCAGGCCCGTAGCTAGGGGTGCAGGATGGCAACTGCCCTCCCTGAGAGGCTGCTTTGCCCCCCCTGTGAAAAATACAGAACACTAATCTTTACATTTATATCATGTGTTACTCTAGCAACATAACAAAGACACTTATTGATTTTGTGATTTATTAGGGTGTATGGGATTCCGTATAATGTCGTATCACGATTGGGGGGTGAGGGGATTCCCTTCCAGATTCAGACTTTGGGAAATGATTTCGCAATTTTCAGTATCTACAACAGATGTGACATTTTGAGTAGTCTTGTGTTAAAGGTGCCTAATGTACTGGGATATTTTTCTTGGATGTCTTGCTATGAATTTGGAACTCCTTAAATTTTTGTTTCCCAAGTCTACCTTTTGGTAATAGTGATTCATGTGGTAGAGAGAGGGTGTGGATATTTGATTTTTGTTACTTAGCGTTGCTTTTCTTCCACTTCTAGCTAATCGCAACAATGAGTGATGACGTGAAATTGATGAAGAGACACTCATAAGCAGTGTCGCAACCACAGGGGGGCAGGGGGCATTGTCCCATTCCCCCCGACCTTGGATGGAAGTCCATTCTAGGGGAAGCAAACATTGAAGTAAAAAAACAAAATCTGAGAATAGCAGGACAATTGGATACTCATTATGGAATTAATTTTTACTTGTTCCTTGAATTTCTCTTCCAGACGGCCAAGGGTACTTGCAAGGGGCACAGAGGGGCAATTGCCCCCCGCCCTTCGATTTCAAATTTTATACAAATAAAAATACATTTCGTAAAATTTTCTTGTTCGCTTCGCTCGCAGTTTTTACTATTTTTATGGTCCAAGTTCAGGGCCATAGCTATGGGGCGGCGGGAATCGGCCCTGGGAGCCAAACGATCTGTATGAAGAAAAAATATTAAAATGAATGCCATGGCACCAAGGCTGGATTAATCTATGGGCGACTGGGGCAATTGCCCCAGGACCCCCACCAAAAGGAAGCTGTGAAAAAATATTTTAACCAGCTGGCTCTATGCTTGTGAAAAATTACATAAGAAGTTGTATTTTAAAAATCAAGAAAACTTCAATATTGTCGTATGTCTACACTCTTCTGGATCCAATTGTAGCACAGCTCTCAGTCGATCTGTTTGTAGGGCCTCCCCGATGGTGCAGTGGTAGCGTCATCGCCTTGTAATCAAGGGGTACCGGGTTCGATTCCCGGTGGAGCCACATAGTGGTTTGTATCCCACTTTAAACTGTAGGTTGAGTCCCGATTAGCCTTACTGTGCATAAAGTGGACTTAAAACACCAAATTAATCCAATCCAAATAGATCTGTTTGTAGATATCTGAAGCTCAGTATACTTTATGCCATGGATTGATTTGGCTGTGGTGTGGAAATAAGCCACACTTATTCACACAATCAATTCTCAGATACGACTAAGATAATAAATGATCCTACGAAGTACATAACTTTCTTTCGTTAATAACATCAAAAATGAAAATTAGTGAAAAACAGGCTTCGTGATGCCATGGGACAGGATCGCTTATCCAATCTTTGTTTATTAAGTATTGAACATGAACTTCTTCGTGAATTTGGGGTGTAAGGGGTGTTCCTTCCATGTAGTACACCCAATAGTCAACCTCACTTCCACGTAGTACATCCTGGACTACAGACTAACGAAGCTCTGGCGACTGGCCCCATGGCCAGTATAATTCTGTGTCGTCCTGTGTTGTCCTTATTTGTGCTGAGTGTCCTTTTTAGCCTCAGCTTTTAACCAAGGTAAGGAAATTTTAGTTTTCAGACACGCTTTTATTTTTATTATGATAAGGGGCTGGATTCCGTATAGTGTGACGGGTGCAAAATAGCCTCAGTGCTGACGCACCCAAAAATGTTTAATTCAAATTCAAAAATTCAAATTCTTCGTGAATTGGACTTCGATGATGTAGTAGATGAATTTTCCGCGAAAAAGGCAAGAAAAGTGTGTCTACTATAAGTGTTAAGGCTTTGGGAATTTTCTTGAAGAAAGTGTAGTTACTACAATTTCCGCAATGAACCTGTCGGTAATTGTCCAGTAGATGAACCGTGCATATGTAGTGACACATTTACTCTTCACTGTAAATAATATTATAATAAATTATGTCCGTAAGTATAGTCTACTACTCAGTTCTCAGTTTCCGTCTGAGCCTCCTTAGTATTAACTATATACTGTAGTTACGGTGTTCACTCTTCATGATATACTGTAGACATTTAGATGCATAATTTTACTGCTGCTATAGCGCTACAATTTTAACTTTATTTTACTGCGCTATTCTCCCTGCAAACCTATCTGCGATATGTTCGATTGTGAATGACTACTGATTCTAAATCACGTCTAACATTTCAACTGCTGAAAATTGGTGGTTAACATATTGAGCTAATAAAGCTCCTAGTAAAAGATAATAAGAAAATGGGTGGACCCCACAAAATATTTTGCCGTGGTGGACTAAGAGACCCATGTTTTAATGTTTTAGCAAGTACAAAAAAATGTATTACTAATTTTTACACAATTCATCCAACTGTAGATAATTTGTAACCATTATTATTTAATTAATTCAATTTTTCTTGCATAATAAGAACACAATGGTGTTCTTGGATTCTCGTTATATTCCTTTCTGTGTAAAAATCTTGCATACTGGAAACTAGAGGGAATCATTATGAAGCATGATTTATACAGGCCTCCCTTAATCACTTCTGCAGAGAGGGCCAAAGCTGTTGGTACATATTATAATAATCGTCTATAACATTATTGACCTGTAAATATCAAGTAGATACAGTCACTATTAGCATATTTATGTTAAACTTTATATTTTTTGGCAATCTGGAAAGGTCATTATCGAAATATTGCTATTTGATGTTGCTCGAAGTTTTTTTTGTTCGTTGTAGTTTCAAGGTATCATCCCTTTTCTGTTACGTATCTCTTTTGGGGGAGGGGGCAAGTGCCTCTGTGTACCCTGCTATATCTGCCAATGCGACACAATATATTAAAAATTTGCCCCCTCTAGGATTGACTTCGCCCCTCCTACAAAGAATTCCTGGCTACGGGCCTGGCCACAACCCCCCCCCCTTCCTCATCTCGAAAATAGACTCCGAGCATTCTATGCTACGCCTATGATCCCGGATATGATTATACTACTCGTACAGTGGGATCCATAAGTATTACCAAGCAAATTGCCCATCACCGCGTTTCCTACCTTTGTTTTAGGTCGAGTCTGCTGCCACGCTCAGCAGAAAAAGAACGTGACAGCAGACACTACCTTTGTTCTATGCAATGAGAGCTTCAAGAACTGACACAAAACACCAAACAATATGCTTACAACATCTGAACCAGTACACGTAAAAATGCAGTCCTATAAAAATACGTAGCATGAAGATAAAAACCAACGAAAATAGTCATGGACAATTTGCTGAGCAATACTTATGAATCTCACTGTACATACCTGGCAATTGTTTTAGATCGAAAAATTACTGTAACTTTCAAGAACATACAGCAACTATGGTTCAAGTGAACCAAGCATACCCGATTTTTCGGAATTTCACTGTGGGACTGAAGACCCGTCTGCATGTGTGTATGGTACAGTGGGGGTCCATGAGTATTACCGTGCAAATTGTCCATCACCATGTTCGTGCACTTTATTTAACCAATAAGAGCTTCAAGAATTAAAAGAAAACTCAAAACAAGCTGTTGACAATTTCTGCACCAGCATACATAAAAATCCATTCCTTAAAAAACACACAGAATGCAAGAGAAAAATTAACGAAAATAGTCATGGGCAATTTGCATGTAATACTCGTGGTTCTCACTGTACATCCTGTGTATCGTTTTACCGATGGCATAGTGGTAACCATAGGCGTGCGCAGACAGGGTAGCAAAGCCTTGATGAAAGTTCAGTCGGGAAAGAAAAACCTCAGTTTTTTCACTGTATATGCATTGCAGCAACATAGAGGCATAGAATATAGAGGCACCGAAATGAAAAAAAAAAAATGTAAAAGAATGACACAGCAGCCCATGAATTATTTTGTGCCATATTGAATCAATATTGTATTCAGTTTACAAAAATTTGGATCCCATGAAAATCTTATTGTATTTGTTTCTTGTTATCTTTACTTCCTGTCATTAACTCATTAACAATTTAAGTTATAAGTTATCAACGAGTGATTTGGCCCCAGGAATCGGTGCCTGCCTGTGATTGACCCCCCTCCCATCAAGAATATAAAACTAGCGATGCCTATATCCTATTTGTCCAATTATTAATTATTTTTATGTTTTGGAATTTTCTCGATTAAATAATTTTTGTCTAACTTTTTTTAAAAATATATTTTATTTTACGAATTTTCATTTCAATATTAATGAAATCACAGATTACTGTCTTTCCACACAGGCTACTATCTTTCGTTTAGAGCAATTATGAAAATTTAATAAAAAGAACAACTTGATATATTGAGCATAATTCAAATAATCAAAATCTCTGTCTTCACACTGTAGTTTCTTAGCAATTATAATCAATATATTGAAGAAGAAACGTTGTTCTTCACCCAGTTTCTTTATTCGACGTCTGTTTAATCAAGCTACGAAAAGATTTTGACTATGTATATTATCATACAATTCAGTCAGTGACCAGCGGAAGTCGCACATGCTCCTTTGCGCATGCGGCCTTGAACGACCAGAGCTTGATCCATCATAAACCCATAGCCATTTTACGTAGAAGCAATTGCTTGCCCATAGAAATTTGGAGGAGTTTCATACATGTCAGAGCCACAGTCAGCTCTTTTACTACGGAAACAGCTAGCAGGTATATATATGTTTTAATGAAAATATTATTAAAGCTTATAGCTACTTAATTGCAGAGAAGTTTTTACCTTTTGCCTGCGCATTTATTTGTCGAAAGTAACTTCTTTGTCAGAAGCAGCTGAGGCATACATAGATCCTTGTGATAATTAATTATTCTCCTCATTATATATTCTTGATCTAAGTAATAATATTCACAAGTGAGTGTACAATACTTTATGCACAAAATATGTAGTTTTGAGTTCCTACGCTTTACACATGAAGAAATCGCTAACAGTCCATGGTGTATGGTTTTCGAGGAGAATAATTTGCACTTCATTGTCGGCAGGACAAATTAACTTTTCTTGCCTTAGTCTTTGCGTTGCAACAGTTTTAAATGGAAATTGATGGATTTATCCCGTAGTAATAAATCTGATTTGGACGAGTAATTTGCACGTAGGCGAGATAGGGAATCTTTTTTCCCCCCATTTATATGCATGGTTAAAATATGAAGAAAACAATAATGGTTGAACACTCGAAGTATTTCAATCTTTAGAATCTCTGCTGTTGTATTTTAAGAATCTCTATTATGCAAATGCATTTTCTTTCTTTTAAACACACTGATATAACAAGTATGAACACTGGACATTTCTATTGCTTAGTAAAGAAGAAATCCTACTTTAATTGCCGAGTTCAGTATGATTCATTAATTCTACATTTCTATCTTTTAACTAATGGAATTCTTTGAATTCCAATAGGGGGTGGGTGGCAGGGGAAGATAAAATAACAGTATTGATACTTGGGTTATTCACTTTGAGATGTAGGAGTAAACAACCTTCCAGACCACAATTTTCATTTTTGTCACATCACTTACTATTACTCTCTCATATTTCCTCGTCAGTACAGAGCTCGGTAAATTTCTCGTAAGGGACAGACAGCTGAAATTTGCTAGTTAATTTAACTTGAATATTTGTACTTACGTATTATGCATTGAGAAACATTGCTGAAGGTGGCATTTCGCTTATTTCACGGAAATAAGCTCTATTTGCGACATATCGAGTAAGTTTTCTTAGATTCTTGTTGCCTTGTTGCCACACAAAATGTCGGTCACAGTTTCACTACCGTACTCGGCATGCAGTGTTTCCACCCCACTGCACCCAAAAATACCTACGTAGCCCCCACAAACCATTTCCGGTAAGGTTAAGTTAGGTAGGGTCACATAGGTTACAATAGTTAAAAATTGGTTTCGAAAAAATAAGTGTAGCCCCACACACCATTCTTGCATAGCCCCACGAACCATTGACACACAGCCCTACAAACCATTTGCGGAAACATACCTTCTTCAGTTACAAAAACACATGTTTAGAAACACTGACCGGGATTACGTCATCGCACACAGGCTTCATCCGCCTGGAAGTAAATGGATGCAAGAGCTTTCGTGCATCGGTCACACATTTATATCGAAAAATTGATGATTTACCAGCAAAATCAATGAACGATGCGAGAAAACACCCCCGAACTTCCAGAAGTATAAAGAAACTGCAGTTTGTAAGTAATTTCTCCTGTAAATTTGATGAAATCCATCTGTCCCTTACGAGAAATTTACCCAGAGCGCCTCAGTAGGCAAATTTTCGGTGACTGTCCCGATTGTTACTTAATTTTCCAAATTCTCTTAGCAGAAAGACTAATTATCGTATAATTTTGACAATTATTGTCATACAAAATTTGAACCTTGCTCAAAGTAATGAGCACTGTTTGGATTTTGAAAAGAAACTTATTTATGTTGGAAAAAAAATAATTAAAAATTATGCAAGCATGTGCGCTCCCCATTTACAAGGAATTCTCCATTGATAGAAACGACAGTAAGTATCATAGAATAGTGGGAATGAATGTAGAAGAAATTTGAAACCTTCCTGAAACTAATCAGCACAGTTTTAATTTTGAAAATGTCCAATTTATGGATACAATGGTAAATGTCTGTTATATCGGAGACACATTAAAATTATTTTGTGTTTCGGATGGTTTGTACTTACCAATTGTGTATTGCGGAACATAGTTGAAGGTGCCATTATGCTTTTTACACGAAAATAACTTCGATTTTTCACATTAAGAGTAATTCTTTTGGTTCCTTTCTTCCGTTGCGGAACATACAATATGGCGCGCACAGCTGTGGATCATCGCGTGTCGTGCTTGTGTTTTGTCGATTTGGAGTGGGTATGCAGTGTTTCAACCGTCTTAACCGAAAAATACCTACTTTCGTGTTCATTATGTCATCACAAACCTTGGATGGATAGCCCCAAAAACTATTCACAATAGCCCCACAAATCATTGACGGATAGCCCCAAAAACCATTCGTGATAGCCCCACGGACCATTTCCAGCAAGGTTGGGTTAGGTTAGGTAAGCATAGTTAAAAAAAATTATCTTAAAGAAAGGCATGTTTGGAAACATTGGCGAGACAGCGTGACTTTCGACGCTCGCACCATCTGCTGGTACATAATGGAAACAACGGCATAATGTTGTCACTTTGTACATAATGCAAGTTTATTATATCAAAAGTGCTTATTTCTTGTTGTGCAGCATTCTACGGTGAGAAAATACCTCCACAAACTTTCAAAATGCTACACACACTCATTTCCGTAAGTAGTTTCTTCTGTAAAAATGAAGAAATGTGTGTCCGATATAACAGACATTTACCGATAAAATTTTTTAGATATTCCTTACAGTCTGCGATCAGTAGTAGAAAGCATTTAGGGATCTTATTTTAATGCTAAAAGATGTAAACCTGACGTGCTTAACCTAATCATGAAAACATGTATTGAACAAAATCTTCAAACGTTTTGATATTAAATGAATGACTGTTGGCAAGTACAGAATTGTATAGAAGTGAAAAACCAGTGTCAAGGAAACATCGTTAGAACTCCGCAGTATGTGTTAACAGACATCGAAATCAAGTCATGTAAAAATTGCATATCTAGCATCATGAAATCACAAAATAAAAGAATTTGGGCCAAATTTTCAAACCGTATTCCTCGTTCAGTATAATCGTTACTGAAATTTGTCTCAGTTCTTGCACGTAGGTTTCTGCATATAAATTGCACATTACAGTAGTTTTTTTTCCACTTGTAGGTTAGCCTGATTTCCATAGTATTTGCTACCTTTCCTTCATCTTCTATGTGTGTACATATTTTGCAGACAAGTTTCCAATTGTGTAATTTGTAACTAATCATGGTGTATATTTTCTACACATGAGGTCCAGTATGTTTCATGGGAATAATTTTTGTTGTCTTGGTTACATACTACTACTGCCATATATGGAGCATTTCACATATGACATGAAGGGAAATGGTTATCCTCGTGATCAGCTGTTGTAATATTTGATGATTTTGGATAGATGTGGTAAAGATATCACAAGAACACCCCTAAATCTTAGTTATTACAATGACATCCCTAAACACTTTTCCAAAATCTTCTGTCACGCAGTATATGCCAAGACACAATAAATAGATGGCTGCTCGCGTGGAAACAAGTATCTGGTATAAACACATCATTCTCAAACTTACTGAGTGCCAAATAAATTTGCCTTATTACAAAAAACATTTTAGGGTTATTTTTAGCTTGCGGAAATGTGTTATTTGAAAGTAATGTATATCTGTTACCTTAGTGTGAAGCAGAATAGCCCTAAGGCTTTGCGCAAGTAAATTTAGCACCAAACGTTAGGAGTACTAAGTTTGTTGGTCTTATCTTTTACACATGTTCTTTCTTTCTTTGAGTGTACATACTACCAGTTTTTACTAATAACTAATCATTGTGTGTATTTCCTAATAAAAAGCAACAGAAGTACTCTTGGAAGTGCCAGGTGTTGACTTACGTGGGCCATATTTTGGGCACATAATTTCTCTGTAAATTAGTTTTTGTTTAACTATAAACTGCTAATTACTTTCTTGAAACTACGGGCTTACTCCCACAACCATCAACAGTATTTAAATAGACTAGTATTTTATCTATCTATATTATTATTATTATCCGCTCCTCCACCCACAACCTGGACTTCACTGTCGCCGTCCACACCAACCACCACAACATCAGTTTCAACGACTGCTTCCGGGTAGCGATCATTCACCTCCTACCCCAACCAGCCAACACCTCTGTTCGCAAAAGATGGGAGAGGGCCTATATATCGGCCATGAGTGCAACCACTCCACCTAGCCTGAACAAGGCCACCCAGTAATGCCCAACCCTCACCCACCCTCCCGCCCTCCCTCCCGACTCATCCTACACACTCACAGTTTACGACGAGCCTGGTGACGAAACAGTGTTTTTTTCGTTCTACGCACCGCTTCTTCTTCAATGGGGACCTGGCAACTCTGCAGGACCCCAACTTCCGGTTCCGTCTTCTGTTTCTTCTCACACCGATGATGCTATAAATTAGCGAAAATTTTGAATTTTCCTACTGTCCGGTGAGTGTTTCCTTTTACCTTATTTAATTTTTATATAAAAATGTATGTATGTATGTTTGTTCCGGCATAACTTTCGAATGCCTGGAGCAATTTCAACCAAACTTCGTACACATATGACTTATAATCTGTAAAGAAATACTGTGGGGGTAAGACACCCCTAGGGGTGGGGGTGGGGAGGGGTGACGTGAAAATAATTGAAAACGACTGATATTAGTGTGGAATCCATAGTTTTCGTGGTCGCTAAGATGAATAGTGACACTTCAAAGTTCATTACCTATCACCATGGGGGGGGGAGGGGGAGAGGGGGGTGAAAAGAAAAATGTCAAAAATGACCTAACTCTCGAACGCCTGGAGCAATTTCAACCAAACTTGGTACACACATGACATAATCTGCTAAGGCACCCCTGGTGACATGTGAAAATAATCTAAAATGACTGATATTAGTGTGGAATCCATAGCTTTCAGGTCGCTAAGATGAATAGTGACTCTCCCAATGCCGTTCAATATATTTATTCTTTCTGCTGGAGGTGAGGGTACAAATTTTGAGTACAAGTTTTGAGTTAAATTAATATTACAGTGAATTTGTAAAATATTTTACTTTATACTTTGTATACTGTACTTACACTTTTAAATACCTGTAAATAAAATTAGTTACTTTTTACACTATAGCTAGAATTCATTATTTTGCTGTCTAATAGAAGATTGGGATAAATTAATACCCGGGCAATGCCGTTTAATCAGCTAGCGCCTCTATAAATCTGTAATAATCATTACACAATTAGAAGTGATACCTTTTTCACACAAACAAAAGCTATATAGCAGGAGTGCACCACAAGTGTAGTTACTTGTTCAATGTACTTTGTCATAATTGCTCACAAATTAATACATTTGTAAACTAATAAGATAGAAATATCCATTTAAATAACCAAGATATGAAAATCCCCTGGTGTATATTATGGAATAATTATTGGTGGTGGTGCAATGTGGCTGCAATGCAGAACGTCCGGATAAAGTACATCTGGTAACTTGAATTTTGTTACGTTGTGATTATAATTGCTTTTTTTAAAAATTTTAGGTCCAAGTTCCTTTTGTTTTATTGCGATTTCATCCTGCTACAAATGCAATTTTAACATGGTTTACTTCTGTTAACACATACTGCGGAGTTTTAGTGATTACTTAAGATTGTGTTCATATGCTTTCGTGGTTAGGTTAGGCAGGCCACGTTTGGTTCTCTTACCATTGAAATGAAGTCCCTAAATGCATTCTAATAAGGGTCCAATTTACTTCTACATTAATTCCCACTAGTCTACGATACTTAGTCGCTTGTCAACGAAAAATACATTGTCCATGGGAAGCGCACATGCTTGCATAATGTAATTTTTAAATTATTTTTTTAAACATAAATAACTTTTTCTCGATCCGAACAGTGCTCATTACTTTAAGGAAGGTTGAAATTTTGTGTGACAATGATTTCCAAAATTCTATGGTAATTAGTCTTTTGCTAGGAGAATTTTAAAAAAATCATAAAACAATCAGAACTGTTACATGTACGGTTACCAATTTTATTTTACATGGTGATTTTGTGAATTGGTTTGAAATGTTTTCTTCTCTTTTCAGAGTTAAATAAGAACCCAGTGGAAGGGTTCTCAGCTGGTTTAATAGATGATAATGACATATATAGGTGGGAAGTTCTTATTATTGGCCCTCCCGATACCCTATAGTAAGTATCTTAAATTTTCTTTGTTTTTGTTTTCGTATGTTTGACATGTTTAACTTAGAGTTCTTTGTAAACACACATTTATGGTGAATATATGTTCCAAATTTTGGTGCAAAACAAAACTTTTTGGCATCAGAAGTAGTATGTAAAATCTTAAATTTGATTTAAAACTTATGCTTATTACACAGAAGAGCAGCACGTTAATAAGCTTCACTTGTGTGAAATACAAGGAAGTAAATACCAGTGGCTTCTCTTGAAAATTTAACCGGGTCTTACTCGACAACTCTTATTTATTATAAACCCCCTTCTCCATCTAGATGAATTGAATAAAATGGTACCCTTGACCAGTGCTCGAAAAATTTACCTGAAAGCTAGGTGCCAGCTGAAAATCGGGAGCCAGGAAACCACCTTCTAGCAATTGTGCATACTACAGTATGTTTCAAAAGTCTCATGATATATTTTCACTGTGTTTTCTGCACTAAACTAATCCTGTAGGCTATCGCTGGGTTCATAAATTTGTTAGCATTTATGTACATGAAAGCAATTACATAATTTTTTAAAAATATTGTTAATTTGCTGAAAACATCTGAGAACTGATTTTCAACAATAAATATCAACTCTTGAAAAATTTGAGCGGATAATTTGTTGGTGTTTGACTGGTTGTAAAACAGTTGCTTTGTGAGGTACAGCAGAAGCAGGGCATTTTTATTGGAAAACCTCTTGCACATGAGTGTAAGAATGAGTAGTAAAACACTCTTCAGCAATGCACACGCACTGCTCCAATGAAATGCCATGCTGAATCAATTAATAACACAGGCACAGTGGCGGCGAAAGTGAGTGATGAGAATTCAATGTAACCAGGAGCAGCCTAGCATGCTCTCAAAGATTCCAATTTCGGCACAAAATCTTGATTTGCGTAAATGTATAGACACATGCTGCATGCGACTGTTGGCAATATTTAGACTTGCTAGTGTTGCCATATTACGGAGATATGTCCAAAAAAATGGCACTTTTCACTCAACCCATAAAATCGCCAGTCAAAAATTCATCAGATGTTGCACATGACCAATATTGGTCTCAAATGACAGACTGACATGGCATCAGTCATCAAAATGTCTAATTATGACCCTTCGATAATTTCTTACATATTTTTCTTACGCAGAAGTTCATTTCTGGAAAAAATTGAATGCTGCTTTCAGTCAGTTATTAATTTATATAATTTTCTATACGGAGTGAACTGATAATTTTAAGCATTGAAAAATATCTCAATGGATGAGGCTTTATATTGCAGAAAACTTGGTGTAATTATCTCTTACGGTTTTCATTATATACATTTCCAAAATTTGGGTTGTGCAGCTTTTGAAACACACTGTATAAGATGTTGAGCATCACGGTATTCAAAACATCGCTAAATTATTTGAGAAAGCAGGAAATAGAAGACAAAGGGTAAGAAATTGTTACGGACTCTATGGAATGTTCACAACGTTGATTAAAAAAAAAATCTAACTGCAATTTGAACTTAGAATCATCAAAATTTCATACATATTACAGCAAAATTTACAGGCGGAAATTTTAGTCGCCATGGCGACCGGGATTTTACGAGCCCTGCCCTTGACCCTCTGCACCCCCTCGAGAAAGTGATATATCGTGTATGGTTTATGAAGTTTATCAATGTTTTCAGCTCTGAAATGTGTTGTTGTGAAGTAAAAATACATCTTTACCTTAGTGTGTTACCTTACCGTGAAGCACAACAGTCTGTAGGCTTCACGAAAGTGAATATAGCACAACATTCCACAACAGCAGCTACAATTTTTCGTCGGTAGGTTAGGAGTGTTAGGTTTGGAGCTGATATCAATTTCAGACGTGTTCTTTTACTATTTTAGTGTGCATATAAACTGTTTCTTACTAATACAAAGTGCCAAAAGTACTTGAAATGGCATGTTTTTTACTTTCACGTGCCATACTTTCGGATCAGATATCTGTTCTTTTTTTTTTCCACATGCTGGAACCAATTTTGTATTACATAAAAAGTTGAAATCTGCCGATTTAAAAAAATCAACAATTCTTGAGGGAGTACAATAGGTAAACTGCCCCAATATAATAAAACAATGCAAGCATATAAGTAAAACAAAGCAGATGTGTTGACAACTTTAAATTTACTGGCAATTTCTATATTTTTAATAAAATCTCTCTTCTTTACCTAAAATTGGACCTACATTTTCCTGCACCCTAGGAAATATCTTTCATGAAGCAACACAGTGTCTGCTAAGCATGGCACAGTGCAGGAATGAAGAAGCATGTTTTCTCCCACCAATGCTGTTTTGTAGCGGTTCAACTGCCAATACAGGCTGCATTTTTGAAACAATAGCCACTTTTACTTCAGTTCACCCTTCCCGTATACAGTCAGGGAGGAAGGTCATCAGAAGAGTGGGATGGAGAATAATGAGTGGTGTACATACCACAATCGTTAAAATTTTACATTAATTTCTTAAATTCCGGTTTAAAAGCATGTTTTAACCCATTGACTGTGGCCAATCTACATATACAGGTGTATCATAAGTAATAGTGCAAACTGACACAGTTGAAAGTACACAATAATAGAAGCAAAAAAGTCTCGGTAACCATGGGTCTGCAAACAAGCCATTTTCGAGATAATTGCGAATATGTGGTTGGTTACAAGCCGCCACTGACTTCATTGTTTGTAAACGTCGTCCTAGTTGGTAAAATGCTAATAATACAGTAAGAAAAGTCATTGGAGATCTCATTGCTTTTATTGAACATTCTACTTACTTTAACAAACGTTAGTATGTTACGATTACTGTACACTCGTACCTGTTAAAGGAGGTGTTCAAGTGTCGTCCTTTCATCTGCATGCAATACTGTACGCGATTCCGCATTGAGTTTCGAAATCTTTTGAACACCCCCGGTTCATTTCAGAATTGGTCACAAGCATGTAAAATTCTCTGTACTGATTGTATCCATCCTGTTTGATTACAAAGCCACCTCTCGGAAATGTTCTGTTTTGTAAACAAAGAGCAAACCTTGAAATGCGCAAGGAGTAAAGCACTTGCTGTTTACAAAATGCAATCAGTGACTGCTTCTAACCACACATTATTAGCACTTGACCAACTAGGATGAAGTTTACAAACAATGGAGTTGGTGGCAGCTTGTAACCACACATTCACAATTATTTTGAAAACTGCTAGTTTTCAGACCAATGTTTACTGAAACTTTTTTGCTTCCCCAAAATAACTTTTTGATATCAAACTCTCACGAAGAGACCATGTGTCTTGCAATTTAAAACAGTAGTTTAAAAACACCATGAAGGTATAATTTCAGATATTTGCCAGAAAATTCGCTAAAATGAAAATGTGAATTTTGGGTAAAATAACCAGGGTTGGCATCTTGCCAGTTTTTTTTTTTTTTCTGTTAACATTGTTAAGAATTGACAATGGAGGTCTCACACCTTGAAATGATTAAACTAAAAGCATAAATAACCCGTGCCGCAGACCATTCGGGGCCCAGGCCTACCTACCAACTGCCGGCCTCACTCCCACCTGATCCTACTCTTAGGTGGGAGATCATCCAACCGGTTACGGGGTGACGTGTGGTCAGCACGACGAACCCCCAGTCGTCGTCATAGGTTTTCATGATGGGGTTACTCTACTCATTCGTATCTCCCCAATTTAATCATGATGTGAGTGTTCACCAGTCTCATACACAGGCCGAAATCTCAGGAGATTCAAACCTGCACACGCCCCATAGCCAGAGCCCAAAGCATGACCACACAGCCACAGTGTGGGACAAATGATTAAATTATCTAAAATGCCATGTTCTGAAATACTTGACCAAGAGTTTGATTCTACTCTTCCTGGATGGTGTAGATCTGTGATCAGTTCCCAGGGTTGCGCATTGCAATATTATACAAATTACTAATACTTGATAGCTGTGTTGGTTTAGTCGACCTCCGTGATGCAGTGGTTAGCACAGCATGCTGCAATGCCAGGCGCCCCAGGTTCGAATCCTGGTTCGGACGTGGATGTTTGGGTTTGTCCCAATGAGAATACAGAGAAAATGGAGAAAATTGATGTGTCTGAAAATTGAGAATATAGAGAGAACAAGGGGAATACTACTGCTTGGGGGTATTACTTTTTATTACAAATGTAAAAAAAAGTAAGACAGGCTGGCTGACTTCCATGCAGAAGACCCGGGTTGGTTCTTTGGAGTGGGTGATCTAAGGCCGGAATTTTCCGGTCTTGTCCCTGCATAAAGCAACTCTGGGACTCACCCAGCCTCAAATCAATGGGTCCTGGGGAAAGGGGGTAAAGGCAGCCGGAGTTTGTTGTGATCACATCACCTCCAAAACGGCAGAGATCAAGAATATGTCTGTCCCTACCGTCATATCCCCTGAATGTGCCTTCATGGCACGTTGCTATATGCACGGGGAACTTTACCTTTATCTAATGGGTTGGCAACTAAGTTCCCGCCGTTTTCTAAGGAAGGTGTTGAAAGGTTAGTTTTCAATAAACAGATACAAGTAGTTAATCAATAATGTATTCTCCTGTGTTGTTTACAACGTTTTGCCAACGTTCAACAAGGTTTTCAATACCTCGTCGGTAGAAATCACGTGGTTTAGACTCGAAAAAGTCATCAACAACGTTACGTTAGTTTATGTTTTATAATAAAATAAATTACTGCCTTGGTCAGCATATTTAGTTTTTCATAATCATGGAAACAAGGCTTAATGGAGTTATAAATGGAGTTATAATCCAACCAAGCTCTCAATTTTGCATCAGTATTGAACGAACCTCCCCGCATAGCATTTGAAAGAGATCGAAAGAGGTGAAAATCCATTGGTGCCAAATCTGGAGAGTATGGTGGATGTGGCAGCACTTCCCAACCATGAGCTTGAATGGCGTCCTTGGTCATATTGGTGATATGAGGGCGGGCGTTGTCGTGCAGCAAAAGAACACCATGCTGCCGATTCGGTCTTTTCTCTTGAATAGCCGTGTTGAGTCGTTCCATTTGTTGCACATAGAGTTCCGCGTTGATCGTTTGGTTCCTTTCAAGCAATTCGAAATGGAGAATCCCTTCCCAGTCCCACCATACGCACAACATCGTTTTACGCGGATGAAGATTCTGTTTCGCGCGTGGGGTCGCTTGTTTCCCGGGGCTCAGCCATTCCTTACGCCGCTTCATATTCATGTAAAGGCACCATTTTTCATCGCCAGTAACGATTCGGTGAAGAAATCGTTCCTTTTGTCCATGGGTTGCACGGTGCCGAGCAAGCAAACCAGCGGAGATTGTGGCTCGTTGATTTTTGTTGGTGACACTTAAAGTGTGAGGCACCCATGCTCCACACTTCTGAACCTTTCCCATCGAGTGAAGATGCTTCTCTACAGTAGTGTGGGAGCAACCCATTGTCTCTGCCAGTTCCCTTGTTGTTTGACGCGGATTTTCATGCAACAGATGGTTCAATCGCTCTTCATCTAACTCAACTGGACGGCCAGAACGAGATGCGTCTTTGAGGTCAAAATTTCCTTTTTTGAACTTCGCATACCAATCACGGGCGGTTCTTTCAGCTATAGCACCCACTCTATACACAGCACAAATGTTGCGAGCAGCTTCTGCGGCCTTAGAACCTTGATTAAAGGAAAAAGGGAGGAGGTGTCGAAAATGCTCATTCTTCTCAACTTGACATTCCATTTTAATGATCTGTAAATAACAAAAAAATATGTCTTAGTAACAAAGAAACATAAATTTAGGTAGAACAATATATTCTCTTTCGCATGATGTACACCTTCGTGCCAAACGTATTTAATGTCATAGAGATTTTTCCAATGAAAAAAAAACGGCGGGAACTTAGTTGCCAACCCAATACTATACAATGTATGGTTGCTGCACACACACACTTTTAAATCTGCTTCAATGCAGTTTGTTCACAATTTTGTTTTCCCATTATTTTTGTAGATGTTTCAAGTTTAAAAATCTCCCAACCATGCCAAAATTATAAGGCTGACATATTTGTTTTCACTGATTTAATCCAAATAACTAACTAACTCTCTAGCCTTCTTAAACCCAAGGGTTCATGGCTGCAGCAACACAGGCCTTCCATCTGTCCCTATCTTGAGCATGATATATATACTCTTTTCCATCCCTACCAGTTTCCTTTAGGTCCATCTCAACGTTGTCCCTCCATCTTCGTCTTGGCCTTCTTACAGGTCTCTTACCATCAGGTTTCCCAACAAGAATTCTGTAAACTCCTCTTTCCTCTCTCATTCGTGCCACATGGCCTGCCCACCTAAGTCTTCTTGATTTAATCATTCTAATAATATCTGGACATGAATACAAATTATGTAACCTTTTCCACTCACCTGTCTCCTCATCCCTTTTAGGTCCAAATATTTTCCTAAGGATCTTATTTTCAAATACTCTCAATTTATGTTCCTCTTTTAATGTAAGGGACCAAGTTTCACATCCATATAATAATACGGGCAAAAATACTGTTTTGTATATTTTAACTTTTAGTTTCTGTAGATATTAAACGAGAAGACAAAAGTTTATGGAGAGAGAAGTAACATGCATTTCCTGAATTAAGCCTACTTTTTATTTCCTCTTTAATATAATTTTCATTTGTTAATATTACTCCTAAGTATTTGAATTTGGAAACTGGTTCAAATGAGTTATCAATAATTAGATAATTTCATCCAAATGGAATACCCTATCCATCCTTCAAAATATCTGGTTGCTATGAAACTAACAATTCTCATGGACAAAACATTAGTGGCCCCCATTTGGATCCCTATATTGTTAAAAAAATATTTGTCACACCATGACTTAAGAAGTCAAAAAATGTAGTTAGGCAGATATTTGAAAGTGGCATCAGAATTTGGAACTACCTCAGAATATGAAAAATCAATTTTTCATCCACCATCTTGAAATGCTTTTAACAAATGCAAAATAAAATCATTCCCTGGGTGTACCTATTTGCAACATGAATTTCAGCTTAAAAACTCTAAATTTGCTACAGATATCGTGGTCTGAAAATTGGTGAATTTCCCCCATCCTTATTAAACCACACACTATATTACAGAGTTTTTACTAAAACCTTCAAGCTCAAGTAATGTCCTAACGTAGCCGAGACTTGGTTTTCTTAATCTATGAAAATCTAACCTCAAATATTTGCATAACTTAAAGCTCTCCCAAGGCATGTTAAATCGTCCACCATCTTTAAACATCGTGACAACAATCCTTTAAGTTATCTTGTAACTCTAAAAATTGCAACTCAAAAGCTTAACATTTATGGCAAAATGTATGTTTGCGATTTTACCACCACTACTCTCCTAAACTATGGAATATAATTTTAAAAGTTTTACTGCAAAATTGCGGACCAACGGATTATCTACAATGACTGAGTTTAGTTCCTTATACTCCAAAAATGCATTGTAGATGGACAGTTTTAGGGAAAAAGGGAGCATGGTATAGTGAGTGCGTTCAACATGAGGAAAACCAGTTTTTCATTCACCATCTTGAAACACATTGTTCAATTTCACTCACATGCAATACCATTGTAGTCTGCCAAGTTTTCTAGCTGGAGAAACATGTTATCATGGTCACTAAATAGATGACTTGTCTTTCTTTGCCCATCCACCCCACCCATGCTCCTCCTAAATCGTGCATTATGTTTCAATAATTTTATTGTGAATTTACAGTGCAAGTATTGTCACAATGCTCCTGAAAGTTTGATGCACAAAGCTCGAAGTTGTAGTCTATAAAAAGGTTTGAAAATGTCAAAAATGGTAAAAATGTGAAACTATATGTATGCATTGTATTTACTTGAGTACCCCACACCCCCTATTTTTAAGAAGAAAAAAATAAATTGTGGTAGATTTTGAGTATTATAAGTTTGGCTAAGCCTTTACTTTACAAGTTTTCTGAAACTGTTGACAATTCTAGAATCTCGCAATTATTTAAAGCAATAATTTACAACATTTTCTGAAAAAAAAAAACACATTTTGAGTAGGTTTTTTGGTGTTTTTTTTTCAAGGTGGGTTTTTCTGAAGAAAAAAACTGGAAAACTGGGCTGGACCCAACCGTGCCAACACTGAATAGTAAAAAATCACCAGTTTGAAAATAAAATAAAAAATCAAGGTCCCTACCGATTAGGCATAAATAAAACAAGAATATCAGTTGTAATTTATTGCATTAGTAACAGTGAGTCCTAACCTAATTTTCGGCATAATCACCACCGTTGTTCTGGCATTTGTGGTAGAATGGCACTAAATTTTGTATGCCCATGGCATGTGTGTGACAGCAAAGACTGGACACCCCCCCTCCTGGTCCCTGCCTGGCTAGGGGCCTGAACTGGACACAAGCTATCTCGGTACTGATGTGCCCAGTGCTAAGGTCAGCATGCAGCTGTGGGTCTAAATCCTGGCAGATGCTCTCGTACTTCCTGCCGAGCCAGCAGTCATCTTGGCTGTGAAAGGCACTGTTGATCAGAAAGTTGCCACATGTGGTTTTATGTAGTTTGACCCAATTGCATGTCTGTGTGAGAGAGAGTGCGAAATGATAATGCAATCACAGATGCTTCTTCTGTTAAGCTACCTTGAAGTATATGGAGTAGACTGCATGTTCATGTGTGTTGTTTATGGCTGGGATAGAACATTGAGCTAAATTCTACCCCAGGAAATAGGTTTTTAAAATGGAAAACTGAACTTTCCTTACAACAAGCATCACATTTCACTATTTCTGAAAGTAGTTAATTTAACAGGGGTAGAAAAATAGTTCTAAATTATTTTTTTAAATTATTAAAGTTCAATTGTTTTTTTTTAAAAAAAAAACAAAAAAAAACAGTACAGTATGTTTTTTCTTCGTCTTTGTGTGTATTCTGTATTATGTGCAGGGCTCGAAAAATCCCGGTCGCTATCACAACTAAAAATTTCAGCCTGGCGACTGTGATCTTTTGCTATATTATGTATGAAATTTTGATGATTCTAAGTTCAAATTGCAGTACAGTGTAAGTTAGTAAATGATTTTTTTTTATAATGTTGTGAACATTCCATAGAGTCCGTAACAATTTTTTACCCTTTGTCCCCCAACACCCCATTTCCTGCTTTCTCAAATAATTTAGTGATGTTTACAGTGTTTCAAAAGTCGCACAACCCAAACTTTGGAAATGTATATCATGAAAACCTTAAGAGAGATTTACACCGGGTTTTCTGCATTATAAAGCCTCATCCATTGAGATATTTTTCAATGCTTAAAATTACCAGTTTACCCCATACAGAAAATTATATAAATTAATAACTGATAGAAAGCAGCATTCAAATTTTTCCAGAAATGAACTTCTGAGTAAGAAAAATATGTAAGAAATTATCGAAGGGTCATAATTAGACATTTTGATGACTGATGCCATGTCAGTCTGTCATTTGAGACCAATATTGGTCATGTGCAACATTTGATGCCTTTTTGATTGGCGATTTTGATAGTTGAGTGAAAAGTGCCATTTTTGGGACATATCTCCGTATATGGCAACACTAGCAGGTCCAAATATTGCCAATAGTCGCATGGAACATGTCTTAAGTATTGGCTAAACATTTACGTGAAAAATCGTAAATCAAGATTTTGTGCCGAAATTGGACTCTCTTGAGAGAATCCTAGGCTGCCCCTGGTTACATTGAATTCTCTTCACTCACTGTGCTTGCTGAAGAGTGTTTTACTACTCATTCTTACACTCATGTGCAAGAGGTTTTCCAATAAAAATGCCCTGCTTCTGCTGTACCTCACAAAGCAACTGTTTTACAACCAGTCAAACACCAACAGATGATCCCACAATTTTTTTAAGAGTTGGTATTTATTGTTGAAAATCAGTTCTCGGATGTTTTCAGCAAATGAACAATGTTTTTTTAAAATAATGTAATTGCATTTGATAAATGCTAACATAAATTTATGAACCCAGTGATAGCCTACAGGATTAGCTTAGTGCAGAAACCCGGTGTGAATATCTCTTACAATTTTCATGATATACATTTTTAAAGTTTGGATTGCGCGACTTTTGAAACATACTGTAGTATGCACAGTTGCTAGTAGGTGGTTTCCTGGTGCCTGATATTCAGAGCTGGCGAATAGTTTTGAAGAAAATTTTTTGATCACTGATTATGTGTATCATTAAATCAGAATAATAAAAAAACCCATTATAAATTTTTTCACTGTTGCTAGTGGAATATTGAAATCTGCAGCAATATAGTTGGTCGTTTATTAGAATGTTTTACATAGTTATTTATACTGTTACTAATAGAGCCTTCTCTAGGAAGCCCACTCCGGAGCAAGATTTAATTATTTTTAATAAAATCTTGTATTAATTAATAAAATTAGTATTTTAGCTTTATCTTAGTTGGATTCATGGCTTCCTTATTCCTTAATTGAAAAAAAATAAAAGGAAGAGCTGACTCCTGGGAAAAGTGCTGGTGCCTCAATTATTTTGTTAACTATTCAATACTCTATCCATTTTAGTGTATAAACACTCATGTATATTGTTAATATTCACAGGTAGAAATTATATTTTTAACATAGGGTGTATACGAGGTGGGCTAGAAAAAACTGACTGTTGCTACAAAATCTTTTATGGGTTATTTTGTACAATATGAACATTACCCCCTTCAAAGTACTCCCCTGCACTTTTAATACACCGCTCCATACGAATCTTCCATTTCTGGAAGCAGTGCTAGAAAGCATTTTCTGAAACCATATTCATGACCTCCGTCGCTTTTGTTTTCACAGATTCTAAGGTCGTAAATCTGGTTCGTTTCAGTGCTGATTTTACCATTGGGAATAAGAAAAGTCGCATGGAGCAAGATCCGGCCAATAGGATGGATGCTCTAACATTGGGATTCCATACTTGGCCAAAAAAGCCTTGACTGACAATGCCGTGTGGACAGGAGCATTGTCCTGATGATGAATCCATGACTTGCTTTTCCACAAATCAGGTCGTTATCTTCTTGCTCATGAAGGCTTGTCAGCACTGTAATGAAATAATGTTGGTTGACAGTTTGACCTTCGGGTACCCAATTCGAATAAATTCAGACATTTGCAATGTTTGATTCCGTTTTTGACGTGCAAGGCTGCCCAGGATGCAAGTCGTCCGCGATTACTTCTCATCCCTCTTTAAACCTTTGAAACCACTCAAACAATTGAGAGCGTGATAAACACTTATCTCCGTGCACTTCCTTCAACAAAACATAGGTTTCTGTGGTGGATTTTCAGAGTTTCATGAGAAACTTCACATTGATACGCTGTTCCACTTTCACACTCAACATTTTTCTGACGGAGCACAGATATACGGTTCACTTCATCCACAAACTACAGCAGAACTGAGCACCGCGCACCCTGGGCAATCACTCAGTCGATAGGCAAGATATCACGTTATACATTCATGCACCACTTGACCTTGACGCGCTTTCCATTTGTCGACAGCAACATCAATTTTTTTTCTAGCCACACCTTGTATGAATTAAGAAACAACACTGAAGCAACCTTTCTTTTGTTCTAAATGACAGCAACAGTAAAACTTTGTATTTACATTGATGAAACATGTGTGGAACCGTGGTAGAAAGGTAGGGAACCACAGAATGAAAATGGCTACTGCACAATAGAAAGCTATGTGAATTCTTTGGTTTCATGAAAACAAATCTCTTTCAATTAGAGTAAAAGTGTAATTCTCCTAGTAAGGGCTCCATAAAACGTTGGTATCAGCAATTTGACACAGGAAGCATTGAACAAAGTTGTGCTGGCATACCCCCAGTCTCCGAAAACGTGAATGGAGTGAGAGATGCTTTTACAAGAAGCCTGGGTAAATCAGCTCATCATACATGTTGTAAATGAAACTGTTCAACATGGTCTGTTAAACGCAAAAGCTAAATATAAGTACTTTGTTCTTTTTTTATATTCATCCTTGCAATGTGCTCTAATTTATAACCACCCTGTATATATATCTTGATTTGTGTGCACAGAAATTTGTAAGAAATTGTTATATTAATGATACATTTTTTTTCTTTCAGTGAGGGTGGGTTCTTCAAGGCCCATCTTCATTTCCCTAAGGAATATCCCCTTAGACCACCTAAAATGAAATTTATAACCGAAATTTGGCATCCAAACAGTAAGTCTATTTTGTAATTTTCTCTTGCAGTTGCAGATAAAAAGTACAGTATCATTTCATGGATTTTTCTTTAACTTTGGTAGTTTAAACCACCAAGCAATTGGTTATGTCTATTCGTGCACTTTAAGAAGTACATGTCTCTCTTAAATTGTTTATGAAACATTCAAGCTTAAATTGATAATAGGTTATATTTTATAATTTTAACAGCTAACAGACAGAACTCTTAGTCTCTCGGTTAGGAGGTTTTCAGGTGCACACTTTCCAATTGTGCAGTGACATAAAAAAAATAATGTAATGAGAACTATGTACCGTAGGCAGTTTCTAAAGAAATAAAGTTTTCAAGCTTTTCTGGTGATGAATAGTGAACAGATTCTCTTGGGTGAGTTCTCTATAGGTTTTTAAGCTTTCGAGAGCTAACGTGTCACTAATCTTTAGGGGTAGAAGATAAGTGTGATGTTAGGTCTTGAAAACATGCAAATCTTTCCAGAACTCAACCTACTCAAGAGAACCTATTCATAGTCCTAAAGAATTGTGCTTTTTTGGGAAGGGCAGTTTTTGTATCAGATAAATATTTAACACCAGAAATTTTGTGGGATTTTTTAAAAAAAATTCTCAATATTATTATTTCCAGTAACTAGGTTACATATTTGCATACATATCTGTTGCTAAAACCAATAGCCTGCTTGGTAACAGTTGGCAACAGCTTTTTTGTTATTGCATAATACATTTTAATAATTTTTTAATGATAAAACCATGGGGCAATTACTCAGTATGGCATCTGACTACCATGCGGGAGACCTGGGTTAGATTCCAGGTGTGGGTGATCTAAGGATGGGATTTCTCTAGCTTTGTCCCCCACATAAAGTTGCTCTGGGGCTCACCAAGCCTCAAATCAATGGGTACCTGTGAACAACCCTGGGGGGTAAAGGCGACTGGAGTATGGTGCTAATCATGGCACCTCCAAAATGGCAGTGATCGAGAATGTATGGGGCCCTACTCCTCACAGCCGCTAAATGTACCTTCATGGTGCTATGTGAACGTGGAACTTACCTTTCCTAGCAGTTACATTTTTTTTCTGTTCACTTTGGTTAAATGTGAGAACTACAGGGTCTGTGAAAGCAAACAACCTTCAACCCTCTACCAATGGTTCTGATTCTGTGATTTTTTGAAAAAACATTTTTGTGCATTTTAAAGGCTGTGTTTTAAAATTCATATAGACTAAAGATTAAAACCATATTTTGATAAGCTTTCAATTCTCTTATTGGGTAGTAATTCAAGTATACCATACCTTCATACGTGTATAAATGAACAATCAAAGAACTGAAATATCATGTGGAATTTCGGAAAAATGACATGTTAAATGCTATCACATGACACCGGTTCATATATGGATCACTTAGGGTTTGCACTTCACCAGTGGTTCTACACAGTGTGTGTACTAAGTTCTTAGACTGGCAACATTGTAACAAGATAAATGCTGCAATGTGGTATTTGGTACACTTATTACGTAGTGTCATGTGTAGTGAGTGTGTAGTGAACTTGGTGTCTGATTCGGTGAAATATTCAGTAAAGCCTGAATCACACAGAACTGAATATCCAGTAGGAATGCTCTAGTTGACGCTGGACTGGCTACGCAGTCAGTTGCTAGTTTTCGCCTCACACGGTACTTGTTATACCGTACTTGTCGATAGTCTTTCGTTCCCATAATGGCGGCCGCGCGAGATGTAAACAACGTATCACTTCACACTTTTAAAATATGATAACTATTCAACCGAGAGGAATATCGCTTCGTATTAAATGGTTTTAGGTAAAGAAGAACGGCGCTGATAAAATACATACTACAACGTTTACTATACACGTATGGAAGAATATTTTAGCTTTTTCAATTGTAAACATGCCTTTCGTGCTGTATGCACTCGGAAACCACAGACAAAAAAGGCTACTTTGCAAACTCACAGATTATCTTCACATGGCCAAACTTTGCTCTGATTGGCTGTTCCAAAGAATCTAGTTGAAGAAGTTAGTAGCAATTAGAACATGTCCTATTCCTCAAAACCAGTCAAGCAGTCAGCCAGGCGACCATGATTTCTACCTAGAAAGTCAGTTCATCGCCAACTAGGGCATTCCAACTAGAAATCCAGTTCCGTGTGATAGGGGCTTAAGTTACAGCTTTTAAACTAGTCCAGTGTTTTGTACCCTAGTCATGCATTTGAAAACAGAACAAAGAGTGGTGATTAAGTTTTCTGTAAAACTCTGTAAAACCCCTTCGGAAACTTTTGAAATGCTGTAAACTGCTTATGGCAATGAAGCCGTTTGTCATTCCAATGTTTTCATTTGGCATCGTCTATTCCCTGATGGTCGGGAAGATGTGGCGGATGATGCCAGTGAGGGTCGTTCCTCCACCGGTAGAACTGGTGGTAATGTTGAAAAAGTTCGACAAAAACTGAATGACAACAAGGCACAGTCACTGAGGATGATTGCAGCTGTGTGTAGATCCATTGTAGAGTTCTTGATAAAGAGATTACGACGAGTGAAACCAGTGCTGGTTGAATCCGGGGCTTGGTTCCTGGAGCACGGCAATGCACCAAGCCACAAGGCAATTATTATCCAACACTTTTGGGCACGGAAACAAGTGATTGTCTTGAACCACCAGACTTGCCACTGGCTGACTACTTTATATTCCCCACATTGAAATCCTACATAGAAGGCCAACGTTTTGACACAATTTTGGAAATTGAAGGTGTTGTGATGAGGCACCTAAACACAATCCCAAAAGAAGATATCCGCAGGGGGCATGTAACAGTTGTACAGCCATGTCGCTAAGTGTGTGGACTTCAGAGGGATGTACATCGAAGACTAACCAAGGCTTATATATTTACACTTTTTATTTAGCCAGTCTGAAAACTTTGTAGACACACCATGTATATATGGAGCAGCAGGAGTTTTAAAGGTTAAAAATTGTGGAACTTTCAAACAAGTGAATTGCATATGTTAAGAAAGTATAAGTACAATAGATTAGCATATTAACTATGAAGGCGATCTCTGTAATGTTTTTTCAATTTTATTTTCTCAGTTGACAGAAGTGGCGACGTGTGCATATCGATACTTCATGAGCCTGGAGATGACAAGTGGGGTTACGAGAAGGCGTCAGAAAGGTGGCTTCCAGTCCACACAGTGGAAACTATCCTTATTTCAGTCATATCAATGCTAGCTGATCCCAATGATGAAAGTCCAGCTAATGTTGATGCAGCGGTAAGTAATACTTGCGTAGAATTAGAGAGTCGGGTGTAAAATCACCGGCTGAATGCTGTTTTGTTGTATTTCTCCACTTTTCGTTGGGAGATAAGTTGACGACGTTATCATGTTCCATATGTGTTAATGTGGCACTGAGGTGGTGCAGGTTGCGTCAATTATCAACAATAATAAAATGTTTGTGCAAATCTTGTAGTGTATTCCAAATCCACACATGTTGCACTTTATTCTGAGAATTTAGTGCAGATGGACGTAAGAAAAAATAGTATTCAGTTGGCGAAATGTAGAAAGATTTTTTTTGTTTGGAATTGAACCCAGATATAGAAGATTATTAAACTAACTTAATAGTGAAATTGAGTTTATGTAATTTACTGTCATTTTAGTACCTTATTTAAAAGGCAGATAAACACTAAAGATGTTGTTGGCTTAGATGCATTTTTTTTTCTTGTGGGCTCACAAAAGAGGAAGTGTAGCATTAGTAAAAAAAGTTTGCATTCAGTATTGCTTATAGGGAAGTACTGTTGGCTATGTGACAAAAGAATATCCTCTTTCGGCTACAGCCTGTTCAACCTATTGGTTGGCCCTTAAATGCCCAGCTGGTACATATAATACCCACCCTGTATTTTCGCCAATGTCTGGCTGTACATATTTGTACCAAGGAGTGTTGTATGTGACTTTAGGAACGTAACAGTTATTTAGATCATGTTTAGCGATATATGTTATTATTGCTACATGAACCTTGAAATGTGTCATTGAGACCTTCATTTTTCGGTTTCAAAATGTGGTGTTATTCTTTAACTTTTTGGTGTTGTTTTCCCCGAAATTCTTAGCACACTTTTCTGCCAAATGTACCTCACATTATACCTCCATTGTGTTTTTAAACTACCCTAGGGTGGGCTAATTTCAGTAACAAGACTCATACATTTGTGTTATCCCCAAAAACTATAGTAAATGGAAAATAAGAGCCATTAACTCTCAATCAGGCATTAATCCTTTTTCCTTAGTCAAGAACATAAGTCTTTAGTACAGACCTAAATTTTTTTGGTTATTTTTTTCTAAAATTTGTAATTTTTAAAACTTTTTGGTATTCCCCCCAAATTGTGCATTTTGAGTTTAGCACAATTTAATGGCAAATATACCTAAAATTAAACCTTCATTGTGCTTTTGATTTAGTATTTCAATTTGTAGGTCACGTGGCCTGTTTCTGTACTTGACAGTTTCATATGTTGGAAATGATTTTTGAGGAAGTTGCATTCCATCATTTCTCGTGTGAAGAAATACTGAATTACGTCTTTCGTGTGCCAGTAGGTGCACACTCGATCTCTCCAACGACCATGCCACTTTGCTCGGTAATGCCAAATAAAAAAAAATAGTTTTCAAGGGACAAATACCGATGTGGTATTTACACCTGGTATCATGTAGCTGTCAGAATTATTTCATGTATATCGCACACCAAAGTTTTTGTTGGTGACATTTTGGAAAACATGTGCGTTCATTTTATTTTTTAAGCCTAAATGGCAAAAACATTGGATTTTCGTGATATTTTTCGGTATTCCAATTGTGGAATGTGGAAACTCGAAATTTCATGTAGGTAGAAAACAAACTTTATTGAAATTCGTGAAAAAGGCTACAATTTGTATTTTAAACCAAATTTGTGTTATTTTTCGATTTCTAATGCATAAAAATTGTGTTTAGAAGATAAATAAGTTTTTGCAACAATTAACATTTCTCTTGTGTTATCGCGTTTGCGAAAATTCAAGATCCATATTCATTGGTAATTAGTAGGACTCTGAAGCTAAAGACCTATAAATTGCCAAAAAAAGGACCTATTACAAGACCTAAAAATATAAAAAAAGGACCTAAGAATGGAAAAAAGTACGTATAAATGTGATCCAAATTAATTAATAACTTCAGTTTTAACCTCCCCATCCCCTCCCTCTGCACGGCACCTTGAGATCTTTGCAGGTGTGTGCTGTCTGGTCGTATACACCGTGTTGAAAGCTTCAAAACAAGAGAAAGTTGCCACTTACAGCGCGACCTTCCAGACAAGTTAGGGTTAAAGGGTCTTGTACCGTACCTGCTTCAGTCGTCCAAAAATGTTTTTCTCTCGTTTCAGGGATCGTTTTAAATATATTTAATTCTCTCTTTTTTTTTCCTTTACTACAGAAAGGATGTTTAAGAGGTGATGAACTGATGATGATTCGAATTGAGAATGGGCAGTAAAAACGTAGTCGAAAGAAGGTGAAGTTGCAAAAAGAAGCCATTATGACCTTAAAAGAGGCTAAAAAAGTACCAATAAGCCAAAAAAAACCGAAAGAGGCAAAAAAGGACAAATAAAACCCACCTTTTTCTGGCCTACAATGACCCAAAATGAACATTGTATTAGGTTGGGCCTAGTCTTCAGACACTAAGAAAAAAAGGATTTTTCCTCAACTTCCGAGCCCTAGTAATTAGTAAATAGTAATTTGATTCTGACTATATATGGTGTGGGGGTTGGTCCTAGATTAGATGTGTGCCCTTTGCTGTTATGTATGAGCTTTGAGAACATCACTCCTGTTCTTCAAATATGTAGCATAAAGATGACTTTTGTGAAGGTAGTGTGATCCTTTCCTGCATACAGACAAAATTCCTGTTTTTTCTTTCAAGGACGACTTATTGCCAATGGAATGGTAAATGAGGGAGAGTAGTGTTGTGGCCATTCCTACATTTTGTTACGTGTAGACATTAGATTGAACTCATTTCATAGAATTATGAAGTACTTTGTGGTGTCTGCTAACAATTAAACGTAGCCTGGATGAACGGAAAACATTAAGGCACGACTAGACCTTTGGCAGCCGTAAGGGTGAATTTCTTCAAATTTTCCTCCATTCGAAACCTCTTTGATATTCCAAAATATGAAAAATTACATACGCTTAGACTTGCTTCTAGATCATTGACATGAATTCTCGTGTAGTTTGCTTCCACTGTTATCTAGATATTATCAATAGTTTTATAGACTTATGTAATGGCAAAACTAGTGAGAATATGTAGATAACAGCGAAAGCAAAGTACACAAAAATCATGTCAATTCTCTAGAAGCGTATGTAATTTTTCATATTTTGGAATATCTCAGCAGTTTTTCGAATGAATAAGACAATTTGAAAAAATCACCCTTGCGGGCCCAGTCGGGCCTTAATGAAAATGTATTGTGTGTGATGCTTTAAAAATGTAGAAAAGTTTGACTTCATTTGTCTGTAAATATGTAAAGCACATAGACTACAGGTGCTAATATTTTTGTTGGTGAAATATGCAAATTAGATGCATTCGCAAACATTTAAATCTTAATGCAATTAAAAGCAATAATTTTATGAATGATTCATTTTGTTATTTGCATGGATTAGGACCACTTTTCGTGGAATTTTCCTTTAGGATTTCATTATAATTAATCAAATGTCTTGCAAAACTACTAGTGTATTATGATTATGCTACTTTCGCAAAGAATCACTCTTGAGGATCTAGTAAATGCTGTTTAAAGTATTTAACAGTAAATGTATTGTGGATTTTACTTCAACAATAAACTGTAGAATTTTGTGACGAAGTATGGCTTTTTTCATTGTATAACACTGAGCAGGTTGCACCATCTGCTGACTGTTCTTGCGCAAGAAGCAATGGTTGTAGAGCAACGACCAAAAAGGAGGTGTATGTGGCCATAGGGAATTGATCTTTATATTTTCAGCTTAGCTATTAGTAAGCAAGCAACATGACATTCATTATTTGTACAGAAAAATGCTCAAATGTTCCTGATTGTACAGTAGTTTTAAGGGAAAATGGTAAATAGTTCACATGTAGCATTGCTTTTGTAATGTGTTAGTACAGTAAAACCTCGTTAATCCGTACTAAAGGGGGGGATAAGTTGACCGGTTTAACGTAAGTCTGAATTAACTGAAATAACCTAAAAGAAAAGTAGAAAGTGCATTAAAACTCCGTTTATAGCAACAAAACATGTTTATTATGGTGCATTTAAAGGGCCTATGCCTAAATACACTATACAGTACAAAGTCTGCGGGAAACAGAATTTCATCAGTGGTTGACTGCCTTTTCTTTAGGACGTTCTCTTGTTGACTTCGTCCAGTCACATTTAAAACCTTGCACTCTGCTTTCTTATTTTGCCTTTTGCCTGTCTGGATTAACGAGGTTTTACTGTATTGGTATTTTATGACTTACATTTCAAGAACATATTATTATAAAATTGTTTTTCTATTCTGCAGAAAGAGTGGAGAGAAAATTATACGGAATTTAAAAGAAAAGTGGCTCGATGTGTAAGAAGAAGTCAAGAAGAATGTTTATAGGACATTTATAAATCAATTTTGGAAGGACTATTTAAATGGTAAGTACATTTGAAAAATAGTTATTTTTTGCTCATGATCTCTCCCCATGGTGTAATAGTAATGTCCTCACCTTGTAATCCAGAAATCCCTGTCTCAACACATTCAGCATCTGTAATCTTTCAGAAGAGATCAAAATGAGCAAAGCATTTTGCACATGTAAACGGCAACAGAGCTGTGATTCGAAAATTTGACGCTGGTTAGGCAAGTGTAAGGAAATGTCTGGATTTCTGTGGGAAGTGCCTTTTCGTTAGTTTTGTGTGTTGGAAACTATTTTTGAGGAAGATATTCCTTTATTCCTCCTGTGACCAATGCCGATCTTAGAGAACTCCCACATGATTGTAGGTGTGCAATTGATGACCGCCAGAATTGCGTGACAAAACACTTCTGACACGACAAGGGAGGGGTGACTGGGGCACTCATCCAAGGCCCCGCACTTCAGGGAACTATGCACCAGATAAAAATAGTTGTTTTGTGTGCAGTTAAGAGTTTATAGGATGCTGGTACTTCCAATCAAGCAACTAATTTGACTTTTCCTTACTACAAGGTTCTTTGACACATTTGAAGGGCCTCCCAGGTGGCGCAGTGGTAGTGTCATCACCTTGTAATCAAGGAGTCCCAGGTTCAATACCTGGTGGAGGCACATAGTTGTTCAGATCCCACTTTAAATTGTACGTCCAATCCCCATTAGCCTTACTGTGCATAAAGTGGACTTGAAACACCAAATGAATCGATCAATCAATTTTGACACATTTAAAAATAACCGAAGTTCTAAACAAAATACTACATAAAAATAGCATTCAAGTATTTCAAGCAAAAATAGTTAATATTCACCATTATAGAATGAAGTGAAGTGAAATTATTATCTTATATGATACAGTATAAATTTACTACGGTGTCAAAGTTCAGTGAAAAGTAAAGAAAATGTAATACTGAATGTTGTTGAATATCATTAAAAATTATCACTTTGGTAGGTAAAAATAATAGTTCGATATTGAACATAAACTATTAACCTATCATATATTTTTTCTTTTAACCTTCAACAAGTCCTGCTCATTATTATATTAGCTGGCCCCCATGCACTACAACGCCAGGGGTCCCGGGTTCGAATCCTGGCCTGGCATAGATGTTTGTGAGTGTCCATTTATCAATTTCATCATATCATTAGCCAAAAGTGACACAAAAGGTGAAGTAAAATAAAGCAAATCTATCAATCAAAGTCCTGCTTATTGCTTATAAATCAATTCTAATAATGTTAATATTGTGATTATGCAAGGCACCGGGGTGTACTTCAAACTAACAAAAAAAATAAAGGTTCCCATCCTGTTACGGAACCAAATAGAACCCATTAGAATGTATGGATTTATGTATTCTTAACAATCCCAGTGTTGTTAATTTCCAGGAATTGTAAATAAATTCAATTCCCGTCCGGAAGAGAAAATCAGCAAGTGTAAATGGGTTCTAGGCTGTAATGAACCTTTTTATGTATAAAGTATTTCAATTCGATCCAGGAACCTTTTTTCAAGATGAATTTAAATACGGTCCAGGAACCTTTTTTCCGACCCAATTTAAATACAGTCTAGGAACCTTTTTTCCGGCTGAATTCAAATACCGTGCAGGAACCTTTTTTTTTCGGTTCAATTTACAAGGGTTGGAACTTAAATAGTGGCAACACTGCTGTGGAGACACTATGCAATGGAATGTAGTAGTGGCGCTGATAGCACACGTTGTTGACATACGTACCTTACCTCCGAGCAAATGGACTTGCCCATCCCACGTCACAGGCAGGCGCACAAGCGAGGGAAACAGTCACTTGTGAGGGAGCGGTCTAACGTGAAGGTCACTATGTTTTCCAAACAGGAACAACGGAGTTGGATCAAGATTGAATGTGCCAGAGGTCGTACAGCACGACAGTGTCATCAAGGGCTTCAAGAGGCGTGCGGGGAATCGGCATTGCCGTACAGAACAGTGGCACGGTGGGTAAAAGCCTTCAACGAAGGTCGGCAAACTGTGGCAGACATGCATCGGGCAGGTCGTCCTAGCGTCTCTGAAGAAGTGCAAGCTGTTGCCGCGTTAGTGGACAGTGATCGAAGCATGACGGTTCATGAGCTTGCCCACGAAACCGGATTAGCGCATATGACTGTGCTTTGCATCCTGAAGGAATGCCTGGGCATGCGCAAAATTGCATCACGATGGGTTCCGCATGAGTTGACGGAAATTCAGAAATGGATGCATTACGACGCTGCTCAGATGCACTTGGAGCACTATGAGCACGAAGGTGAGGCTTTCTTACGCCGTATCGTAACACTGGATGAGACATGGGCCAGATCTTACGAGCCAACACTGAAACGCCAATCCAACGAATGGCGTCATTATGGGTCGCCGTGAAAGTCGAAAGTGCGTCAGAGCCCCAGTGTGGTAAAAGTTATGGTGATTCTCGTGTACGACTGTGATGGTGTTATCCTAACGCATTACGTTCCTCCACGGCAGACTGTCAATGCCCAGTATTACTGTTCATTTTTGGAGCATCAAATGCGACCAGCTTTGCGAAAGAAGCGGCGACACTTTCTGCGCAACCCACCCATCATTTTGCAAGCTGTGGCTGCTCTGTTCGGTCGATGGGACTGGGAAGTACTGTACCATCCCCCATACTCCCCGGACTTAAGTCCTTGTGACTTTGATTTGATTCCGAAGATGAAGGAACCACTTCGTGGCATTCGCTTCAGAACTGTTCCAGAGATTCAACAGGCAATAGACCGCTCCATTCGCACCATCAACAGAACAGGCTCTGCTAACGGTATACTACACCTTCCACATCGCTGGTAACGGGTTCTACACAACGCTGGTGACTACTTTGAAGGACAGTAACAGGTACAAACATGTAACTCTTGTGTATCGGTTGTGAATAAATAGTTGCCACTATTTAAGTTCCAACCCTCGTATATGCAGTTAGGAAACTTTTTTCTGGATCAATTTAAATTAGGGATGGGCCGATATGAAATTTTGGCCGATACCGATAAAGTACCGATATAAAATTTACCAATACCGAT
The DNA here is from genome assembly GCF_977018435.1 of Lepisma saccharinum. Classification (NCBI taxonomy): domain Eukaryota; kingdom Metazoa; phylum Arthropoda; class Insecta; order Zygentoma; family Lepismatidae; genus Lepisma; species Lepisma saccharinum. The sequence goes on from NC_139246.1 coordinate 5,909,847, forward strand.
AACCGATATTCTACCGATCCAACATAAAATTAGAAATGATTGAAGAACCTGAAAGGTTTTGACCTTAAGAAATATGTGTTTCAAGGTGACTGTATTGAAAAAGAAATTGCATATTAAGACATTTACTTTATTAGAAATTAGGGCATGCAGATTATCCATTAAAATTACAACAAAATGGCAGAATTTTGTACTAAATTTTCAGTATATCGGATTGGTAAAATAATCGGTAATTTTACCAATAAACCAATATGCCAATATCGGCCGATACCGATAAGAGTACCATTAATCGGTCCCATCCCTAATTTAAATACAGTCCAGCAACCTTTTTTCAATGAAACCATAAGCAACTTGGACCAAATTTAAATTGTGCGAGAACAATGGTTCCAGTCCTGCAGAGGAACCCAATAGATTCTATGGGTTCGTGGACCTTGAACAACCCTGATTTTAAGTTATTTCAACTTGGTAGACTAAAATTGAGGTTCCATTGTACTATTGTAGAAACAGGATCTGCATCATGGTATGGCACTTGTTTTTGAGTCCTGGCTAAGCCTACTGAAAAATCTATAATAATACATTTTTGTTGTCAAAACATAATATAATATTCAACAACAAGGGTTTACAGGGTAGAAAATGGTCAGTACTGTTAGTAAAATTTAGTTTTTCATCTTGTAATTTGTCAGTTTTTTTTTAAAGATTGGTCAGTAGAGAGAGTATTTTTTCTGTTAATGATTGCAATTTTTTTTGTTATTGCATTTTGGGGGGATGCATGGCAATGTTCCAAAAATATATTATTTTTCAGTTCACTTCGACATTCTTACATAATTTTTTGTAACATTGTTATTACAATAATAGTTATAACAAAGTAGTAAAGTAGTTATGAAAACTTTTCTGGCTCTGGATTGAAGGTTAGAATTTCTTCTTTGTATCTTATTCACCACTTTCATGTTACCAAGTCACAAATCACCTTTTGTTTAGTTTAGTAACTTTTTAGTATACTATTAGAACATATAGAATGCAAAATTAACTTGCCTTAGTAAAAATTGTAACTTGGTTGAATGCCGGATAATAATTATTTGTTAATAGAATCCGTTTCACTTCTAAAATACTAATTTATTAATAAGCTGTAATTAAAATTGGTTAATAATTAGTTAGGGTTTGGTAATTTTTGTTATTTTGGAGAATTAAATCAGTAATTTGGGCCCTTTGACTAGTTTCCACCCCTGGTTTTCCAATAGCAACCTATAAACTTGCAGCGATCTAGATGCTGGAAATTGTGCAAGGCTCCAGTTAGGCTTTGGCACATAATAAATCAAAGAAATGTTTCACAATTTTCTTTTTATAGGGAAATGTTTAAACTCTTAGTACTCAATTAAAGCAGTGTTTCACTGATTTTCTTTTTTAAATAGGGATACGTTAAACTCTTTTAATATTATTCAATTAAAGCAATGTTTCACTGATTTTCTTTTTTTTTTTAATATGGAGATGTAGATGTTTAAACTCCTAATATTCAATTAAAGCAATGTTAAACTGATTTTCTTTTTTGATAGAGATATGTTTAAACTCTTAATTTAAAGCAGTGTTTCACTGATTTTCTTTTTTAAATAGGGATACGTTAAACTCTTTTTAATATTCAATTAAAGCAACGTTTCACTGATTTTCTTTTTTTTTTAATATGGAGATGTAGATGTTTAAACTCCTAATATTCAATTAAAGCAATGTTAAACTGATTTTCTTTTTTGATAGAGATATGTTTAAACTTTTAATTTAAATCAATGTTCACTGATTTTCTTTTTTAAATACGAGTATGTTTAAACACTCTTAATATTATTGAATTAAAGCAATGTTTGACAGATATCCTTTTTTTCAAGGTGATGTTTAAGCTCTTTTAATATTATTCAATTAAAGCAATGTTTTACAGATTTTCTTTTTTTTATAGGGAGATGTTCCACCATACGGAGGGCTAGATCTCAGGGGTACAACGGGGATGCATTTTTTCCTAAGGAAAAAACTAAATTTAGTCACAATATTTAACAGGTTCTGTGCAGGAAATTTTGTGCCTATCTTTGGCATGGAACAAGAAGTCAAGATATGCCATTCAGCAATATGTTAATATTGTGACAATGTGTGTGTAATTTGGTGTGCAAGGAAACGGCCCTGTCCCTTAAAATAAACTTACAAACATTGTTCTAAAGAGGGAAGAAAATTTTTGCAGCACAAAGAGAATGCAAGCTACGGAATCACGACTTACCTTCGTTCGTGGCTTGAGAGGGAAACGTGCTTGCCGTGACTAATTTTTTTTGCCTTCCAACAGACACGTGGAAATTTCCATGCTGAAGCTGGTAGCATAATTTTCAAAATGAATTGTGTGATCATTCTTAACTCGGTGAGCGTCGGGGAAAGTATGTCCAGTGTTGGCAGGTTGTGTTTGAACATTGAGGACAGAGGTGGCAGCTCCCCGGTTTGAGGAGTTGCCGGAGTGAGGTATTGATCCGGCTTTTTTGGTTGAAGACATCACGTTTCGGAAAGACATAACTTGCTGGTAACTATAATTAGCTTCTCGCTGCTGCTTCATCCAACAGCAAGTCCAGCATAACTTGTACTGGTGTACAAATGTATATATTTAACAAAAAAAAATGTATTATCATTGTTTGCAATAGCTCTCAGAAAAAAAAATTGGAAGTGAATAAAAATAAACAACGATTCAACAGTGCAAGAATCTGTTTGTGATTAAGACACGACTGATGAAAAACTTAGATTATGTATTCTTTTACACTTAAAAAGTGAAAATGTTAAGATTAGGTAATCTAGGTTGTATGGCATTCTTTGAGGCAATGAATGAAGAGATTGTGGCGAACAGGTTCTCAAAAGTGTGATGCTGTGATAATAAGACAAAAAAAAGAAACTCCCTCACCCCCCCCCCCAGGACTTCCTTCTTTAGTTCGCCTGCCAATTAAAAAAAAACAGTCAGGGATTTTCTAGTAAAACATAATATTATGAGTTGACCTTGTTATATTTGTCTGATTTTTCTTTGTGACATGTCTAGAGGTAGTTATGTACATACATTATCGATCTTGAAGTTCAGGAGTTACCAATCAATAAAATGGGGAGTGTAATTTAACAAAATTTGGTAACGTTGCATTAATGAGATAAATTGGATGCAGACCCAATTTACACCAGCATGAAAAATTGTATTTATGCGTTAATTTGCCACATGTCACATTTTATTTTGTCTGAGGAGTAAACTGCCGAATGTATTTATGACAGCTGCTGAATATTTTGCCATAACATCCTTTTCTCCAAGATTTGTATGTAAAATTTAAGAATATAATAATTTCGATTTTTATTCAATCAGTTTTACAAGTTTAGAAAATTCCTTTGCATGGTTTTAAAAAACATGTATCAACGTATATATTCATTAGATTTTTAAAATGAGAAATTACAGTGTAGAACGTGGGATGCGAGTTTATTATTGGAAATTTGGAAAACCCTGAATTATGAAACATATTTATACTGCGGTGTGATTTTTATTATTTTTCTATGTATCTGTTATTCTCGTTTGTAGTTAAACGTAAGAAAAAAAAATTGTGTACTTCAACATTTGGATACTTATTCTGTGAACCTGTACGGTTTTATTTGTTATGGCAAAAGCTTGGCATATTCTTCTTTTGTAGTCAATGCATACTGGCCGAATGGCCATGACTGAATGTGTTTAATATGTGGCATTTAATATTGGTTCACATCATTTGTGGAAGACAATGGAATATGTTCTAATAGTGTGTCTTGTAAGGATGTGATGTGTGTTATTTCTTGCAACCTCTTTAGTATCCATTTTCCAATAAAACATGTAAAAGGAAGAAGTGATTTTCAGTTGGAAATTAATTAATTAGGCGTAGGTTGTGATTACTTCTAATACAGGTTGGTCATAATTAAGGTTTCGCAATTCAGAGCCCCCTGGATCCCGTTAGAAGCATCGGATTGTGGTGAAAGTTCGGATACATGCTATGGGGCAAGGTGGATTGGTTAAAATCAGTTGCACCGATTTAAATTACTTTAAAGAAATAATTTATAGAATAATGTACATATCAGAATCACCTTTGGTGATCATCATGTTATCATTTAATGGTGTTTAAGGGTCGTAAGAAAGGATACTGATGGAGTGAAGCGAAAGGAAATGTAAACTGTAAACACACTTAAATTTCTCTCGATTTAAAATTCATTAGTTTTTATAGGCAAAAAAAACAACACATTTTTGTGTAGAATAATATAGAATATACAGGAAAACCTCGTTAATACGATATTGGTTAATACGAAGTACCCTTTAATCCGAAGTTCTTCCCATTCCCCAGCCGATAAGATAGGATTTATAATGTATTTCAGTACAGATAAATCGAAATACGGATAATTTTTAATACGAAGTTGTTTACAAGACCCTTCCGCAAAACTGGTTTCGCTTAATTCGAAGTAGACACCTGCGTAAGTCGACAAGAGAAGATCGAATGTGGAAAGAGCTTGGACGTTATTTCAACTTGACCTTGACATGTTTCCTTGTCCTAAGAACTGCTGACAACTCGAGGGAAGCAGCCCGAAATGCCCGCTGGACATTGACATTCTTTGTCAATGTGCATGGGAGGTCAAACTCTTTCCCCGCTGAATGCGCCACCTTGGAAATATTCACCAGTGCCAGATGAGAAATGCGAGTTAAGATCTCGCGAATGTTTCAAAATACAAGACGCGTGGCGCCTGGAAGTCTCACCAATCTGTCTAGCTCCGAGCTCGAGATACAGCAATTTCCCGTGAGCGAGCAACTTTTGGCTTTGTAGCAGACAACTTCCCGTAACCACTTTAATTAAAAGCGTGTTCTTTGTGCCCTGTAGAACCTCATAAAAAAAGGGAAACTGTTACAGGTAATCAAAGCCGCATAGGCCAACTAAAGATCGTCAACCCGCTTAATGCGTTGTCATCTAGGTTTCCCGCAAAAGTTGACATCGATCTTACGTATGTTGCAACTCCAGTTTCCCGCTTCATACGTTTCCCAACTGTGCCGGTCATAAAATTTGCCAAAACAGTGTTTGTTGTCTGCGTGACTTCTCCCCTTTATCTATCAGCAAACAGAGGGGGGGGGGGTCCGTTGGTAATTGTTTCGGCCACGATATGCTTGCTTGCTCGTGTGCGCACACCGGCTCCTTTGGCGTCTTAAAAAAAGCAAACAGTTCTGAAAACCTTTTTAAAACGAACAAGAACCGCATGATAAGTAAAAGAAAAGTGACCCCCTTCCTTCTCCTACAACAGTTCATTATCCGCCACTGGTGTGCATGGTAATGTGATTTTTCACACTGCTGATAAAAGTTTGGTCTTCGACAACTGCGTTATCTTTAAAATGCCGATGATTTCCCTTCTGCCACCTGCTGCTCGAACTTCCGGCCAGTCTCATTGTGTTTACGTTGCAGCTGGCGCCAGTGTTTAGTCTAGCGTCTGGAAACCTCTGGCTTGCTGATAACTGCAATGACTCATCCAGTGGGAAGGAATAAGCTTCAATGCTTCATTGTTTTGAATCTCGCAAAGCCATATAATCCCCGCTTTTCTTCAGAACCATTAGCGTGCTGCTGTTAAAAAAAACAAAAAAAACAAAAAAAAAAAAAAAACACGCAATGCTCAATGTAGGAATATGAGAGGAAAAGTTTTGGCGGAGCGAGTGTTTGACCTCCAGAATACTCCTGAAACCTACAATAAATTGTAGATTAATCTGAAAATACGCAAGTTTCGTAAAACTTGTTTTTAGTTCATTTTATACTGCCGAATTAAGCGGGACTAAATATACAGTTTAAAGTGGGATCCAAACCAGGGTGATTATCGAGTGCGGCACTGTTTAATGTGTCCTAGGATACATTTGCACATTGGGTGCAAACATCGCAAGTTGTGTGTTTACTTTTTCAGAGTTGATTACAATGCAAGTTGAGGAAGAGTTTGGACTGCTCCCTGAAAAAGGGGAGGGGGGGCAAATATGAAGTTAACTGAAGCAAAGAATACGTGACTTTTTTTTACGATGTGTTTTAGACAGCCGAACCAGAATGAAATTTACAGGCCCGATTTTTTTGTTTTGTGCCAGGAAAAGGTTGCGTTAATCCTGTAACAGACAATGTTCTAGTACATAAAATCCAATATTCATTCTGTCCGATTATCTCCCGTCTCTTGCTCGCGTATGACTACTGTCAAGATTCACTTCTTGCAATAAACGAGATTGTTTTCTTTTCCATAGGTCTCCGTGCAAACTGGTTTCTTATGAACTAAAATTGTAAGAATTTCGTGGAAGAGCAACAACTTTGCACAATTAAAAGAAAATATCGTTTTTTTATAAGACTTTTTGCCACAACATGCATCCCGTGCATAACCGGTTGTATAACTAGGCAGGATAAATGGTGTTAACCGACTCCTTGTAATCTTTGTGTCCGCGTTAAGCTCAGTGTTCTCATTTTATGTAACATTTTTTACACTTCCTTTAAAACGTACATTATTATTATATAGTACATATAAAGCTTATTTTCTGAGCTACCACCAAGTATAAAATATCCTTTGTGGGGCTAATTTATACTCTACTTTATTTACACCTGAAAACAGGCGCCATCTTGAAAAGTTTGGATAACTCGAAGTCGTTTAATACGAAGTTGACATTTTTTGGTCCCTTGAACTTCGTATTAACGAGGTTTTCCTGTACTAATCATGTTAAACCTTAAAGAGTCAAACATGGCAGCTGATATTTTGGAAACTATCATTAAAAAATCACCAAAGTTCAGCTGCAAAGATTATAAAAAATATTTAGTTACTATTATATAGTACATCCAGAATGTTTTAATTTTCACTGGGATGAAAGTTACTGAAATTATTATAGTTTCATTAACACACAACAAACATTTCCATAACAGATACAGAAAAATGTATATTTACATTTAACTTTTTATTTGATTGAATCAAACTGTTCAAATATTTTACCAGAAAAAGCCTTTCTGTAAAAAAAAAAAATATGTGTGCCAAAAAATATACAAGCAATTTTAAGTGGTCTTTTAATGAATCGATTTACATAAAAGAATCAATTTAATTAAAATCAAAAATGTTTTTTAAGAAATATAAATCATGATTTTTTTCCACCGTACTATGAAGACAATGGAGTAGGGAATGATGGGAGGAAAAAATAGTTCAAATTTTCACTACCAGATGGCACAGAGGCTCTGAAGTAACAACCAGTAATTAGTGTGTCAGTATGGCAGTGTTCAATATGTATTTCATCAATGTGAATGGTGTTTGATTGTGCACCAGATTTCAGTGCCACATTTCAACCTGGTGGTGAAAATTTGAACTATTTTTTTTCGATAGCATTTGCTTCCCAGTGATCTCCATAGGCCCTATACCGAAGTTTCACTGCAATCCGATGATTTGAATGGGCTCCAGATGGTTAAGAGTACGGCAACCTGATAGAAAATGTTTTTGCAGATATCATAAGAAGGCATATTCATGTAAACATTATTATATATTTTTAATGCAGCAAAACTTGTTGAAAGTTAGACCAAAAGTAATTGCAGAATTGACAGAATGTGCATATTGCTTAACAATGCGGATACACCAAAAGTAATTTAAAAGTACTTAGACTGAAGCTTCTTCACTAAATGATTGCCCGTGTTTCTAGAAATCACACATTATCTTTTGCAAACCACACTGAATATAACTTTTTAACATGACCATACACCATTCATTGCATAGCAGTAACGTCATTGCTTTGTAATCAGGGAGTCCCAGGTTCAATACATTGTGGAGGCACATTGCACAGTGGTTTGGATCCCACTTAAACTGTATGTCCAGTCCCAATTACCCTATCTGCATAACAGTGGACTTAAAACACCAATTCAAACTCGTAGACCATTCAGTGTGCCTTGAAAAAGAAAACTTACTTTTTTGAAATGCTGTAAGGATGGAAAAGATAGGATTGCCCCGGATAGGAACACATGGAAGGCTTATGTTGCTGCAGCCATAAACCTTTGGGTTTGAGAAGACTAGAGAGTTAGTTTGAAATGCTGGCAACCATCTAGTGAAGAAACCCTAGACTGTAAATACTTTTGTTATGTATTAAAGAAATTTAAATTGCTCTTGCTTCAGATGAAAGGATTTTCCTTGGCATTTTTCTTAACGATTCTGGTATGCTCTAATTCTGCCATGTGAAGAAATTTTATAGAATATTACAGATACAATTCAACCCAATTTTCTTAGCATCTTCCGTAGCAGAGCCAATCAGCTGTAAGTCACAAGTGCAGATGTAATAGCAGCTGCGTGTAATGTGAGTCAATCAGCTGTAAGTCACAAGTGCAGATGTAATAGCAGCTGCATGCGATGTGAGTCGATCAGCTGTAAGTCATAAGTGCAGATGTAATAGCAGCTGCATGCGATGTGAGTCGATCAGCTGTAAGTCACAAGTGCAGATGTAATAGCAGCTGCATGCGATGTGAGTCAATCAGCTGTAAGTCACAAGTGCAGATGTAATAGCAGCTGCATGCGATGTGAGTCGATCAGCTGTAAGTCATAAGTGCAGATGTAATAGCAGCTGCGTGCGATGTGAGTCAATCAGCTGTAAGTCATAAGTGCAGATGTAATAGCAGCTGCGTGCGATGTGAGTCAATCAGCTGTAAGTCACAAGTGCAGATGTAATAGCAGCTGCGTGCCATGTGAAAATGTATCACTTTACATTTTAGAAGCCGATAACTATTCAACCAAGAGGAAAACTGTTTCCTATGAAATTTTATTTACAAATAAATAGAGCTGCTTAAATACATACGTACTTTAAAGTGCATACAGTACTTCTGCAGCAGCATGCATAAAAATCAATCACTTAAAAACACACAGGATGTAAGAGAAAATTAATGAAAATAGCCATGGACAATTTGCATGGTAATACTCTCCTCAATTAGTACTCTGGCAGTTTGTTTCTTTATACAGCATATTTGCAGAAGACACAATTCAATCTTCATGTGTATTAATATTCACTGTATAAAACACAGCTTATTACTAACTTTGTTGACCCTGTACATATAATTTTGACATACAGCATATCACAGAAATTGGAACATTTTGTTTGTAATATTTCAAACTTCATGTTTCTATCATCAGAGATTGAAGGAATCACAAGCAGTTGATCAACAAATTCATTAACCTTCCGTAACCTGCACGGCGGCACTGTGTGTTGCCTTTTTTGAAATTGTGATTTATTTTCCTTACCGGCGCAATAATGGTCGTGAAAGCACAAGGTAACTTATCTTCACTATTCCCCCAAACATTGATGCCTTTTTTCTATCGTTCTTTGAGTTGCTTACATGCCTCTGAACTGACCCGTCCCTTTGGTGGCACTCAATACCATGCACGGTAACGTTTCGTATCTTAAATCACGGCACGCCAACTATAAATTTGGGGCAAATAAGAACAACAAAACCATGGTACGTTGTTCGGAATAAAAAATAATTGTATGCATAAACCATTGCAGTACCCATATGAAATGTCGGAGTTGTCAAAATAACGATATTGACACCATTCGGTTCCTTATATTTGAGTTGGATGTCTTTTCTTACATAACCTCATAAGGGTACGAGAAACAGATTGAGATTTGAACATTTTAAAAATATTTTGTAAGTTACTTCAAGGTGTGTGTTCTATATTTGTTTGATTTTTCTGCGAGTAAGTAAGATTTTGACAGTTTTGGAACAAATAGTTCCTTTCTATAAATTAATTTGAAAAATACGTTGAAAATTTTGGAAAAAATAATTTTCATTTTTTTAAAAAACATTATTTTTGAAAAAAATTTGATTTTGTGTGTTGAGTTAATTTTTTAGTGCTTTCATTATATGGCAAAGTATTAATTACTTTTAGAATAATATTTTGGTGCATTTGCTTCAAGAGTCTTAGCTTGTAATTCTGACACTCATTTTTTTTTTTACTTTTCTTTTAATACCTGATAAAAATGTCCGAAATGGACATGTTTGCGTTCATGATTTCCAGTAAGTGCTAGTGTAATTCAACCCAATTTGAATCAAATAATTGACGTAAATAACGCCTGATTTGACGCGGGATATCTGTGCTACTAGAGGATGCGAATGACTGAGGGTTAAGTAAATAGGAAGTGAAAATTTGAAGAGAACAATTGTTGCCGAGTCATGTCTTCAAATTTACACTTCCTATTTAATTGACTAAAGATATGCATATTTAGTTTTTGACAGAAATAACATTGCTGTGATGTTAATTTTTCTACCAATTTCTCTCCCAGAATACTGCAAAATTTGAATATTTACAAGCACAACACTTTCTGAAGTCTGAATTGTCCTGTGCAGTATGCAAAAATTGACACACTACGCAGGACAAACTTAATCCATAAATCTACTATTGCTATGAGTAAATACTGTAGTTTTAAAATAATTTTATCACCTACATGCCATTTTACATACTGCTTTTGATCCTGAAATGTGCAGTTTTTTTGTTTTTTTTTTACCAAAATCTTGATCTTTTATTCGCCATAAATATGTGGCTCTAAAAATTACAATTTCTCAAGAAAGACATTCTATCAGCTTCTTCAGGCCCTATTGATGCAAAAATGAAAAATGAACTTGTCTGAATTCAGCCAGGCTACCTATTTTGAGAATAGTAATACCTTAACACATTGGATTCATTGCTGATCTCGCATGTAAATGAATGTTACCATAGTATAGTTCAAAGTGAAGTGCAAAACATCATTATTCTGGACAATGTAGCACTAAATAAAACTATTAAATTAATATACTGCTTCAAAGAATCGCACGGTGCTATGGAGCCCCTGCAAAGATTTACATGCAACTTGTCGGGCACTCTTCAAATATGCTTTATATACTACTGTAAAAGTCAGCAGTGCATAAGGGCTAAGTCCATTAAACATCTTAAAAAGGAACTTGATAACATACCAAATATTCATAAGAAAAAGGTATTAGTTTGTGGAGATTTCAATCAGGCATGTATCTACAGCTTGACCACAAGGAAAAAAACCTTCCGTCAAAAGTGTTCGTGCATCTTCCCTGCCATTATTAGTGCTCGGGGTAATGTTGCCAGGTCAGACTTGAATTAATCGGGATATTATTCCTTGGGAAACCAGAAGATCTGCTACAAAATCCGATGATCTAATAGCAGGGGATGAATGACGTTCTCAGGGGGGGGGGAGCAAGGGGACGTCCACAGATTTTCCAGCGAGGGGAAAACAATGTATTTTTATCAGGTGCATAAATAATGTTGCCCCCTCAGAAAATACCACTTGAGATAAAATTATCACGTTCCTACATGCCTATTATAATAATGGATGTAAATTACTGTGACTGAAATCAACTCATACGTGTGAAATAATAGGTACTTTTATGGCAACATTCATTTTCCACAATCTTTCAAGTCAAATGCTAATAACAAATTAATTTGCCTTCTGCTGGTGTTCGGTGTACAGCTATCGTTAGGGGTGGGCACGCATCCTGCACCATAATGAGAAAATGCATTACGTATGTGAAATATATTTGGTGAATTAGACAGCATCTCTTCCTCAATAATTCAAGATAGCAACGCTTATGCTAGGGTGCCACCTATCTTCCCCATCTGATAGAAATACACACAACACCCACACACATATATATACATACATGTATAAAATAATTTGCCCACCCTACGAAGTCAGTGTTTCTACCTAGTAAGGCAAGGACGTTTCACTGTGTCTGTGTCACTTCATCCATTTAATCAATTTTCCATTCATCCATATTGTCGTACTTACCCGAAAAGGCACAAAAGCGACATAAAATAACTAAAATAAAAATAGATTTTCGGGTGGGATAAAATACAACCATCTAAAAATAGTAATGTAGTAATAAAATAATAATAATGTCCTAGCACAATTGAGTATAGTTTGGCATAATTTCATAGTTCAAAGAGCACTTTTCATGGCTGAGTGGAGTTCCACTCAACCTCTCCCCGCCATGTTCAAGTAAGATGAGAGCAGGAAATGTGTTTTTGAGCAGGCCGATGGAGGTTCCATGGCAATAGTTTATTAAGGAATTCTCCCGAGAAATCAATAGGTCTGGCAACACTGATGTGAGCTGCATTGAAGGCTCCTTCCCCCATCCTTTCCCCCCACCTGCCAGTGCAGTGAGGTTCTATTATTATTAATAAGATTGTTTATATTAAAATAATTATAAATTAAATTAATACTAATTAGAATACATAAATTCATATATTATTATTACACGATTAGGTAAAAAGACTGTATAAGAATAGAGATGTAAACAGTGCATATTCATTACGTAGCTAACCTGTAGTTAAGATCGGAATAATTTACATAGAAACAAGTGCCCTGTCAAATGAAATTATGTCAAATAGATGAATAATTGAATATTGATCGAGTAACAAAAATGATGTTACATGTAGTTGGTAAAAGGTAAAGTGCTCCCCTGTGCATAGCACCACGCCATGAAGGCGTATAGGGGGTGTGGGGGTAACGCCCCACACTTTCTTGATCCGGTCGTGAGTGGGGGTGATGTGATCAGCATCACGCCCCTGACCGCCTTTACCCCCCAGGGTTTCCCCCAGGTACCCATGTTATTCGACGCTGGGTGGGCGCCGGGGCCGCTTCCAACGTTAGAAAAGTTCCCGGATTTGAACCGGCCGGGGATCGAACCCGGAACCTTTAGCATGGTAGTCAGACGCGTTACAGACTGAGCCACCGCGAGAAAAGTTAATTTCTGATTAAAATTTTATTTTGAGTAGGCAAATGATCCAAATATAATTCTTGCCCTGTAAAACGTTCAGAGGAAATTAATAACCATCAATTATGCAACAAATGCTAATATTTTCATTACTTCATTTTAGTACTTGGCGAGTCTTTCGGGAGGTCCGGATGCCTGGACCTCCCCTTAACCTTTAGACGGCCGAGCAGGTTTACGAAAGTAACCCTTTTCTGGCCCAGGCTTCTCAGCAGGAATTTTAAATTTGAACACTCTTTGGAGGAAAATTGTTATAACTCGGGCAATATGGGAGGAATCTACTTCGGATAACTTTTGTTTTGCAGCTAAAACATCAGCGCATGCAACAGTGTACAATTCAGAACAACGAGGAGAGGGTGAGGTCAAGAGGGGGTGCTTGCGTTAATTTTCTTCTGCACCCCCTATCCAAAGCTATATTCTACCAAAAACATTACCTCTTCCAGTGTCATATTATGGCATGTCATCTTAAATTGAGGGCCAAATGTTAGGTACTGAAGTGAGACGGCTGTTATTATTTACAACAGGCAAGCATGGATCTTACTCGAAGAGATTTGCCATTTATTTTCCTCTACTGTCGGCATTCTATAAAGATCAGCGGCTCTTGTCTTTATTTCTTCAGAATTGTTGTTAAGAATGATTTCTTCTTGTATTTCAAGTAGTCTGTGTTTTTCGATATATGTATATAGCTCAGTGTCAGTTGTTGAATGTTTTTCTTTGCACTGCTGATACATGGTTTTATTGTCCGCCTACTTGTTCTTCCTCTTTTCAAGTTGCATTGGAACAAAAATTTCAGTTGCTTTCAAGTGTCATCAGGTCATTCCTGGGAAATTATTTCTTGACAGTAGTCTCGTTGTTAATTGGTTCTATTTGTTCTAGTAAACATACTAGTCAAGGAGCTAACATCTGTAGGGTCTCTAAAATCGAAATTGGCACAACCCACACTACATCTAAGGTTTGACACCACAGTTTGGTAGAATGGGTTATATATGAACACCCTAGGTAGTATGTCACGTCAAATTGTGGTATCATTAGTTTTATGGATGCCATTTTGTGTTGTGATTATGTGACTTCTGTCACGTTCGGGAGTCGTTTGCTTAAAATGTGCATAACTCCGGTTAGAATGGAGCGATTTAAATAATATTGACACCAAATGAAAGATAATGAAATGCTCTACAGAAAAGGTTTGATTCACATTCTATGTAGATGCGTTGGTTTTGTTGTAAATATAGATTTTAGCAACATATTCAATAATAAGTATTACAGTTCTATGACTTTCTAACCTCAGCCTTTTGTTTTCAGCATTCCTGAATTGTTGAAGTGACAGCTATCCAAATCAAAATGGTCACGTTACGAATAGGTGAGCCAACTGCAAGTCTTGTACCATCCCCTGCAAAACGGAAGAAATATACAAATTTTGATCAGTGCATCATATGCCGGATGAATAGTGATGAACGTTTACGAAAACCACGAGACAGTTCTTTGAAAATTCCGAAGTCTGCTTTGGAATTATGTCACCATGAAGCTTATCAGCACTTAAAACCACACCTACACCAACTCTCTGACCTTAACATTCAGTGGCATTTAACATGCTACGAATCATGCATTAGCAAACATAACCTAAGTTTGGTTACATGACGACAATCATCTGCTACATGACAGGTAGATGCAGATGATGCTAGTATTAGTGGATATAGTCATTCATCGATGGTCTCCCGATCTGAAGTAACAGGCATCGACTGGCCAAAGTGTTTGTTTTGCAAGATTAAGGAATTGGTAATTGCTAGTACATTTGAAGCTGGCAATGCAATCTACCATGCTGCTGATCAACAAGGAGATGAAGAGATGTTGGTACTGTTTCATGGAGTTAACAAAGATATAGTAGCTGCAGAAGCGAAGTATCACAAAGCATGCTATTCTTCATATGTCAGCAAGACAAATCTTCAGTTTACTGGATTCAAAGAGGGATCACTGGAATCGACGTATGCTTCAGCCTTTAAGAACTTATCTGCTCAGAAAACAATGGATATTTTAGCCAGAAAGGCCTTCAATTTGGACGTGTTACTAAGAATGTACAAGGAACGTTTAGAACAAAACGGTGTGGACTCTCAATCATACACGAGGCCAAAGCTGATACTTCGACTGAACAAGCATTTTGGTGAGGGAATTGTTTGGCATCAACCATATGACAGCTCACAAAAAGGTATCAAAGACAAATACAGAAAGGTCCATTTACCAACCTGAAGAAGTAGCAATCCAACACAGAGACGAGCGTAAGAGACTACTGCATCTAACAGTTACAATGATAAGAGCGGATATTGATGCTAGCAAAGGCATAAGTATTAAGCCCCCGGATGTTACTGAGCTGACACTGGCAACTTCAAAGTCTCTCATATGGAATAGCTGGTACTGGTTGTTGCGCTTGATAGTTTGTAACCCTCAGAGTGAAGATGACGAGGCTTCTCCACAATGTAGAAACAAGGCCGACGAAATGTGAATTCTCATGTTAGACCAGGATGTTGTTCATTGCGCCTCTCGTGGTCGCATTAAAATGCCTAAACATGTAAGTTTGGCAATGTTAGTTCGCCATCTAACAGGTTCAAAACAGCTTGTAACTATGTTGAATAGAATGGGTCACTGCTTCTCATATGATGAAGTGCAAGTTATAGATACCAGCCTTACAAAGGAAATCCTAGCTAAATCTGAGCAAACAGGTGTGGTTGTTCCAAGTAGCATCTGCTCAGGTTCCTTTGTACAAGTAGCTGACAATAATGACATCAATGAGGAAACTATACGGAATGAACACAACTCATGCCACCACGTTAGTAGTGTACCAGAGAGGTAATTCGGTCCAGTACCACAGCAAACAGTTCATGCTGATCACACAAAGAGACAACGATCTGTTGAGTCAAGAGGTCGTTGCCAAGGCCTCTCTGAACTTTAGTTCTTCTGGGAGGCGACCCACTACTCGAAAGTATGAGGGCAAAATCTTGGATGAATGGTTTTTTCCTAGGGACGAACAACATTCATATCCTTCACAGATGAACCTCGCATGGGCACTGGTTCGTCTATGTCCAACTACATTATTCGAGGTTGAAATAACTCCCCCAAGTCCAAGTGCACAAATAACGCCAAGTTGGAGTGGCTTTAACGCTATTGTTCATACCTCCACACCCGAACCCACCAAGGTTGGTTTCTGCCCATGTTACAAGGATCGCCAACGGAATACAGTACAGTTTATACTGTCATGAAGAATGTTGAAGCTATGATGAGCAGTCTAGGGCAGAAGGATAGTGTTATAACTTTTGAACTTGCTATCTACGTGAAGCCCAAAGAAATTCAATGGCGACGACCGGAAGAATTTGAAAGTTTTGTGATTCGCTTGGGTGGTTTTCACATAGCTGTAAATTACCTATCACTAATGGGAAAGAAGTATAGTGGCTCAGGGTTGGAAGATCTACTAATTGAATCTGGAGTTTATGGTAGCAGTACAGCTTCCTTGCTTCTACAAGGAAAAGTCCTACAATCGCGTAGTGAGGGCACACAAACTAATTGTGGAGGCTTTCTTTCGCCACCAGTGGGCGGAGTTTGCGGATTGGTTCATAACAGATGAAAGTAATGTTCTAGGTTCAAAAATTGTTCCAGAGTCATAGACCATCTCTACCAGCAAAGCATAAGAAAAGGGAGAGATGTTCAGCATGTTCAATAATGTAGCTTCGGATGGCCCCACCTTATCTCCATCTTTCAAAATATGGACATCACTAATAATTTCAATTGTTCCCTTCGAGATCTTGGTTGGAATTTACAAGGCCTGGAAAAACAGCGTGTAGAGAAGCACTACAGGCAGGTGGAAATGTTATGGAGACATTTGAGAGGCTAATGGTGAAGATACTGGAATTAGGAGTTAAGTTTACAACTTTCAAAGACGAGGCACGTGCGAAATCTGAACTATTTACCTTTTGGGATGACTACATTAGTATGCTTCAGCTGCTACTCCAATTCATCAGAGCGGAAAGGACAGGTGATTGGAAACTCCATCTTCTTGTAACTGCTGCTATGACACCACACTTCATCGCAATGGACAGGCAAAACTACTCCCGGTGGCTACCAGTCTACATAGCCGACATGAATCTGTTATCTGAAACTCACCCAGCTGTTCATAGGGAGTTCATCTACCTGTGATGTAGCAGGTGATTGTTGTCATGTAACCAAACTTAGGTTATGTTTGCTAGTGCATGATTCATAGCATTGATGAATGCCACTGACTGTTAAGGTGAGAGAGTTGGTGTAGGTGCGGTTTTAAGCGCTGATAAGCTTCATCGTGACGTAATTCCAAAGAAGACTTCAGAATTTTCAAAGAACTGTCTCGTGGTTTTCGTAAACGTTCATCACTATTCGTCTGGCATATGATGCACTGATCAAAATTTGTATATTTCTTCCGTTTTGCAGGGGATGGTACAAGACTTACAGTTGGCTCATCTATTTGTAACGTGTCCATTTTGATATGGATAGCTGTCACTCAACAATTCAGAAACGCTGAAAACAAAAGGCTGAGGTTAGAAAGTCATATAACTGTAATTCTTATTATTGAATATGTTGCTAAAATCTATATTTACAACAAAACCAACGCATCTACATAGAATGTGAATCAAATCTTTTCTGTAGAACATTTCATTATCTTTCATTTGGTGTCAATATTATTTAAATCGCTCCATTCTAACCAGAGTTATGCATATTTTAAGCCAACGACTCCTGAACGTGACCGAAGTCACGTGATCACAACACAAAATGGCATCCATAAAATTAATGATACCACAATTTGACGTGACATACTACCTAGGGTGTTCATATATAACCCATTCAACCAAACTGTGGTGTCAAACCTTAGATGTAGCGCCGGTTGAGCGAAACATTTTTTTAGACATTAGCTCCTTGACTATACATTTCAGACTTTTACGAAGGGGCAACAAATTCGCGAAGAAATGTTATACTCGTAATTCGTTGTTGGGGACTACGGTCCTAGGGATTTTAACTAAGAAGTTGCTGCGTACTTAGCATTTTGTCCTGACAGCACAGCATCTGGCCAGATGGAAGATCATGTAAAAGGAACACATATGAAAAGAGGGGTAACAAAGCAACAGAACATTTTCGCAGTCCAAAAAGAGTGAATTGATAATTGCATGAAAGTGACTGTATAATTTTATATTTTGCCGGCCCCCATGGCAGAGTGGTTATCACATCGGGCTATGATGCCAGGAGTCCCGGGTTTGAATCCAGACCTAGACATGGATGTTTGCGAGTGTTCATTCATCAATTTCATCATATCATCATCACACATTTCCATCTTCGCAAATTAGCCAAAAGTGGCACAAGACGCGAAATAAAATAAAGCAATTTCATATTTATTGTGTTATTTTCTTTTTCAAATTGCAGAACTTTAGGTTGTGTAATAGCGATTTCTTTCAATGCACACCAACTGAACACTCACCAGTTGTTGTCTGTCACCTATACAACGTATTTGACATTTGATTAATAACTGAATTTTGTACCTCAATTGGTTGTGCCTTGTACGTAATACCCGGTGGAGGCACATAGTGGTTTGGATCTCACTTTAAACTGTAAGGCTAGACCCAATGTGCCTATATGTGCATAAAGTGAACTTAAAACAGTGGATGTCAATTATAAATTGTACATTTCAGTCACAGTCATTTATATTAATTATTACAAGAACGTTGCACGAACATGGTAACTTCAAACTTTAGCGAGGGTAAGCAACACTATTAGTGGGGAAATATACCTCGACCCCTCTCTGTGAAAAAATGCCTTGCCTCTCCATGGAAAAAATCCTGCAGTTGTCCATATATGTCATTGGCCTCCCTGGAACAAGTTGTTCTTTCCAAATTTCCAAAGGTGCTAAAATCAGGAAAAAATGAAGGAAGTCTGTAGTATTCTTCAGTTTTATTAATTAGCATATTACCCGCTGCTGGGCACGACCCCCCGAAATATCTGGAGTTTGCCCCCTCTTTCCTGCTATTTTGGGGAGAGGGTGCAAACTTTAGTATTCTTTTCAAAGAATGGACGTTTCCAAAGAGAATTAAACATGTTTCATGTTCCTGGGTGCCATACAAGTTGAATAATAAGCCAAAATGTGAAACTGTTTTTTACGAAAAATAGGTAATTTGCATATTGCTCAGAAAATTGTTATAACTCTGACACTATAGGAGCAATCTACTTCGGATAAGTCTTGTTTTACAGCTAAAACATCAGAGCATTCAACCGTGTACAATTAAGAACGCCGAACCGAGGGGGGTTAGGGGGGTGCCCCCCGAATTTCAATGAAAAAAAATATCTGGAGTTTGCCCCCTCTTCTCCTGCTATTTTGGAGAGAAGGTGCAAACCTTAGTATTATTTTCAAAGAATGGACGTTTCTCAAGAGAATGAAGCATGTTTCATGTTCCTGGGTGCGATACAAGTTGAATAATGAGCCAAAATGTAAAAAACTGTTTGGAAATATGGCATGGATATGTTCAGAGAGGGGGAGGGGTCATCAATGTGAATTTCCCAGGCTTGCTCCAGACCTGTGTCAAGAGTTTCGACTCAAACATAAGAGTATGAAGGTGCAAAAAGCACATCCATCTCCTAATCAACCATATGGTATCATCGAGCCAGTATACGTCCTTCCTGTCCTTCAAAGCCATATGATTGAATTATAATCCTTGTCTTCCAATAAGTTCAGAGGAAATTAAAACAAGGGCTAAACAAAAATATTTTTTTTCATTATTTAATTTTAGTACTTGATAAATCTTTCGGGGGGGGGGGGGGAATTATGCAAATAAATAATACTGTACACCCAACGGCGAAAGAAACAGTAGGCGAATTGTCCATCACCATTTTCATTCGGTCTGAATTACACAATGTGATGACAATGAATTGAAATAAAGATGTAAATAAGCAGAGAACAATGCCTGCTTTGAACCAACATAGTTTCATTTCTTAAAACAACACAGGATGTAGAATAAAAAAAGCAGTGAAAATAGCGGTGAACAATTTGCCGTTCACTGTACAACCAATAAACAATGAAGTGACGTGTTGTACCTTGTCACCAGAACCATGGACAATACATCACAGTCTGAGCAAATGAATGGCCCTTGATCATCCTTAATGACTCCCAGACACACTACCTGAACGAGTAACAAATGTCACATTTGCAAATGTCCTTCAAGATATATTCCTACGTAGGCCATATTGAGTCTACCTTACATAATGTTCGTTTTTCCTTTGTTATAAACAGGACTTTAGATTAAAACCTAAACTAAGTACGTTGTTGTAAAGCACAAATTATGAGCTATCATAATGTGTACTTGAGATATAAACACCTATCACTTGAAAGATATAATAAATAATAACTTACAAAAAATTAGATAACATAGAACACAATCACGAGGTCCAGCTATTTCACTTCTTTGTCTTGAAGTTATAGCAGTATAGGTACAAGCAACAGGTTCAGTCATGTCATTCAGACAGTCTAAATGAAATACTAATGTTATGTGTTGAATTCACTTCGTAACTACTTGAAAACAGCAATTAGGCCATATTGGGTTCACATACCTTACTTTAATTTACTTCAATTTTTGTGCCACTGTTGGAATATGGCCTAATTGCTGTTTCAAAGTAGTTACGAAGTGAATTCAACACATAACATTAGTATGTCATTTACACTGATAGAATGACATGATTGAACCTGTTGGTTGTACCTATAGTGTTGTAACTTGAGGACAATGAAGTGAAATATCTGTACCTCATGATAGTGTTCTATGTGATCTAATATTGCATAGGTAAGTTATTACTTAATAGGCTACATCTTCCAAGTGATAGGTGCTTATATCTCTAGTACATATTATGATAGCTCATGATTTGTACTTTACAACAATGCACTTAGTTTAGACTTTAATCTAAAGAAAAAACGGACATTATTTAAGGCAGACTCAATATGGCCTACATAGAAATATATCATAAAGGAAATGTGCAAATGTGGCATTTGTTACTCTTATGTTCAGGTAGTGTGTCTGGTAGTCACTAAATGTAACTTTTTAACAAAATATTCACTGTACCCATGTTAGTATTATTTGGAACCGAGTCCAATTATCAGTAAATGTCCAGAAATGTTCCCTCTTTGTAATCTTATTAGATTTACCTTCCAAATTTTGTACACCATTAGAAACAATCTCAAACCTTAGGTAGGCCATATTGAGTTCAGGCACCTTAAATCAATAATATTGATAGAACAAGGAATCTGGTTTCCTTGAATGATTTTAATTCCTGAAGGTCCTGCATAGAGAAACTTCCACATACGTCACCACTATTAATAGAATAATCTTTGTATATATGGTTTATATGGAGTTATAAAATTCCAGGTAAGTTCCTTTTTATTGGGTAATGTGAGACTGAAATACAGTACTATCACGGTTGTAGTCTGGTTTTCGCTTTCTAGACCTGATAATTCTAAAATGTATTAAGGTCTTAAAACTGTTGAAGTTGTATTAACTAAATAATAACAGAGAACTAAATAATTCACCTTTAATATAATTAATTGTACTATGCAACATTAAAAAAGCATGATGGTTGTCTATTTGTACCCTAATCTAGCCAATGACTTAAAAATCACCAAAATATGCAAAATAAAATATGCTCTTATGACCTAAAATTGTACAAAATATGCACCATAATTTGAAAAATATGCCCTTAGAACTGGACGATTTCAAACATCAATATCTTTTTTTTTTATTACTAAAGTTCGTGTTTTAAGTCCACTTTATGCACAGTAAGGCAAATCGGGACTGGTGGACCTACAGTTTAAAGTGGGATCCAAACCACAATGTGCCTCCACCGGGCATCGAACCTGGGATCCCTTGATTACAAGGCGATGATGCAACCACTATGCCATCGGGGAGGCCACGAACATCAATATCTAAATGTCTAAATGCAGATATATATTTTCAAACTATTTTTAGCCTGAGTTGCAATGCACAATGGATACTCGAGTGAACATGGGATTAAGAACGAATCCACTTCGAAAATGGCTATATTTCTTGAAAAATATGCTTAATATGACCGAAAATCCATCAAAATATGCTGTATCAAGTAAAAATGGCCAAATATACCATTAAAAAGCACCTTAATTTATTTTCTTCATAATATGAATTTCTATATGTTTAGGGAACACATCACCACTACCAAAAAAAAAAATGCTAAGTCATGAAAATTCTAGCCTGAGTAATTACATATTAAATTCCTTTCTAGATACATACCTTGAACATGGAAATGTCAACAAATTTTGTAACTGACATCACTTTGTACAAGTTTTATGTTACATATTTTTACATATTTGCAGGATATTACATTTTTTTCATATTTGCTAATTTACTTTACAAAAAACAAAATATTTTGCCAATTTTTTCCTATGTACATCCTTTTTCCTATATTTTCGATATCTGAAACATCAAGAAAATTTGTATCTCATGTGATGTCATATTTTCTAATCAATGAGATGCATAGTGCTTACGGTCACCTAAAATTGACTGCCATGTCGAAAGACAGGCTGAAGAAAAAATAATACTCGAACTGTTATTTATGGAAAAACCCTGGAGTTTCTCCTGCCCCCCTTTCTGGTTACATATTTTCGTTTCGCTTTTAGGTTTAGGCAAAGCACCTAGAAACTTAGCATCGGTGGACATCCTGTACTTAGCGAGTTACACAAAGTACAAAAGTAGCTATGAATTTTCAATCGATTGTTCTTTCTGTAGACACCTTTTTTTACAATTTGTTTCAAAAGTTACTCGTACATATTTACATATTCTACAATAATTTGCGACGTGAAAAGTAATTAATAGTTAACAAAATTGGTTTCTTAAATATGTGCACATTGCTGTGCTTTTCTTGAGTTTATAAATTTGATACAAATTTTAATTTGAACAACTTGTCTTTAAAATTACGTTGTATATGTTCACATAAAATAAATATCTAGCAGAATTCTTTGACTCGATTGTTATTAATATTACATTCTCTGATACTACCAGTGACGTGCGGTGATGTCGACACTTGGGGTAGCAATCAGTGGTGTGCCCAAGGGAGGTTGGTGTGGGTCATAATACCCCTCCCCCTTTAGGGCCCAGTATTCCTAAAAATAGAACGTCAAAGAAAGGAAAGGATTGCAAAATGAGGAAGGACTACTGAAAAGAAGCCCGTGTAAATCCCACCCACTTTCGAAAATCCAAAACATGTTGATTTGACTATTAAGCCAGAGATCCCAGGTTCGAACCCCAACCGGGGCATGGGTGTTATTTGTGTTTGTCCCTTCATCAAATTTATCATACCATCTTGATGATTAGCCAAAAGTGTAGGAAAAGCGAAGTAAAATCAAATGAAACAATCAATCAATGATTTGATTTATGCTACTTAGTGTCGCTGTCACATTTGGTTAATTGCAAAGATGGTACAATACAACTAATGAAAAGAGAAACACAAAAACACCCATACCGAGGTCGGGTGTAGGGATGTGAAGTTTTCGTTTTAAAGATAACACCAAAAAGTTGAGGAAAGTGAAATAAATTGTTTAAAATGTATTTGGGTAGGTTAAGGAGGCAAGTTTTCAGTTGTAATATAATTAAGCCTTGTTTCCATGTTAAAAAAACACTAAGAGTGCTGACCAAGGCAGTTTATTAAGATATAAAAACACTTCACATGCAACGTTTCAACCCTGTGTCAAGGCCTTCCTCAGGCAAAGAACTAAACTAAAATGACGAAATACACACAGCAGTTTTCGGTGTTTTGGAATCATGAAATAATGCGAATTATGCCATTTTTCAGAATAACACCGAATTTTATACTTTAACGCGATTAACGCCAGCGAAATATGCAGTATTAACTGGGGATAACACTTCTTCTGTTCAAAAAGAACTACCTGAACCCAGTGGTGGCTTGTGGTTCAGAATGATGGTGGTTGCAGCAAATATATATATAAAAAAGGTAAAGTGTTGCCCTGTGCTTAGCACCACGCCATGATGGCATATAGGGGGTGTGGGGGTAACACCCCACACTTTCTTGATCCGGTCGTGAGTGGGGGTGATGTGATCAGCATCACGCCCCTGACCACCTTTACCCCCTAGGGTTTCCCCCAGGTACCCATGTTATTCGACGCTGCAGCAAATATATATACGTATATATAATATATTTATATAACTTTAATTTGTATACATTTATAATGTAATTATATGTATTTATAATTTTCTATGTGAGTGATATGTGGCACTTTCAAGGAGTACAATTAAACTTAACATCATACAAAATTTGAAGTTTCCATTTATTTGGCAGCAATATTATACAGAATTGTGTTTTCTGTGATTACATAAGAAGTACTTTAATGTTTGGATCCCACTTTAAACTGCAGGTCCAGTCCCGATTAGTCTTTCTGTGCATAAAGTGGATTTAAAAAACAACAAATCAAATCAAATTGTTACAAGTTTCAAGCTTAATTTAAATTAGGTTAAGATTCTCCCCAAAATAAAATATTTATCTTTGCTTAACATGGACATTTTGTCTGTTGCTCTACGACACATGACACTGAGAACTTGGCTGCTGTTCGATCGCTGCTGCTCTCTAATGTTGGATGAAAGAATCAAGCGTTTGATGTTCGTCCGTCCTCTTATTCCCTCACCCGCTGGGGAATCCGAAACGGGTTGCCTGACTTTGCTGTGTTGTAAATCCATTGCAACGACCAAGCCTACTGAAGCAGGGAAATAGGAAGAACAGTGTTGAACTTCACTCCAACACTCCTCACTGTAGAGATCAGGCCGTTGCTCCAGCTTTGCAACACGTACACTGTGAAATCTCGCACGTTGCCTCCTTTTTGTAACAGATCCTAATGGAATTTGCTTTATGAAGCAATGAAGGGCAAAATTGTTTGTTTATGTTCAATATATTTAATATGAAAACAAATGAAAAAATATACTAACAAAAAGTATGAAATTTTGTTGTAAAATATCAGGTCGTTGTGCAACACTGCTTTGTAGTCTAGCTGGTGATATTTAGTTCGATTTATTTTTTGCAGTTTGGCGCAGACATACTGACAGTGTTTAACCTCGTCCTGAAATAGAATTCGGTCAGGGGGATCTCCCCAGAAGGAAAATTTCTAAGGAACGGGAACACTTTTCAGGGAGAAGCACCTGTTGTATTTCAGAAGGGGGAGGGGGTAGGGGTGTATGTGTGTGTAAACAAAACGGTATTTTGAGGTCGCAGTGGGATTTTTTGGCATTGTTAGGAAAATGTGATGTGTATGATTGTGTTCAAAGACTTGGGTGTTATCATTCAATAAACATTTCATATTTAGTGTCTGATGAGAAGAAATAGTTTTCCAAATGGAAGAAGTTTGCTAAGTTCTCACAAAGGTAAGCCGTAATTTATTTTTGTCATTAAAACTAAAATTTGTCTAAATTTTCCAGAACCAACACGATGTGAAACTCTTATGCATAGAAGAAACAGTAAAAATGTATGTGAAAATAACAGATTTTAAATTAATAACACCAAATTTTGCCCTAAACCACGAAAAAATAACAAATTTGCAGTAAAAAATACCATCGAAATTTAGGGGAAAATAAAACGAATACTTCATGTCCCTACGTATAAGATAAAAAATATATACAATAAATAAGAATTGTTGTAGTAAACCAGAATACGCCACTGTGAACAATGTTTCACTGAGAATGCAAACTTGATTGGAATAAAGGTATTTGTAAGAATATCGAAATAATAATTTAAAAAAACAATAAAGAAATAACAATCATAATTAGAAATACAATGGATAACTTTTGTGCAAAGCAATTATTTGCAGCTATGTATCAAACTGATACATTGCGAAGAAACCATTACTATTTTTCACATGCTTGTCAAAGGTCTCCGAAACAAAATTATAGATAATGAAATGGAAACAAGCTAATAGCATAAAAATTAATTCACATGCAGGAAGTAACAAACAGGCGCTGAAATATACGTGGGCGTACCCAAAAGAAACAACTAATTTTGTGGTGGGCAGAGCTTTTGTAGTACCGCATTTTGCCGCTACAAGTGCATAGAGCGAACCTTTCTGAGTCCGTAAGCCGAGTGCCGTCGTTGAAGCAGGTCAGAACACGTTTCGGCGGAGTTTAGAGTGACAGCTGTTTTGTGTGATCGTAGTTTTTGCAAAGGCTGATTTTCGGGAACAGCGTGTGGCGGTAAAATTCTGCTTTTTGCTCAGAAAGAGTGGAACAGAAATGAAATGTTAAAAACGGCGTACAAGGACGATGTTATGGGGAAAACTCAAGTGTTTGAGTGGTTTTCCAGTTTCAAAAATGGTGAAATGTCAATTGATGACAAACCTCGTTCTGGTCGTCCTTCCACAGCCCGAACACATGACAATGTTCAAAAATTCGTGAAATCATAAAAAAGAAGAACGATGACGGACCATTCAAAGTTTGTTCCGCAGCGTCAGACAGTTAACCAGGCTTTCTACTTGGAAGTTTTAAAACTATTGCGCAACAGTGTGAGGCGGAAGTGGCCCGATTTGTGGCAGTCGAGTGACTGGTTTTTCCATCATGACAATGCCCCGGCTCACACAGCCCTGTCTCTACGACAATTCTTGACCAAAAATGGTATGACCCCTGTTCCTCACCCCCATACTCACCCAACCTTACCCCGTGCGACTTTTTTTTGTTTCCTAGAATGAAAGGAGACGTGAAAGGAAAGTGTTTTGCTGATGTTGCTGAGGTGAGGAAAAAAACGACGGAGGCGCTCTCACGCATCACAAAAGATGACTTTAAAAAATGTTTTGAAAAATGGAATCAAATATTGGACACGTGTCTTAATGCAAGTGGAGAGTACTTTGAAGGGGATTAAAGGTTTGTACTTAAATTGTGAATAAATAAGTTCACAAAAAAATGAGTTCGGTTTCTTTTGGGTACGCCCACGTATAATACTTTGCACGTGAAATAATATAATATGGTTATTTTTAGTAGCTTTTATAACGTTACATCCTGGTTTACCAGAACTCTTTCAAGCTTTACAACAAGATAAACTCTCACACAACCATAGGACTAGTTTTTTTTGCACTCCATTAAAAATACTATTCTAAATGAAAGTAAAAAAGAAAAAAAAAGTGCTCCCCTGTGTTTAGCACCACGCCATGAAGGCATATAGGGGGTGTGGGGTAACGCCCCCACACTTTCTTGATCCGGTCGTGAGTGTACTGTTTGGTTTTACCGCAATCACAGCTTTAAAACATTTAATAGGCTCCCTAACATCATCTGAAAATACTGCCTTGTACTCAGACAACAAATTATTCATCAGTACTTCCTTATTATAACAACTCTGAACTCCTATCTGCTGTAACATAAAATTTTGCCTCCAGTTAGGCCATAAAATGTCCAGCCAAGTTCTTCCTACAATCGGTTGTGGCAGATTTTGCTTACAAACAAAAACATTCATATTATATTTGTTATCTCTCCACAATACATCCAACATAACCTGACCTTCTAATGCAAAGTGCATTATATATTACCTACTGTGAAAATGAGGTCATGACCTCGAAATATAAAACATTTCTTCAATTGTGGTAAGTATTTACTGTCTCCTATGCCATTTTTGTATATATATATATATATATATATATATATATATATATATATATATATATAAAGGGTAACATTAAATTTCATATTAATGTATCCCTTTTTATATGTGAATGGTATATATTGTGCTTTCATTTAAAATATTTTTAGTGTAGTTGTAAAATAAACTATAGTCCTTTTTTTAAAGGTGAAGTACAGTGAATAATCTTACCACCAGTTTCCATAAAATCTTCCTTTAAACAGCCAAATAAATAAATTGTTGAATGTTTTGTTTATGGAAAATACAGTTGTACAAAATATTTGATATCTTGTCAATGAAGGGACCAAGGAAGATGTTTTTTAAAAAGAGGGGAAAAAAGGGAAGTCAAAACCATGTAATACATGTTGAAAAATACGGAAAGGACTTCCCTTTAAAATCCAGTCTCTAGTTATCATACCGGTTAAACTTCAACTGACCATCACTTCTAGTTAAATATCAAGTACTTCTGTTTGAAGAGTACTGCAAGTTCTTTTAAAAAAATAAAGTAACATCTCTGTGCACATAATTAAGGATTATGGTTACACGTTTTTGTAGTAGTAAACATTTTTAAAACTGTATTATAGGGCACACAAAATTTCAAACACATCATATATAAACAAATACTTTTACACTTTTGGCAAGTGTGAAAGTAATCTGTAATGCAAATGAACATATATCTAAAGCCTATGTAAAGATGTTACTGATGATGTAATTATTATTATTATTATAAACAGGCAGTCTAGTTTTTCAGATGTACTTCATTGGAACTCATTAATCAATTAGATGATTTTAAGGAGTATATTGGGGAAGACTGGAAGGGATAGAATAAGGAATGAGGAGATACGACAGACAGTGGGTGTGGTGAAGCTTCAGGACAGAATAGATCAGGCACAGATGAGATAGTTCGGACACATGACGAGGATGGATGCAGAAAGACTACCAGTAAGAGCTTACCATGCACAAGAAGCGGAAATTAGACCAAGGGCAGACTAAGATGTTGGTGGAAAGAGCAGACAGTTGAGTGTGTAAGGAGAAGAGAACAAGATTAGAACTCCGTGGAAAGAGAGGAGTGGTGGAAGACCAAAAAAAATGGAGAGGCTTGACATCTATGCTGACCCAGCTAGAGGCAGGAAACGGGGAAGGACAACAATGATAATTTTCTCTTAGATTTTTTTCTTTTCAAATCTCCAGAGATTTCCAGTCTAAGTTGGTACAGAATGATTCCACAGGATGCTGTGTCAAGTTGAAACCCCCAACAAGGGATGGTGGATAAAAAAAAGTAAAAAAAGTAGTGCTCCCCTGTGCATAGCACCACGCCATGAAGGCGTATAGGGGGTGTGGGGGTAACGCCCCACACTTTCTTGATACAATTTCAATTTACATTAAATTATCAATTAGTTCATTAAAAAAAAAGTACCATATTGATGAGTCTACAGTCACACAGATATCTCTGAATTAGAATGTTCTAAACATATGGTAGGTGGCTATTATGTAAATAAAAAAACATCCTCTTTCAATTATTACAATGAATCTTATATTTTGCTTTGTCACACAAGCCATTGTACTTTTTGTTGCAGCCTACCTGACAAACATTTTACACTTATCTTAAAAGTTGCAACACTAAAAAAAATCATCCCTCTTTTTAAAAAGCAATTTTTTAACACATAATTCTTAAAACAGAAGACAATCTCAGTAGAGTACCAAAAAATGTCTGAACACTCCACAAAAAAATTAAAACTTTAATGAATTTATTTCATGATTCTGTTCAAAATGAATTAATAATGCCAGAAGTTTATTTGCTACTTGTTATATAAATTCACATCAAAAGTTTTAAAGATCCACATTTCGACATCACTCACCGTTCATATTTTCATTTCAGATATAAATGAAAATATTTGGAGAAATCTCTCCTGCATCACCCAACACGCACACAAAACACAAATTATTTGCAATGTACAATTTTTTATACCACAGTCTTGCAATAAAAAAATAGCTTTCTAACTTTCATTCCTCTAATATGGCTGTTTCTACACAAACTTACTAAGTATCACAGAACCATTCATCTTTTTGAATCATCTTCTTCAAAATCTCGTATGCGATAAAAATTCCTTTCCCTTCTAATTTATTTGTTTCAGACGAATCATAAATGATTCTAACAACCTATCAAGTCAGAAATAATATCACATTTGAATATCCACATTGAGTGGTTAAAGAGAAAATCTGGTACTAGAGCCACAGACTTTTGCAGGTTTTTGTAAGTTGAATGCCTACCTGCCTACTAAAACATAATTCTGTGAATCTGGCAAGTGGTGTATATGAAAGCACACTCAGTTTTCAGCCCTATGAAAATCTTCTCGAGGACTACGTTCAAAAAATGTTATAAAATTTCATTCACTGCTTCTAGAGATGATTATATAATGTGGGAGTAAACTTGGAAACGGAGGAGTTTGTTTGTTAAAATGTTATACTGGTGCAGCAGCATGGAGGTTATTTGCACCCATCTCACAGCGTGGGGAAACAGGCCTGAACTAAAATCTATGCCACGTGTTCAACATATGAAAATATCCTTAAGGAATTGAAACTATAGGAACCAAATGACGCAGTCTGGAACCCTCCCCCACCCCTTATCTCTTACTCCGATTGTTGTTCAATAATGTTAAAA
Organism: Lepisma saccharinum; assembly: GCF_977018435.1. Classification (NCBI taxonomy): domain Eukaryota; kingdom Metazoa; phylum Arthropoda; class Insecta; order Zygentoma; family Lepismatidae; genus Lepisma; species Lepisma saccharinum. The sequence goes on from NC_139246.1 coordinate 5,939,976, forward strand.
ATTTCAATTCGTGCAATTCCAAGAAAGTTTGAAAACCTTTATACTTTACACCCTACTGCTCCCCCTCTTTTTAAACTTTCATCAGTTCAAAGTACATATTAATATTTCAAGATCCTTACTGCATAATCTTGTGGGACAAAAGGAAAATTTACTAAAAAAAAAAATCCTGATTCCGTCGCTCTCAATGCGCAGCAGCAATTCTGCAAATATGAAAACTTTCTTCGTTGATTTGTTTCTTAATATTTCATGTGCAACGGGATTCATTTACACTTGTGTGAGCAAGATAAGAAATGCGTAAACAAAAGAAGGAAAACAGAGTAAAGAATGTCACGTAAGCACTTAAACAAACAAGAAGCTAGCAACTTCTCCACATGCACATCCTTGCCTGTGAAAAACAATGTTCTATTCTCTCTCTTTTTATCCTACTTGTACACATGGCAATGATTCCCATGTAAGAAACTGTGTAATGAAACAGTAAATATGATGAACACAATATTAATAACATGGAGGCATCAGTGGTTGAAAAGTTCTTTCGTTGACTAGCAACATATCTTTCACAACTATGTTAGTTCTCAGAACAAATCTGTTTGTACTCCTTGTGATGATCACAAATTACATCTGTTCGCTTAGTAATCATAAAAAGACAAAAATCATTCATTTTTAAGAACTGTGTGTTATATTAACCCCAGGAGTATCTTTATTTTGTTTCATTAACTTTTTTTTCCATTTTTTGAGTAACTATAACGTTAATTACTAAATAGGCAAAAAACTGAAAAAGAGAATAGTCCTATTCATTTCCTATGCACACTTTCCATCATGTCTGGCCACTCGCAAAGCTGGACTGCATCCTTTTGTCTCCTTCGAAGGCATGGTGAGTCTGATGTGCTGCAAATAGAAGATTGTAAATCACAATATACCCAATGAATTAATTCTACGAGGTACAATCCAAAAGTTTGGGGATTCGGGTCATAATACCAGGGGTGGTAAAGCTGTTCTGGAAGTCCTGTTTTGCAACCTTCCATAATGCCTCTCACGATGCTGCTTTCAAGTCAGTTTTAGACTCGAAACAATGCCCCTTTAGAAGGGTTTTCATGAGGGGGGTACAAAGTCCCAGAGGGCTAAGTCTGGTAATAGGCAGGATCTTCCAGCACAACCGTTCCATTCTTAGCCATAAACTCAGCAATGAGTATGGACTGGAGGACACGTGCATTATCATGCCATGCCTCAGGCTGCTTACGGCGGATGGACTCCTACAAATGACGTAAAACTTCCACATAGAGCTCCTTCTTTACTGGTCTGCCCTTTGGAATGAATTCCGAACAAAATTCTTAGAGAAGCAAGAAAATCACGAGCATGACTTTTCCTTTGCTTCGATCCTGCACTATTTTCTTTGACCTCTGTGAAGATGGATCTTCCATGTTGAAGAAGCATGCTTTGAACTGAATATCAAATAAGTAACATCAAGTTTCATCAACTGTGATTTTATTCAATGTCCATATGCTGCTCTTGAAAATCCAAGTTTCTTACTTTGTAGCAGCACTGTAACTAACAATAGACTGTCTGCACTCACTAATGGGAGAATCCATGATGATTACAGAGGGGAAGGATGGTAGAATGCATTTCAGTTACTTTCCCTGGATGCAATCCCCAAATTTATGGATTTTATCTCGTATAACTGTTGCAATGCAAGGAGACTGAGGGGGCTGATATTACCTTTGATAGGGCTGAGCCGATACTGATGTTGTATCGTCTCATGCCCGTGGTATCAGTATTGGAAATTATTTGTTGTATTTTATGTACCAATAACAGCTGATTACTTTTCCGAATTTTTTATTATTTGCAGCATCTGGAAAAATTCCACGCAACACTTTTGCAGTCTAATTACCTGCAAATTATGCAAAATTCAAAGTTTTAATTGATTTTGTACCAATATTTTTTTTTCACATGCTGATGTAATTTTTGAATATTTTGAGGCAAAACTGTTACAAATTGATGCTTATAATTTTAATCAATATTTTGATCAACTTTTAAATGTTTCATTTTTTTCAAGCATCGGCCAGCAAAGCCATAATCAAGTACATGACATGGTCATAATGATTACACTGGTCGACATGGGTTTGGATGTCTTGCAGATGACTGTTGTGTCTGAATTATTTCAGCATGCTGATTACAAAAATGATATCCATTTTTACACATCACGTCTAGTTTTGTCAGAAAACAGCAATATATTAACTGCCTTTATTTCACAATAAAATTTGTAGTTCCATTATTTCCCCAATAGATGGCTCTGTTAAGATGATGGTGAAAAATTGATTTTCTACAATACAAATCCTTCAATTTTGATCTGTAAATGATATAGAATTGTAAACATTTAATCCATCTACCACCTTCCCATAAGAAATTGATATAAAAATTGAAATGACTTTTGTTAAAGGGGAGAGGGACAATTTCCCATAGGCCCTCCTCTCTCGGGCAGCTGGGGAGCACTGTTGCCAACTTGGCTCTTTTATGCACTCGTTTGGCTGTGAACTTTGAAACCTACCCCACTATGATACCATCATTAGCCCTGGCTTACATGGATCAAATTTTGTCACGAGTATAAATTTTGCACGTGACGTGATATTGTTATATTGGCTGAGTTGCCCCACCCCTTCTTACCTCCCCAGCTACTTTTATATAGCAGCGCCCCCCTCCCAGCCCCTTGACAACTAAAATTATCATGGGAGGCACTTTATCCAGCCTTCGTAAATCTAGCTCCTTGAAAGTCAACTTTAGCTCAATTTAAGGTGAAATTTAGCTCTTTTATGCACATCAGGTTTGGCAACACTGCCAGAATGGGCCTAGGAGGCAAGGAGAAATGCATTACGCTTAAGGGAGAATTATTTTATTAGTTTTCTTGGGAATATCAAACTTCCGATGACGGAAAAAAAACAAATGATTGGGTAGAGGATTCATTGAAGATGATATTTTCGTTTTTCTTGTATGTACGCATTGCTTGCATGATACAATTATTTTCCTGTAGTTTACGGTTATTACAAGCATAAGAAAACAGTTTTTTCTTTGTGACGTTTCAGGAGAACACACGCTCCTTTCATCAGACATTTATTTTCATTTTGACTAAAAATACAGTTATAACAATGGTTAGTAATTTTTAAACAAAAAGAATCTGTTATATAATGGATGTTGTCAATGGTACATTGTTGTAATATAGCAACTTAACTGTGAAAAAAGCAGTCTATTTTTTTTTTTTTTTTTTTTTTAAATTATGAATGCCAAATATCATCAGGTAATTCAAATTCATCATTGTTTTTGAATTACCTGATGATATTTGGCATTCATAATTTTTAAAAAAAAAAAAAAAAAAAAAAGACTGCTTTTTTCACAGTTAAGTTGCTATATTACAACAATGTACCATTGACAACATCCATTATATAACAGATTCTTTTTGTTTAAAAATTACTAACCATTGTTATAACTGTATTTTTAGTCAAAATGAAAATAAATGTCTGATGAAAGGAGCGTGTGTTCTCCTGAAACGTCACAAAGAAAAAACTGTTTTCTTATGCTTGTAATAACCGTAAACTACAGGAAAATGATGATATTTTCGCTAGAAAGAGTCGAAACTCCCATTTGTTTAGCCGCAACTTGAATTTGAAGTTGTTTCTCCATAAGGAATACATGGGATTCTGTAAATTCTTATTTATTAAATTTTTCAAACACAGTATCTAGCTTAATAATCAACTTTAAAAACCGCTTCCACTTGCAACATGGGGAGAAATCCATAGTTTCAAATTATGCATGGGTTTTCTTCAAAAGCAGTGCCCATTCCGACGATACAGAAATAAATGCATGCCTGGTGCAAAATTGCCACACCTCACCTTAAATAAGATTTCTTTTCGAAATCCTTCATAAAAATTTTCATCACAAAATGTCCAGAACTCTATGTTACGAAATATCTTGACCAAGGGAAAATCCTGAAGTGATGGAAAGAAATGAACGTCATTTTCATGACCAACATTCAAAATACTTTCAGAAACACCTATTGGCTTGGAAATAACCAAAATTTCCCTTGCATAATTTTTTTCATTTTTTTTTTAAATTTTCATTGTTAAATTGTAAATGGGTGTAATTTCCGTAGTCAACAATAAAAATTCTTCCAAAATCACCATTTGGTTTGGAAACATCAGAATTTTTCTTTCAAAATGTCGACCACTCTTATTTTCTCTCATATTTTATCCTCTACTGGACAGGCTGGTTTTGTACATCCCACATAGGTATTTACTTTCACGACAGGTGGGAGGCTGCCGCAACAATTAACACACCATTTCTTGAAAACTAAGGGGTGTCTCAGAAATATTTTCATTTTTAAAACTATTAAAATAAATACTTAAATTTTTTGTATAAAGAAACTTTCTCACCCAATAGTAAATTAAATTTGCACTTGGGACATCTCTCATTCCTGCCAGGTTATAATGATGCCGGTACAAACGACGCACAACAACATAAGAATTATTATTTTTATAAAACGCACAAACACAAAAAGCACGTTGCTGCCCTGTAAAGTGCTCCATGGCAACTAAATATTAACAATGTTGCCAAGCATTTGAGATATCTCATTTCTCAGTTATGTGTGAATTACCCCAGAGGGCGGATTAAAAAACGAAAATATTTCTGAGACACCCTCTACATGCAATCTTTCAGTTCTCTTTGATTCATTAGTATACTTATGAAGTGTATGACAATCAAATTATAAAACACACTGAGCTACCACCGGTAACTGAACCCAGAACACACTAACTGCAACTGCAGGTCCTAAATCTGGGATGCTATGATTTTTTGATTATTAAATTCCCTAACATTTCCAGATTTTCCAGTCCAAAAATTATTTTTTCCAGACACGTTTATTACCATGATTTCTGGTTTCGAACCTTGTGCTTTTCAATTAAATATAATTGTTAATTTTTATATTTACTTTTGCTACTTTTTTTAGAGCAAATTTCATTCTACACACACAAAAACATAAAAATTCAAAGAATAACGTAAAATTACAAGTGGCATCAAACATGTTTGGTGCTATAATCACTTGTGTCTAGCCTTCAGGCTACGGTAACAGAGGTATATTATTCAGCGTAATGCATTTCAGCAATCTAAAAACAACAGAAAAATCTCCAATTTCAGTGACATGACACTTCCGCAAAAGAATTTAGATTCTGTAATAAAGTGGTATGAATTACGGAACTTAAAACTCAACCCTCAAAAATGTACCATGATGACCTTCTCCTTAAAGAAATATGCATTAAATACAAAATACTCCATAAAAAATAATCGTGTTCAAGGAGTTGCCGCACAAAAGGACCTGGGCCTCATATTTGACGAGAAACTTTTCTTTTCTGAGCACATCTCTGCAGTCACAAAGGGTTCAATGTATATGCTGGGTCTTCCTCATCGTTTCACCAAAATAAACAACTTGTCTGCCCTCAGCACCTTTTACAATTTTTTTGTGTTACCTAAAATTGAATACTGTTCCCCGATCTGGTCTATGGCATGCCTCTCAAATTCAGATAGACTAAATTCTGTCCTAAATTTCTTCCTGGCCATTGTTTGACACCGAATTCCACCCACAAAACACTTGCAAAAGTCCATCCTTCTGCAAATGTTAAATATCCAAACTCCTCAAGAGAGACATAGACAGGCTGACCATATATTTCTACATACAATAGTGAATGGCAACATCAGAAGTTACCGCCTTCTTCAGAAAATTCATTTTCGTGTGCCTGCCCGCTCAACAAGAAGCACTCAACTTTTCGCTTCTCAGAAGCCGAGATTGTGCCTCATCCAACGTTCTCTGTTCCATAGACTGCCCAGCGAATAATGTAAGAAGCCAAATAGACATTTTTGAAAATCTGGAGAAATTTTATTCTATGTTATTATTTTTGCCCTTATGTTTTGTTAATTCGTTAGAATGTAAAATGGCTAACGCTGTATTTGGAATCTTCTATTAAATAAATAAAATAAATAAAAAATGTTCAGAAATAGCATAATAAATCATACAATTCCTAGCACATTTGCTATGCAAATTAATACGCAACAAAAAATTCTCCAGATTCTGTGAGCTTATAAACGTAAAGAAAAAAAAAATGCAGCATTTTCACAACACTATATTTGCTTTCTGTACTATTCATAAACTTGCTACTATTGTGTACAATCAACAGATAACGATCAGTGTAGTGTAATAGACAATATCCTCTTCTTCACCCACCTTTCCCATAATTGTCATCATGAAATAATTCTTGAAGCTTTCCTGGCAGCAAAAGACAAAGAGGGATTCTTGAAGAGGGTTGCAGAAATCATGTGGTTCATATCCCGAGAAAACCTCTTCACAATTATGATCATATCGTCAACCTACTTTAGTTATCAGTCAGTATCCCCGGACTACAACTTTTACTTTTGATATTCTTTCTAAAACCTAATATAAAAAGTGAAAATTAAATATATGAGGGCCACTATTTATATTTTGAGCCTTGGCAACACTGATTGAAGTTAGGCACGATTTGACGTTTGCACGGAATCGTCTGGCATTATTGACCGTAACGTACTTCAAATGTTTTGTCAATAGCTTCATTTGTGTTGTTTATGTTGCCTTGGAGATTGCGCGACAACAATAAAATGGAATTAAATCGTGAACATTTTCGTGCGATGATTTATTACGATTTTCGAAATGGACTATCAAGACAAGAGTGCATCGATCAACTTACTTCCACATTTGGCGATGAAGCCCCATCCTTTGCCACTGTGAAACGCTGGTATAACGAATTTAATCATGGCCGCCATTCGCTCACCGACGAGATTCGCGAAGGTCGTCCAAAATCAGTTGTTGTTCAAGAAAACATTGATGCTGTGCAAAACCTAATACTGTAAGATCGCCATGTCACATACTGTGAGATTGAGGCAACCATAGGCATTAGTTCCTCCAGCATATATAAAATATTACATGATCATTTAGCTGTGAGAAAGGTATGTTCTCGTTGGATCCCACACAATTTTACAAAAACTCAAAAAGACGCTCGCGTCAATTGGTGCAAACAAATGCTCAATAAATACAATCGTGGTGCTTCAAGAGACGTATATAAGATTGTAACAGGTGACGAATCATGAATATATGCATATGAGCCGGAACGTAAACAGCAGTCGACTGTATGGTTGTTTCAAGATGAACCCAATCCAACAAAAGTTGTTCACACTCGAAGCACATCGAAACAAATGGTCGCCTGTTTTTTCGGGAAAACTGGTCATGTGGCAACTGTGCCTTTAGAGGAACGTAGAACGGTCAACTCTGAATGGTACACAACAATTTGTTTGCCAGAGGTCTTCGGTCAAATACGGAAAACAAACAAACGCCGTCGGATCATTCTTCATCAAGACAATGCCAGCTGTCACACATCTCGTCTAACAACCAACTTTATGAACATTCAAAAAATCGAATTGATGGGTCATCTGCCGTACAGTCCTGATTTGGCACCCAATGACTTCTTCTTGTTCCCGAACGTCAAGAATAAATTGTGTGGACAACGATTTTCGTCGGCGGAAGATGCCGTTGATGCGTTCAAAAACCATATTATGGAGGTGTCTCAAGAAGATTGGAAAAACTGCTTTGACAAATGGTTCGAACGAATGCAAAAGTGTATTGACCATAAAGGAGAATACTTCGAAAAACAATAAAGCAGTTTTCAATGCCAAATACCTGTTTTTTCATTGTTAGGCTCAAAATATAAATAGTGACCCTCATACTATCTACATGTCTATGTAGAACCAAAATTTAATCGATCCATAATTTTCTACCACACTGAGAATCGTTAAGGACGAGAGGCAGAGGTTTCTGAACTGAATCTCTTTGGGGGGTGGAATCACAAGAACCGAGTCCGGAAGTGGAAATGAACCACTTGTTCATTTTACAACTTTTTCTCTTGCAGACTCCACACATAAATTCGACATTTCCCTGTTTTCCAGATGCATAGCAGCCCTATAAATGTAGAAAAAATACTACAGCATACTATAGTAAAAAAAACAGTCAACTTACGTTTGTAGAATTCTGCCTGGAAGTTCACATCTGGAAGGAGCTTGTGAACCCTATCAAGCACAGTCGCCAGGGAGGCCTTGGTAGCATCTCTATTCCAAACCTGCACCAAATCGTCCCTGTCCCTCACAGACACAGAGATTCCGCATATCTCGTCCCCTGCCACCACACTTTCAGATAGCTGCTCGCCTATGGCTGCCAGTAACAGCTCCCTCCAGACCATTGGCTGAAAATGCATGGGCACATTAGTAAACATTATCCAGGGTGGCTATTGTAGGACCATAATAAAATTCAAGTACAGGGTGACACAGAAAAATGGGAACTTTTGAAAAACCCACCAGACACCAGAGAAATCAGATAAAAAACATATATTGACTAATTGAACTGTTACAACTTGCCATTTAAGATACAGTAATCCACAGTATCACTTTTTGAAAATTACGTCTCCTTGAGATGGAGTCCTTCGCTAGCTCTACATTCTTGCAATCTGTCATTGAGATCCCTCATTGATCGCTGCAACATGTCAGGTGGGATGGCACGAATTTCATTTATAATTAGTTGCTTCATTTCATTCCTTGTTCTTGAGCAAGATGTGTACACCTGACTCTTAAGTTGGCCTCACAAGAAGAAATCACATACGGACAAATCTGGGGATCTTTGTGGCCAGGGAATGTCACCAAATCAAGAGATAACATTTTTATGACGAAAGCACAATGTTGACCGTTCCACTGATCCATGATTACTAAATGGCAAGGTTGTCTGTTGCTCAAGATACCGTTATGCAGTGCTAGCCCCATTCGGCGAGCCAGACAACCGCACGATACATCTGAGAGGAAACACGTGACTACCAAGTTCCGGCTTAAGATCATCTTAGCTGAATCGAAGGACGGTCGTCCGCGGTCTGTGGATGAAACTAGTCAATGCAACAACTAGCATACAAGCTGTAAAGGGGAACATTACGGAGAATAAATATATTTAGGAAAAATGTAGCTACTATTCTCGGGAAGTGGATAATATGGTATATCCATATCTTCTTTGGTCACACGTTTAATTGAATTTAAATAATTAAAATCAATTTTGAGTTCATTTTCACATTCAGCTTCATAATATTCCGAGATCAATCAAAATATTTATTCTGAATAGAAAAAAATGTTACCACGTTAGGTCTCATTATGGATATATACTTGGCATTAATTAAAGTAGGTTGTATCGTTCAAATCTTGCGCTCTTCGTTCTCTGAAGCAGACGAGATATTCAGTGAACGTGGTCTTCATATAACAATCAATTTCTCTCTTCTTACACTTCAGACCAATATTTAAACTTTTTGAAATTATCATTTATTTATCTGCAATACAAAGAATGTTTTCAGACATCGCCAAATATAACTATAATCATCCCAGCAATAACATTATCCCAAACCGCATATATATCCACGAACGCCGCCATCTTGCAGGTTCTTGTGCAGACGAAACGAGTCAACTTTTCCTTGGCTTCCTCCGGCTGCAAGTCGTCTAAATGGCCGGACGCTTTCACTCAATAAGGTGTGATGTCAACTTCCACCCGCGAAACGCTAAATGTGCAAGATCTTGAAGCTGACTTAAAGTTGTCTGGCCCGACGAACAGGGCTGCTGCCAGCTACGCTTTTCAAAAGTTCCCATTTTTCTGTGTCACCTTTATAATACTCGGTTTTCACAGCGAACTTTCCAAAATTCAAGGGTGCAAGCAGATGTTTTCTCTATTTCACACACACACACGCATGCACACGAACACTTATATTAACAATATAAATGGTCTGTGCGATTATTCCAATGTATCCAAAAATTCTAATTCAATTCAATTGAACAGTGTATTTGCCCTTTTGCATATTCAGAAATGTTATGGGATACAGTAATCTACAAAAAATTGTTAATTGAGAAGAATTTCAAATTTACCTAATTACCTTTAAGATATCTTTATCTTGCAATAATCTTTTATCTGTCAGATTGATTGTTCTGCAAAGGACACTAACAAAGTTAACGGATTGATGCCCGGTTTGCTCAACCATCTTTAAAACGTTCTTAACGAGTTGATAGTTAATGCATCACTAAAATCTTAGCAGCCTGTTAAACTTTTAGTGTTCGCACAAGTGATTTTATAGGCCCGTTAACTAACGACATGTTAGAGACGTTTTGCTTTGATGCCTTGCTATTTTCATACTTTGATACGAGAAATGCAACGTTTTCATTGGTTACACCGTGGACAGTAGACTGTGCGAGAGCGGATTTGGGCTTTTTTGTATGAAATCCCAAGAACAAAAATAAATAATGTGTAACACATAAATATATGTTTAAGAAATGAATGTTAGTTAGGTATTTACGTCTGCACACTGAAAATGTTATGTATTAGGATTAACAGTTGCATTGTAATTTCGTAAGTTAGATTTAAATGAGTGACTACCGAATGCCAATACAAGATCATAAATATATAAATAAAAACTGCTGTTCTAGGTTAGGGTAATCTGTTTGAAGTTTGATAAATTTAATTATATGAAAATGGCATTGCAAAAGAGGCCTAAAGGTGGAAATGAACGTGTGTTTGCTATAATAATTTTCCTCAACAAAAGAGAACATTTCACGAAATGTACACCATGCATAACTTAAAACTTACTGTGCCATGGCAATTAAATAATATGTAAATATTGCAAGTCACTTCTATTGATATTGATGTGAATGTGGCATTGCAAACAAGAAATCTACTGTTTCCAAATAATCACTGACAAAAAAAGAAGGCACGTAAAATGTTTACCAGTGTGATTACCGTTCATGCATATGTACAAGGGACGTTTCTGAATGGTTGTGTTTTTGTTTCGTACAAATATTTTTCAAAGAAAATATATATATAATACAATCCGATATTTTATATTTGATTTATCATAAATGGTAAAAAGGACAAGTACACTGTTAGACAGTATCCTCACCACTTGTACGAACGTACCATGCAAATAATAATTTCCGAATGCGTGGTAGTGTGTTTTACAAACAAATATGCATACTTTTACAATGTCCATGCACGAAACTACATTACCAGAAACAGCTTAGGATTAAGCTGTTTTCTTAATGAAACATACATGTGTAGTACGGTACTTTACAATATGTTTGGTTATTCATTATGTGATGAAATTGTAGTCATTCAGAAAATGTACCTTGTACATGGAACGGTTGATTAATATGATATTTTACATTTAATTTATCGTAAGTGGTAAAAAATATAACAAGTGCACTCAGACAATATCATTACCACTTGTATGTATGTACAAGGAATAATTTCCGAACGGATGGGTAGTGTCTTTTTTGTCACTGCAGAATGTCAAAATGTTACAATGTCCATGCACGAAACTATATACCTGAAACTGCTTAGGACCTCAAGCTTTTTTTCTTATTGAAACAACATATGTAAGCTATATTACGTGATGAGATGGTAGTCGTTCGTAAATGTACCTTGTACATGTAACGGTTGATTATTTTTTTCAATTTTTAAGTGCTCTTTCAGTTTGTTATGAATACGATTTAATTTCCATTTGCACCGTTATATGTCAGCCCATTTTCAATATACTGCATAATAATTGATTTGATTTTGTGATTATATTAAGACTCACGTTATATTAAACAACAAGTTTTATTCTACAGTACTTACATACAGCTACGAGCTAAATAAGTAAATAGGTTAGGCAGGTTTTCTTTATTTCTGTACTTGGTTAGGTTAGGCAGGTCAGGTTTGGTGCTTTTAGCATCTCCAGGTTGCTACAGCTGTCCCTAGATGCTTGTGATTCAGAATATAGAATGATGAACATTTGTGTCGAGCATTCTCGTCACTGCAAAATCATTTTTTTCCATTATGTTAATTGGAGTAGGTGGATAATAATTTGAAAAGTTCGAAAGAACAATTCCCTACTAATTTGAAAGATTGCACGCTACATTGTGTAATGTCACAAATTTATTTTACATTAAATGAGAGTACAGAACATGTATTGCCTATTTCTAGGACAGTTGCTTCATTTTAATTTTATCTCTTACGTTTTCTGACATTTTTCAGTTTAAAAAACAACATAAAATTGGAATGGTAGTATTAAGGAGACATAAGCATAAACACAAGAAACCACGACTTTCTCCAGTTTTTATGTGATCCACTGGAAAACGGCATGGACGACGACACTGAATATTTTGGTGAATAACTTCACCTTATACAAATTGAAATATGTAAAAGGAGGTTACATTATTTTAAAAAGTCATGCGGTATTTTGTGTTTATGGTTACAGTGCATTGAAGGTGGAAGCCCAATATGCATTTTAAAAACACCAAGTTCGTATAATTAACTATAAGCAAATATTTTTGGCTCGACAGGCAAAATTAATAAAATTTGAATAATGTGTGATGATCACGATGCCATTATTGACAAAACTTTAAAAAGTACATTGATACAATATTTCTCATTTAACTTACATGTGATTTCTGATTTGCAGTAAAGTGTTCCCCTGTGCATAGCACCACGCCATGAAGGCGTATAGGGGGTGTGGGGGTAACGCCCCACACTTTCTTGATCCGGTCGTGAGTGAGGGGATGTGATCAGCATCACACCCCTGACTGCCTTTACCCCCCAGGGTTTCCCCCAGGTACCCATGTTATTCGATGCTGGGTTGGTGCCGGGGCCGCTTCCACCGTTAGAAAAGTTCCCGGATTTGAACCAGCCGGGGATCGAACCCGGGACCTTGAGAATGGTAGTCAGACGCGTTACCGACTGAGCCACCGCGGCCACTGATTTGCAGTATGAATTTATAATATGAAATACGAAATGGGAAAATTATTTTTGCGGTAGAAAGAAATCGAACTAGTGTATGTTTTGCGATGGTATGCAAATGTGTTCAAATCGGTTTGGGATAACCTTTCAACACAACAGCTGGCATACGCAATTTCGCCATCTTATTTCCGACACAACACAACGCGCTGTTAAGCACTTTAATGAAGCAAAAGAGTGCCTTTAGATTTAACGACGACATTAGAGGTCTGTTAGCCTTAACGAGGGTTGGAGAAATGCCTCAATGTGCTAATGTAGCGTTAACTTGATTTAACGCTTCTTTAAAATTTAACGTGCGTTGAGCGAACCGGGCATGAGACTATTATGTTTTATTTTCCACGCAGCTTTTTCTTTTCCTTAAAGCAGAACTGTGAAAAACTTGCCTCAGGGCATTAATAGATATGTATAAATTCAATGGGATTTGCATGAATAAAAATTTCATGTCTACGGAGAAAAATTCAAGCAGAATTTACGCATAATTCCCGGAGACAATAATTCACGCATAATACCCAGAATTCTTGGTGAATAGCCACCTTGTTATTCTCAACTTTATTATGATTCAACTAAACTGGAAATAAAACAAGCAAATGTGGCAAATATTGGCAGCATTTCATCTCCACTCAAAATCTTCATCAGTCAGCCTCCATGGTTGAGTGCTTAGCACAGCATGCTATGACACCATAGTCCCCGTTTCAATTCCTGCTCCGGACATGGGTGTTCGTTGTGAATGTTCCTTCATTAATTTCATCATATCATCTCTCATCCTCATCTTCATAATTATCCAAAAGAGGCAGTAACAAATGCAAAGTAAAATAAATCAAATCAATCAGAATGTTCATGATGGTCTTGAACCAGTGGTGTGCCCAGAGGGGGGTTGGTGGGGGTCAAAACCCACCTTTGCCCCAGTATTCCTAAAAAAAGAACGTCAAAGGTAGGAAAAGATGGCAAAATTACAGCTGACTACCAGAAAAAGTGTACAAAACCCCTACCTTTCGGAAATCCTGGGCACACCACTGTTTTGAACAAAACTATAAAGCGAGAACAAACAAAAGAACATTTGACGAAAAGTCTCCGTGCAACTTACCCTTCCTCCATTCAGCTCTGGACATAAGAAAGCATGTTCCACTCTGCCCCTTCCCGCGGGAGGACAGTGCACAGGAGTCACGGGTCTGCGGAGGTTTTGTTGCTTGTGGTTTCACTATAAAATTTTGTCACTTAACCCTTAAATGATGAGTCCCCCCAGGTATAGGTATAGCAACCGTAAAGCTGTGTTCTACTAAGATAATCTTTCTCGATTTTACACTGCATGTCGATTATATACCATTATTGTTAATGCCAAGCTCGGACATATTATGTCCCAAACAGCATATTTATGTAGCAGGCTTCTGGTTTTGATTTCTTATTTGAAGGGCTCGGGGGTAAAACATGGTGAGTGAAATGTTGGTCATTACTGAGGTACAAAGTAAAGAGTCACCCTTCAATTTTCGCATTGGACCCACAGAACCTTTATGAAATTACTAAACACAACGCCAAAAACAATATATCTACGCTAAAGCTTCTAATAACCTTTCTGCTTAAGAAATGCAATAACAACCAAAATGTCATTTACCATGTTTTACCCCAGAGCCCTTTTCAGCATTGCTTTTCTGTCACTTTTGGCTAATTGCGGCGATGAAGATGAGTGATGAAGGAACACTCACAAAGATCACCAATGCTCAGGCTGGGATTTGAACCTGAGACCCTTGACACTGCAGTACACTGTACTAAACACTACGCCATGGAAGTCGGCTTTTAGAGTGAGCCAAATGACTAACGGGAGGTGATGGCTGAGCTGTGCTATTTGTGGTACCTAGTCTGTACTGAACAACAAGGTATGACACATTACCAGGGCCCGGAATTTGATGACATGACATTTCTTTTTCCTTATGTAGAATGCATTGCTCTGAAGTATTAAAATCCTGAATATGAACCTCTAGTTATAAAAATAAGAATTTTATTGTTAAATTTTTAGTCATATTTTCTATTTTTTAAGTTTTAGGTCATTTTTTTTGTTTTACTTTAATTTTTGGTATTTCTTTTGACACAAACCTTATTAATCCGGGCCCCGATAAGCCTGACTTCACTTAAGGTTTTAAATGTGGCTAGAAGTCAAAAAGAGAACTTTCCAAAGAAAAGACAGACAACCACTGATGAAATTCTATTTCCCACAGACTTTGTACTCTACTGTATAGTGTATTTAGGCCTATGCCCTTTAAATACGTGCTTTGTTGTTATAAACTGAGTTTTAATACACTTTCTACTGTTCTTTTACGTTATTTCAGTTAATCCAGACTTTCGTTAAACTGGTCAACTTATCCTACCCATTAGTCAGGATTAACGAGGTTTTACTGTAATTACAAAAAAAAAGTAATGTAATTGCATTACGTTTCACTCACTCCTTTTTAGCCAGGAATTGACATTTATCACCTTGATGTCTGTGAAAATGAAAACAAAAATTCTATTGCCACGTTATTGTAGGAACAAAGCAACATGCCGCTCGACATCAACTACTGCAATAATTTTGAATAAAATCTGCAATGAAAACTATGAGTAGATTTTCTTAAAAAAAGAAGTAAGTAAAAATGCTACTCACCATGTCCTTTTTAAAACATTTCATTCTCCAGGTCCCACCATTCATGTTGTACGGTTCTTCCCACAACGGCCTCCTTTCTTCTCGCATAAGGTGATAACTGTACCTCAACTGCAAATCTGAGATGCTAGGAATGTTGTGGTACACACTCCAGAAGCTCTGCACAGTGGATACTGTGTATATTTTTTTTAGACTGGCCTTGTACTCTGCGGCAGTTGTTCCACGCATTGCTCTGTGAATGAATTACAATTATAAATTTGATTCCATACACCACATGCCGTGAAAAAGGCAAAATAAAAATACCATATTGGCCAGGGCATGAAATTTCTAGTTTGAAATCAGTCGCCGGACTAAAATCTTTGGTCGCCACTATTTTATATTGATAAATAATAAAAATATGAGCAATTATTAAAAAGTTAGGAATTATTGTTTGTGTAGCGCTGTCGTTCTGCTCTGAAGTATTTTTACCACTTATCAATCGCAGCTGCTGGGTCAAACAATGACAGTGAAGGGCGAGGGGGGGGGGGGGGTCCGTTTACGGAAACTCTGAGCAAATCATCCAGTGTCTCAGTCTTCAGAGTAGTGTTGCCCACGAGACGAGACTTTGGCCTGTCTCGTCTAGTGGAAATGCTGTGAAATGCTGTCTCGTCTCGAATTTTAAAAAGCCTGTCCCGTGGGCAACACTACTTCAGAGAGTTCCTGTAAGTAGTCTTGAGTCTGTTGTGACAGCTGAAACCTCTCTCACATGAAGCTGTGCTCACTGGTAGAACAGCACAAAATGTCAAAATCTGGAGCAAATTGGGGAATCTTGCCGAACACTGCACACTGTGGATCTTCTCCAGCGTCTGATTCAAAGCTGGAGAAGAAAACAAAAGTTTGTATTCTGTCCACTCTGCTGACAGAACATCCATTTTCTCATTATAAAGGCTCGGGTTCAAGTATATGTAGAGCTTCTTTATTTCTTCTATCCCAAACTGAAGAATATTTTCTTTGGGAGGCCAACGCAAGGTGTCGAAAACATGCAGAGATGCAATCGCATCTGTTGATATAGATGGCAATCTTTCTGTGATGTACACCTTCGCATTGTTAATTACGTTTCCTCTAACAGTCAAACTCTCGCTCTCCGTTTTGAATGTTTGTGAGCTGCACATCCCTGATCTTCCCTGAAATGGATACATGATCCAAGAAATCTTGTTCGCTTGGTTCAACATTAGATTCCAGGTCAGCCAAAACTGAAATACAGTGTTCAATTCTTATTTTCAGAGACGAAATCAAAAGATTCTTATTTTGTAGTGCCAGGCTTAAAGGGTTCAATTTCCCGTAGAAATCCAAAAGGAAGTACAGAAGCTTAACAAATTTAAATTGCTTCAAACTTTTCAGCAAATCCTTAGCTTTAGCGCATCGTTGTATTTTCCATGGGCCATCTGTTCAAGATGGGTCACAACAGCTTTCCATGATTGCAAGAGAGCTCTTACTGCACGTTCTTTGCTGGCTAATCACCTAATAGTGTGGATTTCGCTGAGTTTTAGAATTTCTTCTATAACTTCTGCCGTTTCTCTCAAGAGGTGAAGTCTTGAGGCGTTTTTGACACACATTTGAAACAACGAAATTTTAGTCGCCAACACAAAACTTTTGGTCGCCAATGGCGACCTGGCGACCGGAAATTTCGCGCCCTGATATTGGCCCAAATATAAGCCGCACATTTTATCCAAATTTCAATTGTGAAAAATTAGGATGCATCTTATATTCGCGACCATAAAAAAATTCTGACATTTCGTCAAATCATATGCTGTTAAAAAAGTGCTGATTTCTCATTTTGAAATAAAGATAATGCAACAATAGCATTGTAGAAACTGTTACATTGTACATACCATAAAGTTATCCAACAATAGCATTGTTGTTTCTAACTGGAACAATAGCACTGTACTGTATTTATGATAAAATAAAATATGTACTTACCTAATTATATTTTCTTGAATCTGCTGGTAAATGGTTACTGGTATTTTCTTTTCTTCCCTCGGCATATATTTGGGTATAATCTTTTTTTTATTTTTTATTTTGCCCCTTCAAATTTTAGGGTGCGGCTTATATGCAGGGACAGCTTATATTCTGGTCAATACAGTATTTATGAATATTACTGACAACAGTGCATAATTAGCATACAATCTTAACTGGACATAATCCACTCACTATAGGCTATACGATCGGTAATGGCCTAAACATATTTAGCTCATACATAAACGATCAAACAAAAACGAAAATCTGCCGGTAATAGTCCCAAACATTCGATGATTTTTCGCAAGTTTTATAGGAGTACTTTGGAATACTGGAAATGACTTTGGAAGTAAGTTCAAAGCTTGCAGAAACTAATTAGCACTATTAAAAGCTTTACTAAGTGTTATTTACAGCAGAAATTAACATTTGAAAATTAGCTTACGTCGGCTTTGAAGCAAGCACCTGTTCCTTGTTACCGGTTGACTAAGACATGGAGTATTGGCAGATTTTCATGCGAGACTCAAAGGGGATTTGTGCTTGAGACAAGATGTTATATGACCAGGTGTTGGAAGCATTTAGGGACATTATGTTAATGCTACGAGCCCTAAACATATCCTACCTACCCTAACAATGAAGGCATTTAGCAGCGTAATAGCTCTTCACACCCCACACAGTTTAAGTAAGATGACAGCTGCAGTCCGTATCCAAAAAAGTAAGCGAATGGCTGCTCTCAACTAAAGGACAATCGGAACTTGGGTTGATAAAATTGATGAACACAAAGGCCCATGACCAGGTCACGATTGGAACCTGACACTGTCCGAGGAGAGATCATAAGTCATATACACAACGTGCCTAACCATGAAGATGCTCTCCCAAAATAAAGTGATGATATACTTCAACAAAAGATGTAAGAATAAAACTGCAGCATTTCTTATTGTGCATGGGAGTTAAGAAATAGTGAAGTTGTTTATACTGTCATCTTCTAAAATGGAAGACGTAGCAATGTTCCAAGTGCTTTAAATTTTTTGTGCGGTAACGGTTCCGATTGTTTTATGATTTCTCCTAGCACAAAGACTAATTATCGTAGAATTTTGGAAATCATTGTCACACGAAATTGGAACCTTCCTTAAAGTAATGAGCACTGTTTGGACTAAAAAAAAAAGTTATTTATGTTGAAAAAAAACTTGCAAATTACCTTACGCAAGCATTTGCACTTCTCATGGACACGATATTCTTCGTTGACAAGCGACAGTAAATATCGTAGAAGCATGGGAATGAATGTAGAAGTAAATCGGAACCTTAGTAGCATTTAGGAACTTTATTTTAAAAACACTAAGTTGCTGACCAAGGCAGTTTATTAAGATAAAAACACTTAACAGGTAACGTTTCGACCCTGTATCAGGGTCTTCCTCAGACGAAGAACTAAACTAAAATGATGAAATATACTAC
The DNA here is from genome assembly GCF_977018435.1 of Lepisma saccharinum. Lineage (NCBI taxonomy): Eukaryota > Metazoa > Arthropoda > Insecta > Zygentoma > Lepismatidae > Lepisma > Lepisma saccharinum. The sequence goes on from NC_139246.1 coordinate 5,958,953, forward strand.
ACACAGAAAGATTACATACACATAGTAGGGTCACTAGCCACACAACAACAAATCAAGTTGACAGTCCTTCCTTATTTTAATGCTAATGGAACCAAACCTAATCTAACCACGAAAGCATATATTGACCAAAATCTTAAGTAATCGCTAAAACTCCGCAGTATGTGTTAACAGACATACATCAAAATCGAACCATGTAAAAATTGCATTCGTAGAATGATGAAATCACAATAAAACAAAAGGAACTTGGGCCGTTGATTATTCTTGTTATACCTTCTATATGATTAAATGGGTTCTAAAACCACTGTCATCAGAAGTTAATGAAATTTTATTCTCTCTTTTGGTGCTTGTGGGTATATGATTCTACGATGAATAGCTAGTGCAAGGGTAAAATTAAGCATGCAAGCAGTGAAATAACGATAAAACTATCAAAGCCGGGAATCGGATTTACAGGAGAAAGTACTTACGGAATTGAGTTTCTGTGTAATTTCGGAAGGTCGTAGAAGTGTTTTCTCGCATTTTTCAATGTATTTGGCTGCTAATTCATGTATTTTTCTATAATAATGTCCGTCCGATGCACGAAAGCTGTTGCTTGCATTTCCATCCATGTACTTGAACCGGATGTTGCGAGCATCTGATGACGTAATCCCCGGTAAGTGTTTCGGTAAGAGTTTCATACATCGGAGACACATTTCTTCATTTTTACAGAAGAAACTACTTACGGAAATGAGTTTTTCTAAGGTTTCGAACGTTAGTCGAGGTATTTTCTTTCATCGTGAAAATCATGTCAGTGTTTCCAACACTCTTTTTTTAACTATGCTTGCCTAACCTAACCTTATCGGAATGGTTCGTGGGGCTTTCCGTCAGCTACCCGTGCATAATGTACAATTTGCACACGTGACGAACACGATAGTACGTATCTTTCTGTGAAGAAGGTTGGAAACACTGATATTCGAAAACAAAAGAAGCGATATTTCGCAAAGTAAGCAATATCGCACCGTTACTTGAGTTTGGTAGCACTTAGAAAAATGGATTGTTTTCGTGTAAAAAGCATAATGGCACCTTGAACCATGTTCCGCAATACACAATTCGTAAGTACAAACCATGCGAAACACAAAATATCCGATTTTAATGTGTCTCCGATCTATGAAACTGGTACCAGTGTTTCCAAACACACAGGTTTTTCACTATATTGCCCAACCTAAAGCAACCTAACCTTACCATGATGGTGCATGGGGCTATAGTGAATGGTTTTTGGGGCTATTCGTGGATGATTATATGATCCAGAATGGTTTTTGGGGCTATTCGTGGATGGTCATACTATCCCGAATGGTTTTTGGGGCTATGCGGGAATTTTTGTGTTAAGAAGGTTGAAACACTGCTTTGCCGTTTGAAACACAACGCTAGTCAATATGTGGGTAAATATGCGATATTGCCCGGACGGATTTCTTCAAATTTACAGGAGAAAGTACTTACTGAAATTAGTTTCTTTAGCATTCTGGACATTCTTGGAGGTATTTTCTTTCACGGAGAGTAAAAACTTCGTAGTTTAATGCTGCCAAACAAGAATTAATCACTTTTTACGTAAGAAATTGGCATTCCTGCCACATTATGCCGTTGTTTCCATTGTGTGCGTGCAGACGACGAGAGCGTTGAAAGTCACGTGATCTCTGCAGTGTTTCCAAACGTGCCTTCTTTTTACGAAAATTTCTATTTTAAACTATGTTCACCGCGCTTTCTTTTTTCGATGAATTTAGGGGTGAAAGGTGTCCGGGCGTTATCGCATATTTATCAATATTTGCCCACCAGGAAGCGAGAAAAGAACGAACAATAATTACTCGATATGTCGACAATAGATACTAATTTCATTTAAAAAAAGCGAAATCCCTTGTTAAACAATCTTTTGCAATGCAGAATAAGTAAGTACGAATGTCAACAATTACAGAAGAAACGAGTTACAGCCGATTCCCGGCTTTGACAGTATAAGTAAGTACGAATATCAACAATTACAGAAAAAACGAGTTACCGCCGATTCCCGGCTTTGACAGTTTTACCAAAATAACAACTCACGTTCCTACTTAAATGTTCAAGGCTCAACTAGTCAATGACACACTAGCATAAACATAACCACAACGATAACATGCTTATATGTACTTGACTCCAGTCACTTCCATGTCGGTTCAACTAGTATATTATTTACGAAATGTTCGAGGCTGTCCTGTCATTTTCGATATGCAGATAAAATATCATTATTTTACGAATTAATTCGTATTTTGTAGGAAATGTCAATTTTTCAAATGCGGATTCGAGTTGCAAAGATATATTAGTAACTTTATACCCTTCCATACGATATGATTTCGTTGACATCAATAACAGAAATAAGATAAGAGTAATTAATATTATAAACAATTATCTTTTTTAAAAAATGACAAACAAAGTGATCTAATCTGCGATTCCAACAGCAAATCGTGTATTACTTAAAATGAAAATAATACATACTTATCTAGCCAAAATGTCCAAGATGTATTAAGAGGCACTCCTGTATCTTCTTGAGCTTGCAAATTGTCGATTGCCATGCTCGAAAACACTGGAGACTTGGATAAATCACATAAACCATCATCATCTCCGGAGTGACTTTCTAGAGAGGCCATGTTTGTTTGTATAAAAGCATGAACCTCAATTTTTTGAATGGACTCATGGACTCAGCTGATCACATGTTTTTATGCTCATTGCCTTAGAAATAGCGCCAGTTAGTTTCTGTACGCATTTTACCACACTCATAAAAATTGAAAGCACACATCAGCTTACAATTATTAATTTGATTTATCCAATTCCCTAACCTCTCACCATACTAATGGCGGATTAAAGGGAGGGGCGGAGGGGGCAAACGCCCGCCCCTCAATTCTTCGTGGGTACAGGGTCAACGAAGTTTGTAATAGGTTGTGTTTTATACAGCGTATATTGATAAAGTTGTAATCCTATTCTCTTTGCTTGTACAGTGGGATCCATGAGTATTATCGTGCAAATTGTCCATTACTATTTTCATTAATTTTTCTCTTACATCCTGTGTGTATTTAAGCGATGGATTTTATGTATGATGTTGCAGAAGTTGTCAACAGCTTGTTTTGAGTTTTCTTTTAATTCTTGAAGCTTATTAGGTCAAATAAAGTGCGTGAACATAGTGATGGACAATTTGCAGGGTAATACTCATGGATCCCACTGTACGTACGGTACATATGTTCTGCAAATATGCTGTATAAAGAAACAAACTTACGGAATACTAATTGGGTGACTTTCGCCTAGTCTCTTTTATTTTATCTTTTCTATTTAACGATCAATAATTTGCATAACTGGAATGAAATGAATCAAACATTGTGGCATTCTATGACACATACAAGGGCGGATTAAAAGCGGTAAAGGGTTGACTGGTGCAACCACCTCTAGCCACTGACGTACGCAAAGAAGTGTTGATGGTGCTACAGCGCCCTCCGAAATTTTGAGAAAATAACAATTCTAAAATAAAAGGCCGAGTCTGCTGCCACGCACGTGTCAGCAGTAAGAATAAGCGTCAAATTTGCTCCTGCCACGTAATTCGTCTGCTAAGAGGATGTTACAAATCTTAAGAACTGATTAAGACGAGAGAAATGCAAATTTATGATTAGTGGGAATGAATGTACAGGCAATTTAGAATCTTTTTCTTTAGAAAGCATTTAGCGATATTATTTTAATGCTAACAGAACCTAACCTAACTACGAGAGCATTTAGGTTTATTATTAGAAGAATGCTGAGGGACCTAATCTTAAAACATTTTTGTGAAAGTAATCGCTACAACTTCACATAATGTGTTACAGACGTAATTGCATACATAGCATGATGAAATCACGATAAAACGCGCATCTTTTTTGAGATTCCAGCAGAAAAAGAACGTGGCAGCAGACACTGCCAAAATAGAATCAGTGAAAAACTCGGTAAAAACCAAAGTGATAAATTTAAACCTCCTCTGGAAATGATCCCCAGTGGAAATTTATAAATATACGAAATATGTTATTTTGTATTTCGCCTCCGTAGAATTACTGTACTGTACTATCCACCTTTACAATTCCAGCCACTCCCGAAAAAAAAAATTGTGTATACCGCAGTGCCTCTAGCAGTGATTTATCCACACACCCAAATACCAATACGTCTCCCCTAACATCTCCCCCATTTTTTTTCATAGAGGCCCAATTTATGCTCATTTTAGCTCTAAATCTGCTATTACACAACCTTAGATTGAAAATACTGGATAAACCCCTGCCCTCAAGGCAGGTCTGTACCAAGGGGTACCATGGCTCCCCTCGAGCTCTGAAATATTTTAAAGTGAACCTACGTATATAAAACTACGAAAAAAAAGTTGATGATTTTTCAAAGTTTGCAAAACTTGCAATTTGGTCATTTAAATTTTATAAGCATTGATACAAAGGCTACCAGATGTCCCAATTCGTCTCGACTCGGGCACTTCGTATAAACAAAGACTTTTGCACCACTACAGACATTGTACTGGTTTTGTACAACATTCTGTAGAATATTGCATACATTGTTAAAATTGTTTTGGATTTTTTACGAGTCAAAAACGGTTCTTTGACACTCAACAAAGAGAAACCCATTGATCATTGAATGGTTCCTTTGATTTTTTTTGTAAAAAAATTGCCTGATGTACTTTTAACAGATACTATTATTTCTCTAAAGCTCCAGAAATTAAGTGCAATATAATTTGCGATAATCTGTCAATCGGAATTTATTTTACTGCAACATTTCTTCTTTTCTAATTGTAATTGTCTTTGAACATTGAGCCATTGAAAATGGCATTTTCTATCCTGTGTGTATGCAACCCCACTTATCCAAGTAAAGAACCATTGGGCCCATCTGGAGATTTTATGTGGAATAGATTGGTTTTAGATTGATTGGTAAATTGAAGTTGGTCTTACCTTGGGCCAACGGATGTTGCCAATTCTTACCCAACCATGGAAACGTGAGTCAAAATCAGTTTTAAAAACTACTTTCTCTTGTTAAGACAACTTTCAAGAGTATGCTGTAAATTCAGAACGAACCAGGGACGTAGCTAGGTTGATCAGTTCGGGGGGGCCCAAAATTTAAGATATTTTTTCTATCAAACCATTAAAAACTAACAAACTATTAATATACCATATAGGCCTTCATAAGTATATGTACAGTATGTGTGTGTATACACACACACACACACACACACACACACACACACACACACACACACATATATATATAATCTTGTAGCCTCCAAAAATGTACGGATATAGACTCGCGAAATCCACGGCCATTATTCGGGAATCTAAATGCAGAATGAACATAATGGGATCTAGACAGTCTTTAAAAATCCATGTATTTTCTCTTATGTTAGATTTTTGAGACACCAAGAACAATGTCATTAGTCCTTACTCCTTAGATTTGTAAATTTGCTTGAAGAAAATTGAGAAGTAGAGAAACCCCTCTTCCGTGGGTTTAGATATAAAAGGGTGCTGGTATTAGGTGTACGTACAAGTATGACAACGGTGCGAAAATGAAATGTTTGTGTAATGAGTTCGAGATAGGCATCCCATGTATATTGTTTAAACCAGAATCGAATCCGGCGGCCTTTAGTGCAAGGCGACACCCTTAACCACTATTCTATGGGACATGCACGAGTCTTTTGTGGCGTCGTACTGTACACATTGGAGAATGATGACGATATATATGAAATTTTATGCACACATTTAGTTTCTTAAAAGTAATCTTCTTTGCGCATGCAAAACTGAATATACGATGGCAATAGAAACAACAAAATTCCCGCGCGCTCAAATTATTGCGCTCTAGTCTTTCAAGGTTCGATCCCTGGTAGGAACTCCAAAATTTCTGTGATGGTCTAACATCGTGAGGACAATTGAGAAGCTACTTGAAATCAATGTGTATGCGAATTCCACTCTCAAAACTAGATGGGACTCGATGTGATGACCACGCGTCACCGAATGGAAAAACACTTCGGAGGCTTTGTCCTTCAAAATTAATTTTACTGAATAACTGTACCTTTCTTTAGAGGACCTAAACATGGCTTTTTTGCACAGTACAATGTTGTTTTCTTTCACCCTACTTCTATAGTTTTTCATTCAAAGGATTCCACTCCCGATGCATGAGCATGAAGCACTACGAAACCAGAGGTCCAAGGTTCGGACCTTGGACAGGTGTGGTTGCATCATGTCTCGCATCGCTATTCCTTCGGATCATCATTCAATCTCATCGTCGCATTTAACACAAGACGTAGAAAAGCGGCTTAAAATAACGAAATAGAAATTATTGATTGACTTGGTTCATTTTACTTCACTTTTCTGACACTTTTTGGCTATTCGTGAAGATGAGAATGAGTTAAGATTAACTTGATGAAAGGACCATCACAAAGAAGACACATTCTCAGGCCGGGATTCGAACACGGGACATTCTGCTTCGTAGCGTAACCTGCTAACCACTCCACCACGGAGTTGTCGGCCCAAATAGAAATGAAAATTAGAAAATGCCGTCTTGAATTTGCAGGAACCGAGTTCACCAGCAAGGGAAAAAGATTTTCGGTCCCACTAAGATAGACAAATGACAGAAAATGCTTGATAAGTAATTTGGCTATCCATATTTCATGATATTATTATGTAAGTAACTATTATTCGCTATATAACTTTGGATTAATTTTATTTGTATGTCTAGTCAACTTTGCCACCTAAGCAGCAGCCACAGCGTCTGCATTTGCGGGTGGAGGCCAGGGTTGTTAAAGGTCCAGGAATTTTAAATAAATTCAATTCCGGTCCAGGAGAGAAAATTAGCAAGCGAAAATGGGTTCTGGACCGTAAGGAACCTCTTCATCTGTAACGTTTTCAATTCGGTCCATGAATTTTTTTCCAGATGAATTTAATTTCGGTCCAGGAACCTTACTTCCTGATGAATTTAAATACGGTCAAGGAACATTTTTTTCTGGATCAGTTTAAATAGGGTCGAAGTTCCGTATTGAAATGAAACAATTCACAACTTGGTACGTATGTAGATTGTGCGAGAGAAAAGGTTCCGGTCCTATAACGGAATCCTATAGACCAAATTAGAATGTATGCGTTCCCTAATCTTTAACAATCCCAGGGTTGTTAATGGTCCAGGTATTGTACATAAATTCATTTCCCATCCGGGAGAGAAAATCAGCAAGTGTAAATGGGTTCTAGGCCTCAATTCGGTCCAGGAACATTTTTTCCGTATGAATTTAAATACGGTGCAGGAACTCTTATTTCGGTAAAATTTAAATACGGTCCAGGAACCTTGTTTTGCGGCTGAATTTAAACACTGTCCAATAACCTTTTTTCCAGGATCAATTAAAATTCGGTGCAGGAAAATTTTCCGGATCAATTTAAATACGATCGAGTAACCTTTTTTTAATGGATCAATACACTACTAGGACCGAATTTAAATTGTGCGAGAAGACAGGTTCCGGTCCTGCAACGGAACCCAATAAAATCCATAGAAGTTATGGATAGATGGACCTTTGACAACCCTGGTGGAGGCTAAATGAAGAAAAATCACAAAATATGCAGAATTTTGAAACGTATTATTTCTAGAGCATGCACACTACTATAAAATGTTGACTATATACCTCGTTTCCTTATTCTTCATCACATGTGAGATCAACCGCCCTGGGAGTCAAACCCGGTCTCCTCTGTGGTAGTTGGACACCAATTTAGAAAGTCAATGTGTTGGACATTTGGTCGATCAGTCGATTCTACTTCAAGTTTTTCGAGAGGAAAACAAGCTGGCAGCTTCACACTCGAAATTTCACTTCGCCTACCCCCGTGGCGGAGAGGTTAGCACATCGTGCTACGATGTCAGGTGTGCCGGGTTCGAATTCCGGACTGAGCATGGGTGTTTGTGAGTGTCCATTGATCAATTTAATCATATCATCACTCATCCCCATCTTCGTAATTAGCCAAATGTGGCAGAAGAGCAAAGCAAAATGAACCAAATCGATCGAAATTTCACTCGCAATGCATGAAAATGAGATCTCAAGCACTCCGTGATCCTACCGGAATCTCACGTTTACAGAAGCTAACTATGAAACCACTTATTGAATCAAACTGTTCTTCGAACTAGCTGACAGTCATCAATTGTCGACCAATCAACACAGTAGGGCAAAAAGAAGCAGATGTTTCTTGAAAATGAGTGGAAAGTTACCAAGGAAGAATATAAAGTTGGTACATTACAAAGGCTTATTATGGCCTTTCCCTGCAGGTTATGAGCACAAGGGTTGAGTGTGGGAACCTGAAGGAACCGCGACATCTTTGTCATTCATCTCCCGCTAGAAAAAGGACAAACAGTAGAATTTTGTCTCTTGCAATTTGAAAAGCCTATGTCCATGCTGAACCATAAAGTAATTAACCCAGAAAGTCCTAGCTACCTGCAGTGCGTTTTGGTGCGGCCGATAACCAGAGCCAGATGAAGAGGAGATTTTGTGGGAGGGGGTGACCTGGCTTAGGCCCCCTGGTGTGCATGAAGGGAAAGTGTGTTTTCAAAAGGTCCCCGACTTCCCAGAAAGGGACGGCCCATAAAATTACTGCATTTCCTACCAATGCATCCGTTTGTGTTCAACCAAAGTGTATGACACCGTAGGATCCGAGCGCTTCAAGTTCTGTTGGTTGCGGGACTTCTTGAGTCTTTTGTCAACATCGTGCCAATCAGAGTTTATTTCTGCCAAGGTCGTTGCACCTATGAATCGGCTCTTCAGCTTGAGTGGCAAAAGACATGTGCGGAGGAAAGTTGCACCGGAAAAATTACCTTCTTAAATACGATGAAACCTGTAAAACATCCACAGATATTTATTCGGGGGTGGTCCCTTTGACAAAACATCAATATTCTCAAAATTCTTCGAACGGACTGTGTAAAACATTGCAATACTCCAAAAACTGAACCTGCTCTGCAACACAAGGAAAATGCCTCATTTAGCAATCAATGTGCCTTTGTTAAGTTGGTAAGTTCAGTATGGCACTACATTTTAAATAATGCTGATGGAATAAATCAATAAAGTTTGTTAAATGACAACGACTCCTTACCACAAGAATATAATTATTCTTTACGGATATCCCCTATAACGGTTGGGGGTTCGACGTGCTGACCCCCACGTCATCCCATTACTGGTTAAAGATCTCCACAACTCTAAAATTTTAGGTAGGATTGTGGGAGGGATTGGCAGTCGGGAGATAGACCAAGGCCCTTCCAGGGCTGTCGAACCACGGGTTATAGATACCTAAATATATGTGCAACCCATGTCTTTCCAGTGACTTATTGCAAGAGTTAGTTATTGTACTTGACTCAACAAAATAAGCTTACTGCGTGAGGCAGATTCATACGAACCAAAAATACCCAAAATAATAACAATAATAATAATTTACTTCAAAATTACAAAAATGTATTTACTTGTTCTTGTTTAAATTTTTGATTCTTCGAAAAGTTAGTTAAGGAGTTTAGTTGAGTTGGTGTTTTCAAGTCCACTTTATGCACAGTAAGGCTAATCGGGACTGGACCTACAGTTTAAAGTGAGATCCGGACCACTGTGTACCTCCACCCATGTATCGAACCCGGGACCCCTCGATTATAAGGCAACAACGCTATCACTGCGCAATCGGGGAGGCATCGTTTGTTAAGGAGGATTCTCAAAATCTGTCTTCACGATATCGAGAAAAATATGCGACTCGAGAAATCGTACAGTTTGTGAAGATAATTACTTTTAACACGTTGCGTGTTTTAGACTGTTTCAATAGAAGAATAGATATTTGGTGCGAATAATACTACTTACCCGGAAATATGAGGCATCCTGCCACCATTATACTTATTTAGCGTCTATTACGCTCTGATTCGGGACCAGTTGTAACTGTTTGCATATATGTGGTTTCAGTAGCGAAGCGTAGTCTTACGAAGAAGGCAAGCAATGTTTCAGTACAACAAAACATGTAGTACAACGACATGCCGAGGGAAAAGATTCAAGGTTTATAGCCTCATTTACCCAGTCGCTGGATTTGTCAAAATATCGTAATAAAGTGACTGTACTAAAAATAAACCATATGATCCGCAAACGTCACATTTACTTTTTAAAAAAAATCCAGGTAACGTTATTCATATGATATTAAACGTTTTGCATATGCGAACTTTCCGCATACGACTAAAGGGAGACGGAATTTCTTACTTACTTATTAGTACCTTTATTTGTTCATTATTATTTAATATGGTCAAACGGTGACCAAACCGATTTAGATAAAAAAAAATGGGAATCATTTGTTTATTTTACGCTGCATGATGTAATTTAGTATTTGGGCACCCTAAAAACCGCATTGGAGTAACTTAAACACTAAATAAAAAGTTAAACACAAACAATAAAAAATTCATTTCAAAGCAAAGAAACACATGCATAGACGATGTACTCACCACAATAAATTTAAAACTCTTGGTCCATTGGATGCCACCCTTAGTGACGATATTCATACTCCATTCTTCTTTTCTTCTCTAGAAAATGTTTAAGCACACAATCGTAAAATTTAGTTTCATCCATTTTGAGTTCCTTTTCTGAATGGACAAATGAGCAAGGGCTGACAACCTTTCCTGACCCATGCTGTTCCTGGCGAATGTCTTGATACGTTTCAGCGTTGAAAACGATCTTTCAACTGACGCTGTTGTGGCTGGTATAGTCAGTACTAGCAGACACAGTTTGTGGAGTTCGGGCATCACTTGTTGTAATTCGTTGTTTACAATGTACTTCAAGATGTCCTTTACACTCTTATTGCGGAAACAATCCCGAGAATTGGCAATACTGAGCTCGGTGTGCAACAAGGTTTTGTCAAAATGCTGGATGTACAGTTGCATAAGCGATGAGAAGGCAGTTTCTTGAAATGTAGGAGCATACATGCGAAATTTCCCGCTATCGAGCAATTCAACAAATCGTAGGGCCTCAAGGTTTTCAAAACGTGAAGACAGTTGGCTTATGATGTTGTCTATAACTTCACAATATATACGTTGGTGCTGAGATTTTGTGTCGCCTACATTGTTCCTCTTCCTTCTCGGCTGTGGTACTCCTGCAATATCTATTGTCCTTGTATAAATTATGTCAAATTGTTCTCGTTTCTTGGTAATGTCACTTTTGACACTTTCAATTTCTTTGAGGCAAAATCCAATATCCATAGTTTTTGTTTGCAGCACATTAAATAAATATCCCGTCAAGGAAAATATTTCCCCAAACAAGAGAAGAAAAAAATTGGTTTCGAAACTATCCAGGAATGCCAAGAAACCACCCGCAGAAGAAATTGTTTCACTGTCCCAGTCTTGTGCATTGCCAATAATGTCCTCAAACATTTCAATTATCTTCACTCTATTTTCGGACGTTTTTTGTACAAGCCGTTCACTGTAGTTCCACCTGGTCTGAACCACTTCAGGTAACCTTGCTTTAACTATATCGTCGAGAGCAGCATTTCTTTTTGTCGAATGCGAAAAGAAAGAAGCAAGGCCACTTAGCGTCGAGAAAAACACTTTGCATTCACTAATGTTGCTCACTGTTTGAGAAAGTACTAAATTTTAGCAATGTGCAAAACAGTGAACAAATATTGTACTAGGGAAAATCTGTCTGACTCGTGCTTGTGTCCCCGAGAGATCCCCTGCCATTACGGCTGCCCCGTCGTATGTTTGACACACCAATTTTGATTCCCAGCCTAGTTTTCGAATTGTTTCAACAACGTGGGCAGCAATTACAGCTGCAGTTCGGTTCCTGCTGACATCCTCAAACCCCCAGAAACGCTCAACAATTTTTCCTGACTTCGTCACGTAACGAAACATCGTCGAAAGTTGCGATTTCCGTGATACGTCCGAGGATTCATCGATCATAATAGCTACGAACTTGGTTTCACTTACCTCGGCCTTAATTGCGTCCGTTATGACACCACTCGTGCTTTTAATAAGGTCATTCTGAATCTCACTTGACAAGCCAGTAAATGTTGTAGAATTCTCCAAATGACTTGCCAGCAAAGTATCAAATTCTGCCAACATATTTACAAGTTCTACATAATTTCCACGGTTCAATGATGCCTCCTCACTTTCATTGTGTCCCCGGAATGATAATTCTTGACTACCAAGAAAGGTTGTTACACTTGCAAGACGCTTTAAAATATCGCGATTTTGACGAACAACTTTGTTATGGCGCTCGATTGTTACTAGTCTGTGGTGATCCAGAGATTTTCCGAATTCCTTCAGAGTTAAAAATGCCCTTATGTGAGATTCTGCTTTTTCATGTCTCTGTAATGCATTGTGCACGTTATTCAGATCACAGTATCCCTCACTTGACCACACGGAGTTCGTCTTGTGCAAGGCGAACAATACGCATGGCCAACAGTACAACCTACTGAGTGCTTCACAACCTGCTAGCCAAATAAACTTGTGGTACAAATTGCTTTGGAAATGTTGCAAAAAGCCCCTTGGGCTAACTTGTTTTAAGTCCGGTAAATGCGGTGTTGGTCGACCCCCTTCCACGATTTTCATTTTAACACTTATCTCTCTCGAGCTAAACGAAGCAATTTTCAATTGCTCAATAATACACCCGCGCTTCACATCAACCGTTCCTAAATATGCGTTCATTCCGATAAATTCACAGCACAAAACACGAAGCAACAAACACTCACACTATCCCACGCGCTTTCCACAACTGCAAATGCAAGCATCCACACAAGATCACTTTGAAAATCTCTGAAACAACAGAAAGTGATACCAACCTATTTCCTTAATTTTATCCGTCACAAAGGAAAGATATATCAGTTTGGAGATAAAAATTACGCGGAGGAATCAGAATCATTTGAGCAGAACGAGTATGTACATTAATATTTAAGTAATAAAGTGTCATGTGTCATTCAATGGCGTGCCCGGGGCGAAGGGGGGGGGGTGGATGGTAGACATAACCCCCTTTTGGCCCAGTATATCTAAGAAAAAACGTCAAAGGAAGGAAAGTATGACAAAATGGGGACCGTAAAAAGACCCTGGGAACACCACTTGCGTCATAATAATAGAACTTAAAACATATTCGGGCCTCCCCGATGGCGCAGTGGTAGTGTCGTCGCCTTGTAATCAAGGGGTTCCGGGTTCGATACCCGATTAGCCTTACTGTGCATAAAGTGGACTTAAAACAACAAATCAATCAATCAATCATTAAAACATATTCTTGTGCTCATAATATGCAGAATGTATACGATTTACTTCTATGCCATGTACAAATATCAGTAGATAGTTCTTTCTCAGATAGCTTTATTTTCACCCCAAGTTTTATTCAAAAGCAGTCAATTTATTGATTGTAAAATTTGTGAAAGAGCTCACTTGAATTACTGCGTAAATAATTTGGCAGTTGCAAACACTGGTAGCGGTCAACACTTCTGGCGTAATTTGAGCTGGACCGACCAGGAAGCAGGGTGCAGGACCAAGATCCGTCCAATCTTCCCTCCCTCCCTGAGAAAACTCTTCACGGGGGTGCAGAAATTCCACTGCCCCAACTCTCAATGTCAACTTTTTTTACGCGTTTTACATTTCGCGAAATCTAAAATAATTTGTAATATAATATGATATATATGGAATTTAGAACAGTGATAATAACTTCTTTTAGTTATTTTATGACTAACAATTATTATTATATTTGCGATCTTGTTTACGTGTTCATGAAGACAAATATTCGTTACTAGTTTTTGCTGGCAACGTACCCATAGATGAATCCTTCTGCTTTCGGTTGAACTCGGCTATTTTCGGGAATCACGCAAGCTCGGAAAGCACAGCTTTTTGTAGAAGCTTTGTGGACGGGTTCCACCAGAATTTCACGCTTCGCCATGTGACTCCTTCGGAGGCCTTATTTTCCCGCAGAACGGCTGCAAGCATTGAGGCTGGTGCTTGCTACAGAGCTGCTGAGGGAGTTTGCGGCCGCATTTTTTCGCGAAATCGAGTGCGATGGAAACTAAATACGGTTAGAACATTAAGTACATTAAATGATATTCGAATTATGCAAGCAGTGCTTGCATTGCTTGTACTATATCTTCGCCTCTGTGTGGTTTACCTCTGCACAAGCGGTCGTTCTTCAATCTACTCAAGCTCAAAATATTGTTTGGACGCAACAGCAACACTCAACGCCCAACCCTGCCTGTTGTTGACCTGCGACTGCTAGGGGTGGAAAGACCGCTCCCTCAAAATTTCGAGAAACAACGAAGTTCTAGGTTCCTACACTGACATCCACTATAGCTAGAACCAGGAAAACGAGAAAGAAATGTGGTTCTGGGTTCGTGCCACTCAAATTAAGAACAGTGTTTCTAACTGAAAGGAAAAATTACTGCAAAACTATTTTGCAATATTTGTCATGAAAGTAAAATTTTCAGCAAATGTAGAACAGTTTGCCGGGGCCACGTGAACGTTTCGGGGGGCCAGTGCCCCCCCGGGCCCCCCCTAACGACGTCCCTGGAACGAACTATGCATATCCTGAGAAAATGTGGACACACCTGAGCACCAAGTATTCCACTGTCCCTCAACCAATTCCCGAATTCTAGAACTCAGAGATAACTTACCAAACCTCGACATGCTTGCCATCTTATCCATTCTAAACAACACTTTGAAATCCTAAATTTCATGGCAGATCTCATCTCAAATGAAGAATACTGCAAATTGAAAACCAGAAACCACACGCAACCACATATTCAACCCCTCCCCCCCCAATTAATCAAGAACTTGCCAGAATGAGATCATGGAGGATACTTCAAAGGCCCAACCCATTAGATGGACACCAAAACTAAGACTAAGACTAAGAACCAGAGAAGGATTCTCTAGAAGAATTGATAACTTAGTGTCGACTGAACGGTGAGCTGAAAGATGGAGGATAAGGCCACCCACTTACCCAGAATTTGCAAAGAGACTATCTAGAATGAATTTGACCCAGGAATTAGCTACTATATAACGACTTTCAATTTACCATGTCATGTATTCTAACTCACACATAATCTCTTCTATTACTAACCCCCTTCCTCTTCCCTCACCTTCCCAGCCCTAACCTTACTGAAGTATCCTGGAAACCTTATACCCTCCTGATATTTTCAGGAAAACCACCTCCCATACTGACAGTGGCATGCCCAGGATTTTCGAAAGGGAGGGGTTATATATACACACTTTTTCTTGGTAGTCAGCCCTCATTTTGTCATATTTTCCTACCTTTGATGTTCTTTTTTTTAGGAATACTGGCTGAAAGGGGGGTTATAACAACCCCCATCAACCCCTCCTTGAGCACGCCACTGCATACTGACGTCCTTTCCATTATGACCAACTACTTATTGCTGGTGTCCTAGTAAGATCATCTCTCTCTTCATATCATCATCTTACTTCACCCTTTGATATACGTGTGTATATATATATATATATATATTTGTATATTCTTTCTTCTTATTTTTACTCTATTTAATGCTATATTTGTCTTCTCTTTTCACGTTAACCTTCTTTTAGTACAATTTATATTTTAGAGATTTCAACTCATTTAATAACCTTCATGAAATAACACCCTCCCCCCCCCCCAGTCTAACATATTGCAACCTTCGTTTTATTACTAACATACAGATGCCATTACTTCTATTCAATTACTAGCAAGATTCAACAGAAAACTACTCATATTCATCTGTACCTGCACATAGTGACTACAAGCAAATTTACGATTTCAGTTCTGGAGGTTGAACTTGACTCCAGATTGTTTGTATTGACCAGTATTACAAGGTCAATTGGAATACTGAATACTAAAAAGACACTCAAATGTTCGTTGCCACATGGATATGGAATTTACCTTTAATGTTAATGACTAACTCAGTCTCTAGTCTTCTTAAACCCAAAGGTTCATGGCTGCAGCAACACAGGCCTTCCATCTGTCCCTATCCTGAGCAAGATCTATATACTATATATATATTTTGTTTGTTATAACAAAAAATCCTCCCCCATGGAAATTTTTGGTTGGGGGCATTTTTGAGGCCAAGATTGTTGGTGGGAGGGAAATCCCCTCCCCCCCAGGATCTCACACCGTGGCATAGAAGCTATTTTTGCTTGTGATGCAATACGGGGATAAGCAAAATTGGAGACAGAGCCTAAGAAGAAAATAAAATTACTTATAAAGAACTAAAACTGTACCTTCTCTGAGGACTAACATATCCTTACTTAGATCAAAAGCTGAGACTGTAAAGGGACACTCAGCACACATGACGACAAACACAGGAATACATACCCCACATAGAATTATCTTGGCTTTGGATCCAGTGGTCTGAAGAAACTGTTACCTGGGTATTGTGTGTGGAACAGTAGCGGCTCGTGGGGTCTGCAAGGGGTCAGGCACATTCAAAATATAGGTTATATCTTAGAACTAACGGAAGTCATACCAGCGGCATGTAATATATGTCAAATTAAAAATATGTAATACTTTAGAAAAATTCACCTTGTTATTTCATTTCTTGTATATCATAAAAAAGGGGGGAATTAGCTATATTTTGTTGTATGTTCTGCTCTGTTTTTATCTTTGAACACTTGATTTAGGCAAAGCTGTGGTTTTGGTGGACCTAATTCTTGGGTCAACAATCGGTCTTGGTGATTTAAAATTTGACTTTGTACTATCTCACCTGATTCATTTCGCTTTATTTTCACGCGCACGGTAGCACGTCAGTAAAGAACTCATAACACCAGTTTATGAAAACTTTTCAAAGCACATCGAACGTCGACAAGACTTCCCTGCCTCCTTCTTCCAAAGTTCCTTTTGTTCGATAAGGTACGGTAAATGGACCCAGCCACCATCTAGCCGGAAACCTAAAAACAACCCCCCCCCCCAAGTGTGGGTCCTGGGTCTCAGCGATATTGTGACCATTCTCATGTGACCTCCCCCACAGCTCAGAATGTAGGGATGATGTTAAAGCAGTGAGGGGCAGGAAGTCCGCAGCCAAATGTGACCCTTGCTATGTTGCCAAGTTTTGTCCAACCCACTGTAGCCATCTTCGCTCCGATAAAGAGTGCATGCGGCAAAGCAAATAAGATACAAGCGTTGCAAACAAGCGTAAATTGTTATAGTTGTAGACATAAAGGATGGAGGGGCATGTGACCTAAGGGTAGAACTATGCCTGGTGTGAAAGTGAGTTTAACTTTTGGGTGCCTTACCAGAAAGTCACTTTTTGCAGCCGCTACTAGCACTGTGTACCTGTTTATAAGATTGGTGTTTTTCAACAAAGAGCAAAGGCAAATACTGGGATTTGCTAAGTATCCATGGTGGAGATTTTGCTCACTAATATGATGCCAACCATCACTGATGATGGTGCGTGTGTTTTGTCCCTGGGAGCACACACCTGTCATGGTACAGTCATGTTCAAAAAATCTGTCGCATGGATTTTTTCTAAGTCCAACGTCTTACGAAATTATGTTGGTAGCTCTGAAACAAGGAAGTGTTGTGAAATATACGATCCTCCAATCAGAGTGAATTTCGATTCGGATGAGCAGGAGGCGTGACTCACGGTCTTGTCCACAGGAAATTCAACCAATGCAGCATTTCCAAATATGAGATAACGTCCCCATTGGTTAAATATTGTTTCAATAATGCGAATCGGAAGAAAGATTGCGCAAAAGTTTACTTTGTGGTTTTAATGCCTTTAATCGTTTCAAATTAGTATTAAATTGTTCCAATTATAGTTCATGAGCTTAATATAATGTATTCATGTATGTGTTTGACAATCATATATCACTCATTAGAACAATTTTCACATTGTTTTCACTACGTGAGATGACATTTCATTTACATTTACGATAAAATAGTGGTTTGGGTGTAATAACAGTTTTCATTAATTAATTTAGAGATGCATTTTTATTTGTTGAGTTAATGATTAGGTTAATTCGTTATTTCTCGCTGAAAAGAGGGAACCACAGCTGAAAGAAAATACACAACTTGTATTATTGAGGTCAACATCACTTTTTGCACACATAGGCTAATCCCGACTCGGGATACATTTAAATTGGAATCTGAAACATTATGCGACCTGACTGGAACTCGGAAAAGGACACACTGATTACAAGACGTCGATACATTACCACTTGGTCTGGCGAACGCCAATAATAATGAGGGGTTGTGGGAGTGGGAGAGGGGTGACTGAAAATAGAAAATAAATAGTATTTTTGGGGGTATTTAATGTTATATTTATACACACACAAACCTAAGAAAATATTTATTTTGATACATGTGTGTGGGGGGTGGGGAAGGGGGAAAAGAGAGGGACAGAAAGATATTGGGAGAGATGGGACGAAGAGGTGATTGTGAAAATGTTGTATTTGACGTTGAGTAATAAAAACAATCAAATCAATGATGATTATCTTATAAATACCATATTTAAAGTAAATTTGTTTTAAAAATGGGGGCGGGGAGCTGTTTGTTTTACGTTCAGTGCAGGATAACAAGTAGAGACACATAGTGGTTCGTATCTCACTTTGAACTGTAGGTCCAGGCCCCATTAGCCTATCTGTGTATAACGTGGATTTAGAATTCAGTAGGAAATAACGTCGATCTAGTATTTTGGATTTTAGATGCGTTGAGACCACTAAAATTTCCAATTCTTATAATAAGAAACCTGTCCTCATATTACCATTTTGAAAGAGAGAGAGTTAATTGTATAGTCTTTCGTTGTTAGTTTCAAAGAAGACTAATTCAAATAGTAACAATGGGAACGAATAAAGCTTACGAAAAGTTTTTGCCACCGTGGCGATTTGAACCTACGACCATTAGAGTGACAACCCAGTGCGATAACCACTACCCCACGAGTTCGTTCCTTCTTACGGCATGGTTATGAGTTAAGACCAATTCGTTCAATATGCATTAGAAATATAATCTCCACCCGCCTCTTTATAAACAACACACCCAAACGCTCCTTTGTAGCAAATGAAATAAAGGTGGTATGAATGTCACAAAACATTTAAGCAAAATCTACTATATTTACGACGCAATCGTTTTACATGGAGAGGCTACAGCTTCGAGAATTGATTTTGTGGTTTGACTGAAATTGTAGGATACCCCATAGGTATCGATAAGTCAAGGCTCTAGTGTGCACTAGATTGGTTCATTTGTAGTGACGTGCTCAGGAATTTGTAAAGAGGTATGTGAATATAAAAATGTGTTAATGCTTATTTTTTAAACAGTGAACTCATAATTTAATATATCTCTGTCCATCTCATTATCCTACTTAGGAACTAATTAGTATTGCAGGATTCATACTGAAAAGAAATCTCACGTGACAATGACGAGAAATTAGATTTCGGAAGGAATAGTTTTCATATTTTAAAACCTCGAAGGGCCATGGGCTATCTCCCGACTGTCAGTCTCCCTTCCACAATCCTACCTAGAGTTATCTTCAACTGGCAACGAGGTGACGTTGGTCAGCACGTCGAACCCTCACCCGTTATAGAAGATATCTGAAACCAGGTTACACCAGTCACTCGTAGCTCCCCAATTTCCTCACGATGGTGGGTTGCCACCGGTCCTATACAGATAACTGGCCGAGAACCCAGGAAGACTCGAATCCATGCCGTCCCGCTGCAGTCGGAGTCCAAAGCACAGAGTCTTAGACGCACGGTTACGGAAGAGGAAAGTTTTCATATTTTGTTTCTTATAAATGTCGACAATGCATTAAATATATTATGCACCAAAAATTAGTGTCAAAAAATAGCCGGTTCTATAAGAGATTCGAACCTTCGACCTTCACTCAACTAGGCCGCTATTTTTAACAATTTCCCATTTTCTCACTCAATAACCTTCGTTGAACGTTTGTCTTAAGAGTCGTTAGCAATCTTGTAAACCTTATTAACCTATCTGCTGTCTATCACAAATGTATTTTACAACCTGGAGTAGATTTTGATGTCTGCAATTTAGAACTTGGCTTTCGTGGTAAGTAATTCTCTACCGTCTACTATAATAAATAAATCAAAGTCTACATATCTCATATTTTGTAAATGCGAAATGTCATTGTTAAATGTTACAAACTATTTCTTATTCCACCGTTAGTTCCAGATTTAGCCACAGCATTCTAGAAACCAGCGTGAAACGTGTTTCCCACACTTCCAAGGTCAGGTGAACCCTTATCAGTTGTATTGGATGCCTGTGAACATGTCACTTCATACGTCATGGTACTGTGGTGGATTTCTTCCCCTTCCCCTTTTACCTTGAACGGAAGTAATCCCCGACTGGGCACGACGAAACAATCACAGAAAAGCAGACTGTCTAGTATATCGCACGCCATGTATTATTGCGAGCTCCTAGGTTTTGGAAAGTGAAATAAAAGAAAGTATGTAACATTAATTCATAATGGTTGACTTCTTTGGGTATTATTTCATGACTCTTTTCTACTTACTCCAATGAAACTTTTGTCTACTGTTTTCAATAGATCAATAGGTGTTTTGAAACATCTACTGTGTTCACATTTTCAAAAAGATATAAATACAAAAAATAATAAGGGGGTATGAAATTAATATTTACAGCAAAAATATTAACTTAACATATTATACACTATACTGAATAAATTAATTTCACTTGCAGTTTCTCTACTGTACTGGTTTCAGTAGATCAATAGGTGTTTTGAAACATCTATGTTAAGATTTTTTAAATTTGAATTACAATTTGTGTGCCTGAAAACTTAGGGTATTTTACACCCGTCACGCTATACGGGGTCCAGCCCCTTATCATGACAAAAATAAAAGCGTGTCTGAAAACTAAAATAAATCCTTACCTGGGTTAATAGCTGAGGCTGTAAAGCGACAGACAGTCAGCACAAACAAGGACAACACACTCGCAGTCCTACAAAGATTATACTAACTGTAGGTCCAGTCACCAGAGCCTCGTTAGTCTGCAAAATGCAGTTCAGGGTGTACTACATGGAAGTGAGGTTGGTTTAAATTTTAAATAGATATAAAATCAAATTGTTAGTGAGGAGGAATAAAAAGTTATATTTACAGCTAACATGCTGAGCTAAACACCCTACAAGGGTGTAAGGGATGACCTTCCACGAAGTATGTACACCCAATTATTGCTTCCACATAGTACACCCTGGACTTCAGTTTGCAGACGAACAAGGTTCTGGCGACTGGCCCCATGGCCAGTATAATTTTATGTGTTGTCTTGTGTTTGGTCCTTGTGGGTGCTGAGTGCCCCTTTACAGCCTCAGCTTTTAACCGAATTCAGAATATTTTAATATGTTAGTTACAACACGACGTTACAGTTATGTTATTTTAGTTCTGGTAAGGGGCTGGACCCCGTATAAAGTGACAGGTGCAAAATAGCCTAAGTGCTGACGCACACAAAATTTTGAATTCAAATTCAAACACACTACATGCAATATTACATGTAGTACTGAAGAGAATATTTCACTTGTAGTTCCTCAACTGTAATTACACATTAGGCTTACTGAAAGTGTTCAGTAGGAAATCATTGATTTTGAGTAGATTTCCGAGAGACACAGTAGAGTACTACAATTGATAACAGTAGATTCTGTCTACTGTAAGCAGTAGAAATTACGTAGGTTTATAACGACGATGAGAATGAAACAGAGGTAAAAACAATGATAATGAAATGCAGAAGCGACCTGGAGCAAACAGGAACGTAGAATGTCTGGCAGCGAGACGCAAGAGTTGATCAAGCGATTGTAGCGTCAAATTTAGCTTAGAGATCATAATTGATATTTCTACATGAGCTCAACATACAAGTTACATACAATGGGTGCGTTCCGAAAGTCTTAACGAAACGAACGCATTCAACGAAAATAACTGGGCTCGTGAATCTGGTGAAACCAGTTATTTTACGGACTTATGGGACACACTAGGCGAAAGCGCAGGCGCAGCGTTTTGTTTAGAGAAAGTTTCCGCATGGCGTCAGCGGAAGGAATGTCCTTATGGCAAAAATAAACTCTATTATGGCCACTGTTACTCATTTTAATCACATTCTAAGAACGGTCAAGGCATACTTATCTTGTGCATGTTGCTTCATATTGCTATCTGTTAAAATTATAATACATATTCCGAACTAGTGCAGTTTGAATCCATCAGCACGCGCTTTGTCTGCAAGGAGCAGACGATTTTCACGGAACAAACCAGCATCCTGGCCCGTGCGTTTGGTGAATCTCGTTCTTGCACGAAACGCACGGAATTCGACTTTTGGGACAGCATAATGAAACTCACGAAACGCACGGAAGCACTTATGGAACGGCCAGTTACCATAACTCGTTTAACGCGTTAAACTCGTGCGACTTTCGGAACGCACCCAATGAGAGAATTGAATTGAGTTTACATCTCACGTGATATGAGTCGAAACTATTGTTGCACATTGAACTGTTAAGTGAATCAATATTCAATTCGATTAACTAGTGAATGGTGATGTGCTGAGATTTTGTAACGAGATGTGCCAAATGGCTGACAGTATAAAAACTTATGGACACATTGATTTAATATATTTGAACAATCTTATAACGTGCGATTTTGCATGAAATTTTATTACTTGAATCTACATCACTTCATTGCAAAGGCTACAAGGCATTTTATGGGTTGTAAAATTATGTGTTCGATTCACCGTTCGGTTAACTCTGCGATTTTTATTTCTTATTAAACCGAAAAATTATTTATTGCATTTTACTTATTACGAAAATTCGTATATTATTTGCTTTGCGAAATGTAGAGAATATATTGTTTTTCATGATTTTTACAAGAATACAACTATGCATGGCGAACAAAAAATAATGTAAAATAAATACTATTCACAAAAGGATGTCAATAGTATTTATTTGTTTCTTGATAATTTTCCCTAAAATAAAAATGTATAACTTTCGCTGTACATGACATTTCGTCGAATATGACACATGGATCATTTTTATGCAAATCCTAGTAAAATGATGAGAAATTCAAAAACATATTCTGAAAAATTATTTTCAAAAATAACATTGAAAAATCATTAGAAAGGAGTGTTATTTTTTAAAAAAATATATATAACATTTTTATTTCTTTCAATTATTAATTAAACACAATACTTAGTTGCTATATAAAATAAATAATAATAGGGGTAATCGAACAGAAGTCAAACCTATAATCTTCGGCGTGTAATACTGATCACCGAACCAATTTACCATCATAAAAAAAAATCGAAGTTTTTTTTTCTCGGAAATTACTGGCTAGTGCACGCTGGAACCTTGTCATACGAATATCTACCCTACCACTACAAGAAGCCACGTCACAACCTCAATTTTCGAACCTGTAGCCTCTCCATGTAAAACGATTGCGTCGTAAATATAGTAGATTTTGCTTAAATGTTTTGTGACATTCATACCACCTTTATTTCATTTGCTACAAAGGAGCGTTTGGGTGTGTTGTTTATAAAGAGGCGGGTGGGGATTATATTTCTAATGCATATTGAACGAATTGGTCTTAACTGATAATCATGCCGTAAGAAGGAACGAACTCGTGGGGTAGTGGTTATCGCACTGGGTTGTCACTCTAATGGTCGTAGGTTCAAATCGCCACGGTGGCAAAAACTTTTCGTAAGCTTTATTCGTTCCCATTGTTACTATTTGAATTAGTCTTCTTTGAAACTAACAACGAAAGACTATACAATTAACTCTCTCTCTTTCAAAATGGTAATATGAGGACAGGTTTCTTATTATAAGAATTGGAAATTTTAGTGGTCTCAACGCATCTAAAATCCAAAATACTAGATCGACGTTATTTCCTACTGAATTCTAAATCCACGTTATACACAGATAGGCTAATGGGGCCTGGACCTACAGTTCAAAGTGAGATACGAACCACTATGTGTCTCTACTTGTTATCCTGCACTGAACGTAAAACAAACAGCTCCCCGCCCCCATTTTTAAAACAAATTTACTTTAAATATGGTATTTATAAGATAATCATCATTGATTTGATTGTTTTTATTACTCAACGTCAAATACAACATTTTCACAATCACCTCTTCGTCCCATCTCTCCCAATATCTTTCTGTCCCTCTCTTTTCCCCCTTCCCCACCCCCCACACACATGTATCAAAATAAATATTTTCTTAGGTTTGTGTGTGTATAAATATAACATTAAATACCCCCAAAAATACTATTTATTTTCTATTTTCAGTCACCCCTCTCCCACTCCCACAACCCCTCATTATTATTGGCGTTCGCCAGACCAAGTGGTAATGTATCGACGTCTTGTAATCAGTGTGTCCTTTTCCGAGTTCCAGTCAGGTCGCATAATGTTTCAGATTCCAATTTAAATGTATCCCGAGTCGGGATTAGCCTATGTGTGCAAAAAGTGATGTTGACCTCAATAATACAAGTTGTGTATTTTCTTTCAGCTGTGGTTCCCTCTTTTCAGCGAGAAATAACGAATTAACCTAATCATTAACTCAACAAATAAAAATGCATCTCTAAATTAATTAATGAAAACTGTTATTACACCCAAACCACTATTTTATCGTAAATGTAAATGAAATGTCATCTCACGTAGTGAAAACAATGTGAAAATTGTTCTAATGAGTGATATATGATTGTCAAACACATACATGAATACATTATATTAAGCTCATGAACTATAATTGGAACAATTTAATACTAATTTGAAACGATTAAAGGCATTAAAACCACAAAGTAAACTTTTGCGCAATCTTTCTTCCGATTCGCATTATTGAAACAATATTTAACCAATGGGGACGTTATCTCATATTTGGAAATGCTGCATTGGTTGAATTTCCTGTGGACAAGACCGTGAGTCACGCCTCCTGCTCATCCGAATCGAAATTCACTCTGATTGGAGGATCGTATATTTCACAACACTTCCTTGTTTCAGAGCTACCAACATAATTTCGTAAGACGTTGGACTTAGAAAAAATCCATGCGACAGATTTTTTGAACATGACTGTACCTCATTCTCATGCAACTGGGACTCGCTCAACTTCTCGACAAAAGGTACCTGGGAAGTCAGCCTGTAACTGGAAAAAATAAACTTCTGATCCTTTAGGTCAGTTTGCTAGTGAACAGTGGAATGCCATACCAAGTATAGGTGAGACAACAGTCGTCCTTGAACTTAACATTTCTGGATTTTTGTGTTGGTCTCCCAGCAGATCTTTAATCAGATTCTGTACTACCTGCCTTCTATTTTCAAGTTGAGGGGTCCACATTTCATTAACACCACAAGGGGTCCATGCATACACACCATCTTCCCCCTGCTTAGGGTTACCAGATAACAAACTTTAAAAAAGAGGACATTTTTAGATTTGACAATTTTTTTTACAGAAGTGGTATAGTGGAGACCAGGGCAGCGTGTTCGGGGCAAAGTGATCCCTTTTCAAATTGTTATTATCAAATACGATTTTAAGTATAGAATTAATTAATTTTATTAATAAAAAGTAAATGTATTAATAGTAAGTAACTTACAAACACGAAGAAAACAGGTGTCATTCAGAGAAGAAAATATAAAACAGGTTTATATGAAGAAAATAAAAACAAAGAAAAATTGTTTTAACGAAATACAAGTTGGTAATTTGAAAGTGTACTTAGCCTAATTTTTAAGGCAAAAGTCACAAGTATAAGCACTATCATCTTCCTCCACACCAGCACATTTTTCGTGTGTCCATTGTTTGCATCCATTGCACTTGATCGATCCTTCCATTTCAGGGATTGCTTTGTCCCACACCAGTGTTGATATCAGCAGCCATTCTCACCATCAAAGAACACTCCGAGAACAGAAGTATTAATGTGTGTATAGCGTTCATCAGTGGAGTGCCCAAGAGGGGGGTTGATGGGGGTTATAACCCCTCCTTTCGCCCAGTATTCCTAAAAAAGAACATCAAAGATAGAAAAATATGACAAAATGAGGGCGGACTACCAAGAGAAAGTATACAAAACCCCTCCCTTTCGAAAATACTGGGCACGCCACTGTTGTTCATATTGTGCCCTCTCACAACAAGCTTCAACCAGCAGACTCGGTCAATAACGCAATTAACAATACATGATATTGTAAACTGCTTACCTTAGTTCATACGTGCCAAAAAACAAATATTTTATCGCCACTTGTTGTTCACAGCCCACTTTCCGCAACACTCATCAGCTACAGCATACTCAAGATGGCTGCTCTGCAGTTGACATGGTTTCCGCTTGGAAGCTGTACCGTACAGTGCATTTTCTTCGAGGGATTCCTTTGCACCAGGGGATCGCTATGCCCCAGTCTCCCCTACTACTCGACATCTCTCTTAATGGCATGGCAAGAAAATATAATTTATACAAAACTCTTACATTACCGATTACAAAATATTAGCACAGTGTTTCAGGTCAATATCTATTGTTTAATTTGCAATTAAAATGTATATATATGTAGTATTCCATCACCTTTTATTTAAATTCAATTAAAAAATTCAATAATTATCAAAGGAAGCTGCGGCGTGTCACATATTCTTACCTATTGTTAGAAACTTGTGGTTCACCGCGATAGATGTCACAAATGCTTTGAAATCAAAACCTCAGGCAGTGCAGCGGCGACAACAGAAGAGATGCAAACGTCCAACAATTTTTCTTTGTTGGAAGAAAAGTTTATTGCCTTTGCACTTGCAACTGAGGGTGTTGTATTTTCTTAATTTGACATTGAACACAGAAATAATATTAACAATTATACAAACATAAAATTTTGTTAACAATCTTGAAGTTGATGCAAAACAAGGACATCTTCCCATTTTCCTAAAAATCTGCCCGGACCATTCTTAGGACCCAAAAAGAGAACGTCTGGTAACCTTACCCCTGCTGAAGTCCTGTAAGAAAAAGCCTGACAATCATACTTAGGTTAAACTGCTACGTGATCTGTTTACAGCCTCCAATTGTCTTGTCAGATCTTTCTTGGATTCTATCGCCTTCTTCAATATTAGGAGGTAAAGATAAACTTGAAGAGGGCAGGGAGGGTTAATCACATCACCTCCACAAATGGCTGAGGTTGTGAGTGTGTGGACCCCTACCTCCACATGCTGCAATGTGTATAGTGCAAAGCATATTCAAAAAGAATAACAAGGTGAGTGTTTACAAACATAAACACAACATTTTTGATCTAAACTTTTATAAATATATTTTCATAAGTTACAGTGCGATATCAAATATTTTTATAATTCACCTTCTTTCCACTTGTATTTTGCTAACAAACTAAGTATAACAGTTAATCAACAATTAATGTTTTGTCACATGTTAATCTTCATACGACCCTCTCATTCTACCATATACAGTGGAACATATTTTGATGTGTTTGAGCTAACATCATCACCATGAGATGCCATGCTTTATTACGATTTAAATATATATAGAGGTATTGCATCAGGATAGGACAAGGGATAGAGGCATCTTAACATTAAAGACCAATACATTTACATGAAGAATTCCCATTCAATGCTCATTATTGGTGTATAATTTATCATAAGCTTATACCATCACAGCTGTAACATGCCCAGTATTTTTTTTTCAAAATTGTTGGACATGATTGTAAAAGTTTCTTCTCGATAGGTCATGGAAACAGATCCCGAAGCACAGGACGTGTGACTCAACTTCAAGACATCACAGACCGATCTTCATTAAAAAACCATACACTGACAGACACATGCATACTCTTATGCACCCGCATACACACACATCTATGTTACCTATTCCTTCATAAATGGTATATTTCTAGTTCTTGTTCATTGGCTTGTTAGTATAAATAACAACAATGATGACAAAATCAATATCTGAAATTCAGTATAACAAAACAGTGAACCATAGAATATATATATTTGATGTTTTCATTCTAAGAAATGTGTTATTGTGCAACACCCTTATTTCAATTCTTGAGACACAAGTTAAAAAATTACTATCACTAGTACATATTTACTATGATATTTCTAAAACATATTATTGTAGAATTTCTCTTTAATTTCCTTCTACATCACATTTGCACTATGTTAAAATATATTTTTCTATGCTGGAAATCTTTAAAGGAATATTGCAGATAATGTTTGATACAAAAATAGAAGTTATCTGGATTCAATACAAAAACAGACAACAGAATGTTCCATTCCTTAGTACTCCTTATTCTTTCCTGCAGATGATTAATAATATAAAATCAACATACCGGTACCTTGCAAAAATTTCAATAATGGATTGCTTATTCACAGATGATGTATCAAATTATGTATAGCATATGCACATAAATCATATACAATTATTGCATATTTTTAGTCTGGTTGATAAAAGAAATATGTATTTAAACCTCTGTTAGTCACGTGAAGTACCAGTGTCCCCACCTATATTCACTATGAGATTGCAACACTGTGAATTATGCTGTACACAATTGCTTTTGTGTAGCGAAACAATCTTTCTTTATCTTTGTTTTAAGCTTAGCTGTGTTTTTCTGTTGCACTTCTAAGCCACATAATATTATAAAGTTAAACATCAGTTGCATGTTTGGGGTACACTTGTCCCCCACGTTCCTAAATATGTAACAAGAAATATATCAAAGTGAGAATGATAGAGCACACAGCAAATTTTGATGTTATACGGAAGTAGGTTAGTGAGGAAGGGAAGGACATGCAGCTATGTATTATTGCTAGTGACCGAAAGTGAACATGGCACTGCTTCTGTTGTAACTTATTTATTAGTCACGTAGGGGACAACTGTACCCCAAGCATTTTACTAGTTATAACTTTACGTCATCTACAAAGTGTGGCAGAATATTGCAGCTGATCATGGAAGAATGACAAACAAAGAATGTTCAGCATGCATGTACAGTATAATTCACAGTGTATTTCATACCTTAAACATAGTTAAAAGGTTGGGGGACAGGTGTACTCCATGTTACAGAAAATGACGTGCCTAAGGAGGGTTAACCTAGTGTTACAATCCATTATCTTTTCATGTTTTTCCTTCACACAGCTAAATTCCTATCAATGTGTTTAATTTCCGTAATAAAAGCAATGAAAGATAACTCATGTGATTTACATCTATGAATTAATTTTAATCTTTGACAGAAATATGTCCAATATTCAGAAAATTCACTTAAATAGTGATAAAAATGTGAAATTTGGTTTGCACTTCTGTGAGGTATGAAAAATCAAGGTACTTAAATCTTTTTATCATAAAAATTCTCAAATGGCTTATGCAGAGCAGTGAGTCCAACCACAACTTCACTAGACTACCCCTCCCTGGAAAATGTATCCCAGATAAAATAAGTGTAATTTTTATCCCTGCAATTGTTGAATTTAACCTTTTCCCTTTCCTTTGAAAACATGCAACTAGACATTTGATATAGATTATAACCCGTAACTGGCATGGTGTGGTCCCTGGGACCTGTGGACTAGAACAATGCTTTCGCTCTCAGAAGCAATAACACACACTTCCCTCTCATTTTTGGCAGCTTCATATTTTGGAATATCACGTGACCTGCCGGTGCCACATTGCTAGCTGCGTTTTAGTTTCAGAGCAATAGACACTCGTGGGTCCCGCAGACCATGTGATGCCATTTGTGTAAGTTTTTCGGCAAGGAACCTGGTGCGAGAATCAGAGTTGACTATTAATTTTTTAGTGAAAATATCCTTGACACATTTGAATAAGTTGGAAGCGGAAGTGAATTATCAGATCTGGAGTCTGATAAAAGTGATAATGAAGTATTAATCTCCACTGACTATCACTACGATCAATGAGCTTCTCTCCCTCACTTTCACATTACATTGCGCTACAATGCCAGGGGTCCTGTGTTCGAATCCTAGCCTGGGCATGGATGTTTGTGAGTGTCCATTCATCAATTTCATCATATCACCATTCATCAATTTCATCATATCACCATTCATCCCCATCTTCGCAAATTAGCCAAAAGCAGCACAAGAAGATAAGTAAAATAAAGCAAATAAATCAATCATTTTGACATTGTGCAGAATTTTTTTTGTTTCAATTTTTTTATGTCATTTTGTTTTCTTTGGGTAATTACATTTATGGTCTTTGATAATTGAAGAACTAAATGATTTTTTGTATCTTACAGTCATATGAAAATGTTTTTACAGAGCGGTTTCGAAAAACTGACAGATATTTGTAGCATTAGGTAAATTGAGTAATAAAAACCGTAATAATGGAAATAGTGCTCAAAAGTTTATCATAATTCCATAAAGAAGGTCCGAAATAGATAATAATTTGTGAAAATATTTGCTACTGTTTCAATAACTTATGGAAATAGTGAATTCCAGTTCGTGGTCCACGGGACCATGCCATGCCCATTGCGTTACTATCTGGCACTATGCCAGTTACGGGTTAAAGGTTCTGTGGATTAAAAAAAAAAATTAAAACTTGAAAAGTAGTATCTAGGAAAACGTTACAACATGTTTCTTTATTTGGTACAAGATGCTTAACTGTATAATACAGGGACTGTAAAATTCGTTCCACTGTAATATCCATATCTATAGCACAAAGTTTTGTTTTAGACTTTAATCGTCACAAACTAAAGCTGTTGAAGTTGGAACCTATTCATACATCACCTCCCCATCTTTCCTACACAACTACAGTGATGCCAGGGGTCCCAGGTTCGAATCCTGGCCTGGGCATGGATATTTGTGAATGTCCATTCATCAATTTCATCATATCATCACTCATCCCCATCTTCGCAAATTAGCCAAAAGTGGCACAAAAGCGAAGTAAAATAAAGGAAATCAAATCACAAAAATACAACTACAGCAAAGCAATTTGTATGATATTGTTAATGAACATTAATAAAGTGGTTCCAGTTATGCATTATAAAATGCTAGTTTGTTTGATATTAATAAACATTCCAGCCTCTGTGGTGGAGTGGTTAGCACAGCATGCTAAGACACCAGGGGTCCTGGGTTCAAATCCCAGCCAGACTAGGAGCATTCTTTGTGAGTGTCTCGTCGTCAATTTCATCACAGCATCATCTTCGCGATTAGCCAAAAGTGGCAGAAAACGAAGCAAAAATATATCAAATTTATGATATGAATAAACACATAAATACTGTTTTAAATGAAGAGAAGCACTACCTTGTCCAGGTCAGTAGAACATAACAAGAAGTTCACTTGAGACAGCCATACAGTGCAAACATACAAACATAAATTAAAGATGTATTGAACTAAGTAGTGAAATGTAAAAATCATCCTTGCTTTCGTCAACAATGTTCAAGAAAGCAAACTCACACTAGGCTGTAGGGAATTATTAAAAATCACAACAGGGTTAGATGAATAAACAAAAAAAGGAACAATTCTTAACAAAACAGCAGCTCTTTGTTGGGACTGCCACAAGCAAGTAGAGGAAAGTAATTGCCTATTACATACAAAATTTCATCAATAACTAGCATTCTATGCTCAAAATAATGAGATGGTTTTAATAAGTAATGACATTGCAAAAGTCAATACTCTTTTCGGTTGAAAATAAGTTAGGGAAAAAAGGGACATGGAAGAGAATTAAGAGGTGTTCAAGCACCCCTTGTACACCCTTGTGCCACCCCTGATTTAGCATAAACACAAATCGCTGAATTATCAATGGCATCGGGATGCATGCAGTGACTATTAGAGCAACCATCATGGGCTATAAGTTCACTTTAACTCTTCAAAGTCAAAATGAAAGTAACTTCAAATGCCACTAGATTATCTACAAATTGCTTTGCATGTTGTGCTGGGGAGAAACGAAAATATTAGAGAAAGGGAAGTAACAGAGCTGAACATGAGAGAGGATAGTATGGATTTAGAAGAGGCAGATCAACAGTAGATCTGATATTCACCATAAGGCAATGCAGGAAAGGCATTACGAGTATGGAAATGATTTGATTATGGCATTCCTAGATATAGAAAAGGCATATGATAGCATGGAATGGACAAAGATTTGGAAGGCTCAAGAGAGAAAGGAGTCTAGGAAGAGATAGTGTGTAGAGTGCAGAGCACATACAAGGTCGACTAAAGCTGTGTGAAGACACCAGTGAGAAGAACAGAGTGATTCAGTATAAGTAATGGACTAAAACAGGGAAGTGCTCTTTCCCCACTGCTCTTCATAATTACAATGGATGCAATTAACGAAGAGGTGGGGAAGAGGATAGGAGAGGAAGAGATGAAGGCCCTGTTGTTCGCTGATGACCTAGTAATATGGGGAAACGGAAGAAGAAGTACAGCAACAGCTTGATAGTTGGAATGAGGAAATCAGAACAACAGGGATGAAACTCAGTGCAGAAAAGAGTGAGGTGCTAATAACAACAAGAAACAGAGCCAGAAATGTACCAAGAATAAAGATGGACAAGGAAGAGTTGAGAGTAGTGGAGAGTTTCAAATATCTAGGAAGCATAATTGAGAGAAGTGGAAGAATAGATGAGGAGGTAAACAGAAGAGAACAAATAGGTGATGGACTATATCAAAGTGTTCGAAGATTAATATGGAACAAGGATGTACCTATGAAATGCAAGAAGGTAATATATAACACATACTATGTGCCAATAATTACGTATGGAGCAGAGACTTGGACAATGACAGAGAGAGACGAAAGAAAGATGTAGGCAGAGAAGATGAAATTTTTAAAGAGTATATTGGGGAAGACTAGAAGGGATAGAATAAGGAATCAGGAGATTCGACAGACAGTGCGGGTGGTGAAGCTTCAGGACAGGATAGATCAGGCACAGATGAGATGGTTCGGACACATGAAGAGGATGGATGCAGAAAGATTACCAGAAAGAGCTTACAATGCACAAGGAGTGGGAATAAGGTCAAAGGGGGGAGACCAAGATGTCGGTGGAAAGAGCAGATAATGGAGAGTGTTAGTAGAAGAGGACAAGATTGGAACACCGTGGAAGGAGAGGAATGGTGAAACACCAGAAGAAAATGGAGAGGCCTGACTTCTATGCCGACCCAGCCAGATGCAGGAAATGGCAAAGGATGATGATGATGTGCTGGGGAGAGATTTTAATGAAATGCTACCAAATTGCTTAGTCGTTGTTCATTACGATTTTTGTTTAAGTTATCCAAAACTAACACACAGAATAAATTAATCTACTTCAGAATTTTGAAAACGCATATATGGTAACAGAGTGAAATATTTGCACTATTTTAACACAAAAATCTTAAGTAATCTTAAATGGAATGCGAGTATAAAAGAAAATTTGAACAGAAGTAATAGTTTGTTTCATCTTTCTATAATTAATTCTTGTTTCTGGTTACCTATATTAAAAGGACGGCTAATACATATATTTTTAGTTAGTATTAGAAAAATGTACGTTTAATTATGTATTAAAAATTATAGCTATAATGCATAATAATGAAATACATATTTTTTTAAAACTATCAACAATATAGTTAATGTAAAAATAATAAAAGGAATTCTTTACGCTACCTTCTTGGTTAGTTTAAAATTTTCAAAATTATCTAATACCTATATCAATTGTGTATATATAACATGAAAGTTACTGCTCTTAAGAAAATACTTCCTTCTTTTACTGAAAATTGTACATTTCTCAGCTCAACAATAATATACATCTTAAATTTTTATTATAACAAAATGGAAATTAACATCCTTTTGCTAATATTTGCAATGTACCTTCCATTGTTGTCAAATCAAAACTTTCATAAAAGTCATGCAATGTTGCATGCCATTGTTTAACAATGAGTATTCTCATAGAAGATTCAAACTATAGCCCCATTCGGCGAGCCACACAACTTCAAGTCATCTTGAAGATCTTGCACGTTTAGCGTCCAGCAGATGGAAGTTGATGTTACGTCTTGCAGAGTAAGAGCATCCAGCCACTCAGACGGTAACAGCCATCTTGCAGCAAGTCAAGGAAAAGTTGTCTTGTTTCATCTGCACAAGATCTTGCAAGATGGCGGCTTTCGTGGAGATTTATGCAGTTTGGGATAATGTTATTGCGGGGATGACTACAGTTATACTTGACGATGTCTGACAACATTCTTTGTATTCAAGGTAAATAAATGTACTTTGAAAATATTTAAATATTGGTTTGAAGTGTAAGAAAAGAGAAGTTCAGTGTTTTATATCAAGAGACCACTTTCACTGAATATCTCGTCTGCTTCAAAGAATGAAGACCGTGACTTTAACGTAAGATTTGAACAATAGAATCTACTTTAATGAACACTAATTATATATCCCTAATGAGACCTAACGTGGTAACATTTTTTTTCTCATCAGCATAAATATTTATTGAACTTGGAATATTAAGAAGCTGAATGTGAAAATGAACTCAAAATTGATTTTAATTACTTAAATTCAATTAAACACATGACCAAATAATATATACCATATTTACCCCTTTCCAAGAATAGTAGCTACATTTCTCATTCTTTCCTAAATATAGTTATTCTCCATAATTTTCCCCTTTACAGCCTGTGTTGTTGCATTGACTAGTTTCATCCACAGACTGCGTGCGACTCGTTTTATCATCTGGCGATTCAGCTAAGATGATCTTAAGCTGGAAATTGGTAGTCACGTGTTTCCTCTCAGATACTCAGATATATCTTGCAATTGCCTGGCTTGCCAAACGGAGCTATGTGTTGCTACATTCTTACAAATATTTAAAGAGTAGATCATGTTTCTCTTGCAAACAGATTAAAATATACAATCTTTCAAACAACAATTTCAAATATTTTGTTTGTTTTTAAAGTTTTTCAACCGAATGGATAACATTCATGTTGCTTCCTTGCAAATAAAGAAATATGAATAAATAAAATTATTTTATAAATGTCATCCAATATAAGTTAATGCATGTGGATGCTGAAGTATATTAAGAATTTGTATAGGTGTTACTGTGGTCTCTTTATGCTTTAGGAATATATTTCCAAAGGACATTATGTTTACTTATGAAATAAACTATTCACACCATGATGCAAATCAGAAGGAAATTTTTGTTTAACTTCTTTTAGTTTTCTCAGAAATTTGCCTTCTAGTAGATGGGGGAATGACAAGAAGTGGTTTCATATGTTCACGTCATTCTGTGTGGGTGATTGAGGCTTGCTTAAAGACAAAGTTGGTGGTAAGTTGCACACTTCTGATATGGTAGCTACCGGTCTATCACTATCACCAGGCGATAGTGGGGTCCTAGTCACACCTTTTATTGACTGTGAGAAACTGCCCAAACCTGGAAGCAAGGAACGAGGCAGGCTTCCTATGGATGAACTTCTACGCTGCACTGTGGTTGGCGGTTTGCTGTGTTTCGGTTCTTCTAGGGAATGGGCATTGAGAAATTGCTTACCTATTGCTTGTTTTCTATGCAACCAAGATATTAAGGAGAAAGAGCTCTCTTTAGTTGTTGGTGTTGTCTTTTCTTCCATCTGAGACACACAAATTGACTTAAAACTTCCACTTCTTCTTGGACCACTGCGGTTTTTGACGGACCGTTGTTTATTTGAATCCAAACATTGTTCACTCAAGCTCTGCTGCTTAACCATACGTGCTTTACTTTGTTTCGACGGTTGTTTCCCACTTGTTTCGAATTCCTCCAGTTGGATTCGTCTTTTCAGTTCACGTATTTTGTTCCTCAGGATATTCGCCCTGAGTTCCTGCTGAGGTGAGTAGGCATTATTAACTCTGCCACCAAAGCTGTCCCAGCTACTGAACATTCCCGAAGGTTTACTTCTACTCTGCTGAAACTTTCGTCTCTTGTCCACTGCCGCATGGTGATGATCATCATCGAAACTCAACGCTTTCGACACTGCCCGCACTTTTTTAGATTCAACTTGCAGCAAATTTTCTAAAATATTTAACTCGGATTGCGACAAGCTACTCAGATCACTATCTCTAACAACTTCCTTGAGTTCCTTGATTTCGTTCTCAAGTTGATGAATTTCCTGACTCTCACGATGCCGCTCTATTTTATCAAGTTCTTTTGCAAGCATTTGCACTTCCCAATCTTGATTATTTTCTTGCTCTTCAATGTCCATGGTTGCTGTAGGTGACACAATCGTCGACGTGTCTGACGGCGAAGATTCCTCATCAGAATTGCTTGAGGATGACGATTCGATATTCAACACCACGTCATCCTGCCAGTGAGCATGATTTGTTGCTGAACCAAATTCCATTTGCCATAATTGCTCATGGTCAGTGGATGGAAACTGACTTGGATCACCTTGACTTTCTTCTTCAACAATATTCTTCATGTACGTTTCATCAATTACATAACTGGTTTCTGGAACAGTAACCGGATGCCTCTTTCTTGGTGATGACATTATCACAGTATCCACAGAATCACCTCTCTGAAATAAAAATAATTAAGAAATGAGTTCTGGAAACTGTTAATACAATACAATAATTTAAATGTTAAGATTTAAGGACATGTGCTGGTTTGAGTCTCGTGGCGGGAAGCGTAACAACTTTTATCCCGAGATTTCAGCCAGTGTATGGGACCAGAGGCCACCTACCATCATGAGGAAATTGGGGAGCTATGAATGAGTAGCATAACCCAGTCATGGGAACCTACAACAACAACTGGGGGTTCATGGGAGTGAAGCCGGCAGGCAGTAGGTAGCCCTGGCTCTCACAGGTCTGTTGCACTATGGTTTATTGTTACAATGATAATCATTTAGTAGTGACAATGAGTTAACTCACTTAATCCTGGAACCCTAACAGGGAGACCAGAAACCCCAACGAGAAAATAAACACCCTGTAATTGCAGTGTTATTAGGATTGTAACATTGAACCATTGTATATTCCTCCCCCACTATTTGTACTTTTATATGTTCGGGCCAGTGTCTTAGGTGATTGCTATCATTCACGCCAGTAAGACATTATTTTGTACCAGTTGCGTTCTTGGGGTGATGAGTAACCCTAAGTTAGCGTCAAGGGTGTAATTTTTCTTGCCATCATCTGCAAAATTTGGTTTTCTATAATGTCGGAGAGATCTATCTCACAACCCCTGTGCTGGGTCTTCTAATTGCAGCAAAACAACTGTCAATGTGCTTCACCAGAATAGAAGAACTAAAGTAAATTCCACGAAAACTGTCCATTCAAGGTCAGAGCTTACCCTTGCCTCCTCCACACCCCTGGCCCTCCAGGGTTGTCACACTTCTACTAAGCTGCTTGGTCGACACTTCGTGCTCTGTACGTATGCAGCTGATTGCATCTTCGATTGTGTATTGTGTACGGATTATTTGGTTTTGCATTCATTATGAATGGCATTGAGGAGCAGCATCCTACATGCAGTACAATAGCAGGTGGGAGTGATGGTGGTGTACGTGCCTGGCGAACGGACATTAAAAAAACAAAGTAAGGTAATCATTGGAAACGTTTACAAGCTTTTCAGAAATCTTGCATATAACGAAGAAGCAAGGAAGAACATGAACTTTATACAAGTACAAAAACTGACGGTGGAAGCTTGTTGGGTTTCTGAAAAGTCTGTAGAACGTATCAGCAGTATTTTAACTTCGGCAGAGGCTCGAGGTGTGAACGTTGTCTTAGAGTCACCAACAAAGAGTTACAAACGCGAACGCAAAAGCACTGGAATGGATGATTTTAACATTTGCTTTGATGCAGTAGCGGCAGTCTCTACAAAGATCAGTGGCTGCTGTCTCTCTTTCACCTGCATTGTTGTTAAGAATTGTTTCCCCTTTTGTTTATTCAGTCGGCCCATTTGTCGTTTTTGGTTTACATTTTATAACCACTTTCTTGAAGTGTAAATCTTGCAAGAATGAAACACCGCCTCGGTGGCACAGTTCAATAAGCGGCTGAATTTTGCTCTCGCCACTGAAGTTCACTGGTGTGAGTGCCCATTCATAAATGTTATCCAATCCTTCATCCTCATCTTCATCATCTTGGTTAAAGATGACAGAAAATCGGTGCTAAATTACACAAATACACAAAGATTAAGCCAATTGCTATGATAGAATTCACTTTCAATGGCATATTATTATGGAAACCTTCTAAGAGTTGATTGGTTTTAACATCCGTACATGTTTGTTTGATATTGTCTTTATTTTCAAGATCGCAAACCCTTAATTTGATTCCGCATTCCCCCCAGCACCCTAGATGATGATTAATCCTGATGCCGCCACTGTTAGAGAGAGAGAGATAGTGATGATTCTTACTGTGGACGAAGTACAAATATGTGGACATGCGGGAAATATTTTGTTCCCCCAGTAAGTAAATGTAGCCAGGCACACGTCAGAGACAGGGCTCAGATGAGCGCAAGATCGATGTGCGGCAAAATCCATTCAAATAAAACATAAAATACAGTTCATGTCACTCTAAAGATGCTGTATGTGTTCTTAAAATTAATTTCAAGGTTTTATTACAAACTTTCTGGCTAAAAGATTTTACATGATCAAATAGAACGCGAGTTAACTAGCGACTATATTTTACATTACATAACCGGAACATTTTTGGGAATCTTGGAACATTTTACTTTTTTACTTCACATGCTTATACATTTTGTGTATGAAATATATACTGTAGGCATTTATGAACCTTAAGAATGTTTCGCTATTTATTCCAACCCTCTTGCGTCACTGATTCCATTATTGTTTTACAGTTTGAAGTAGAAAATAATAATTTCCTCATGAATTTCGTGGAAATATGTTTTTATTTTTTTCTAATTGGCCAAGAAAGTATTTCAGTGTAAAAAATACCTCATAATGTTCTTTACGTTAAGTACTATTTTCTAACATTTTTTTTTCGGAATTATTGTTGAAAGTTGAAATTGTTGCTTATGGGCAACACTGTACCTGGATGGCATGACCTTGAGTGGACAGTTTTCATGGCGTTTACACTAAAACAGGTGTGTAAAATATGGTACCCCAGCTTGCAGTGAACATTGTCATGACATTGAATTATGATGTATTTTGTTGTATTGTATTCGTGTATGACTTCTATTTTATTAGTCATAGGAACACATAGTAAGTGCAGAAGCTATTTTGTGCATCTTTGAAGCAATCCTGCTAAAAAAATAAAGTAAACATTAGAGTGTGTGTATATATATATGAATGGCTTATTGCAGAAAGGGACCTGAGTCACTTTTGCACAATTCTGAGAAAAACAATGAAAAATCGTATAATATTAATAGTGTAAGAAAGAAATGTGCCGTTGTTGGCTCAAATATTCAACATAATGAATAGTTAATTTTGCAACCCTCAATGCACCCCCCTGCAGTATGCTGCTAGACACAGTGGAGATGAAAAAATTAACTCCGATACCTCAAAAATGTGACTCAGGTCCCTTTCTGCAATAAGCCATTCATATATAAAGTGGAGTTACAGGCAACCCCATGTTATAACTAAAGTTGAGTGCAAATTTCATGTTAGGGTTCCAGTGTTAAATATGTTCATATACCATATGGATAGGGATCCTCTTGCCTATTTATAACCAGGAACAGAATATAAAACATGGCACCAAACTAACACATTAGAACTCTAATGTTTTGTAGGTTTCCCACTTTCGTTGTCAATGATATGAATGGAGGACAATGAACACAGGAGTTTGAATCCATTGAAATATCAGTTTTAATGTGTTATTTTGCATTGTGATTTTTATTGCATTCCTGGCTATCAAAAGTTAATATTGACTGATCGATTTGGTTTATTTTTTTTCACATTTCTGCCACTTTTGGCTAATCACGAAGATGAGGATGAGGAACGATATGATGAAATTGATGAAGGGGCACACCCATGTCCAGGCTGGGATTCAAACCTGGGATCTCTGGCATTGTAGCACATTGTGCTAACTACTCTGCAAGTTAATTTTTCAAGCTAGAGACCTAACCTAGTGATGAA
The DNA here is from genome assembly GCF_977018435.1 of Lepisma saccharinum. Classification (NCBI taxonomy): domain Eukaryota; kingdom Metazoa; phylum Arthropoda; class Insecta; order Zygentoma; family Lepismatidae; genus Lepisma; species Lepisma saccharinum. The sequence goes on from NC_139246.1 coordinate 5,998,791, forward strand.
ACATCATGAACTCTTTCCTAACAGTATACATAACAACTTGTTTGGTTTTATACAGTATTACATCAAAAGCAAGAAGGAAAATGCCTTATAAAGAAAATCTGACTAAAATGTTGAAGAGTAACGTCTGTTTAAACTTATGGATTTATTACTTTTGCATTTAGCATTAATATCTGTGAAACTGGAATGTTTTTCCAAAGAAAATATCTGGAAAATGACTCAACATATCAACCTAAAGTAGGGAGTGGAGATTGCAATTATATACCATGAGTTTTGGAATATTCAGTAATAAATTATCATTTTTCTTCAAACATTAACATTTCTTAACATTAAAGTTGAAAAGATAACATACCTTATTTTGGATATCCAAATTTTCAGATTCAGGAAGGATCCAGGCGGATCTGAAAATTTGGAAATCTAAAATAAGATGTTGGAGCTTTTGTCACGTTTAATGTTAAGTTAACATTTCTTTAACCTCTACCACATAATGACTGACAATGTCTGACTGTGTGAAGATGAATTATATATATATATGGTATATATATTATGCATTAGCAAAGATATATCTTATATGCGCAAATTTTAATTTAAACTCCATCTCTTGTCATCAAAATATTGAAAGTAGAGTATAGATACCAAAAGTAGACTACAGAACAATTGAACAGAAAAATGAAAAAAATGAAGATAAAAAAATTTACATAATACATGAATATGTCACTTAACCCCCTCCCCACCCCCCTGGAAATGGGTATAATTCATTTCAAGTTACAGAAAAAAATTAAAAAAAGTAAAGAGCTTCCCTGTGCTTTGCACCATGCCATGAAAGCGTTAGGGGGAGTGGAGAAAGGGCCCCACACTTTCTTGATCATGGCCGAAGTGGGGGTGATATGATAAACACCACACCCCTGGCCACCTTTATGCCCCAGAGTTTTCTCCAGGTACCCACTTTATTCGATGCTGGGTGGGAGCCGGAGCCACTTGAACAGGTGGAAAAAAATCCTGGTTCTCTCCCACCAGGGATCGAACCTGGGTATCTTGCATGGTAGTCAGATGCCCTAATGACTGAGCTACCGTGGCTAAAAAAAAACAAAAACAGAAAGCTTGTTATATTTATTGTTAATAAGATGTGACATAAATAAAGAAATAAAGTTCATTCAGTTAGTATCCAAACAGAATAACAAAAGTAACAATTACATTAAATATATTGAAAAAGTGAATGTGAAATGCAGGAATCTGGTTGTTTTTCTACCATTTAAACCAAAGAATAAATTGTTCCACAGCTTTCAAAATAATAATAATAATAAAAAAATAGAATTGTATGTGAGAGGTTGCACATTTATACTTGACAAAAAGTTTCATTAACTTTTAAAGGTTTTTCTTGAAAAAAACATTAACTGTATGAAATGTAAAAAAAAAAGAAAAATGAAAAACATATGCTCGATATTCACTCATCTGATGAATGGAAGGATATAATATAAATTATCAGTACAATATAAAAAGAAAAAAATATTTTATAAAATACCTATATGATTTCCGTGAAACTACGTTTCGGGATGTAACTACTCCCTTCATCAGGTAGATAGCCTATGCCAATTTAATTATACCATTGGCTGCATCAAACAAGACATGGATCAAGAGGTATGGTCAAAATGGATAAAAAGGTTGAAATGTGATTTAAGGCAGCTGAACATGTGTAGGTGCCTTATTCCTACCATTACGTTGGAAACCTAATGTAAAAATCGGTAAAAACAGTCTAAACAAATGTTCTAAAACACGTTAAAAACACTTTTCCAGTAGTGACTCGGTGAACGCAGTACAGCTGTCTATGGAGACCTCTCATGGAATGCCGGAAGTTGTGCAGTGTTTTTCCCTCTTACTCCCTTTCCCCCCCTACTTCCATTGGGTTACGTCATATCTAGCTCGAAATCTATTATTTCGCGAGACGCGTTGATCACAGCTGGGGTGACCTGGAAGCCGATTTTTTCTCTAGTTGTATCCCACCTTTTGAACATTTTAATCCATTTTTCATCAATGTTCCCGTCTTCTCTGTTTAGTTTATTGTCCCTCCCTTTACAGATATACGCTGCTTCGTATACATTCCTACTTAATGGTTTAAGATCAACTCTCATTATTTCTCGCTTCTGAATTTCATGTTGTTCCTCTATCACATGTTCTGATAGTCCCGTTCTTGGGGTTCCTTCTTTTATGTCTTTGTCATTCTCCCCCACCTAATTTTCATGCTCCGGCCAGTTTGACCTATATATTCTTTATTACACGAACATGTTATATTATAAACTCCTTTTTCATTGTAACGACCTTGCGTGCTCGCCACATTTAACGACCCTGCGCGGTCGCAATATTGTATTTTGTTAACAAGGTTTGGATAAAGAGTGCATGCTAAAAGTCCCTGCGAAGTGTACACTTTTAGTTTAAATGTGTTAACGGATCCACCTCTACGTTTATTAGCTTCGACCCTGCGTGGTCGCTGTATTCGGTGAATGTTATCATTTATTGTCATTTATACTGTTCAATTTGTTGAAGAGTCCTGCGAGGCTCAATATCAATTGTATTGTCTGAATGCACACAGTTTTAGTTTATATTGACACGTGCAACTAGTGATTTTCCCACTAGTGTTTTCTTAATGTCACTTCCTGGATGTTTCTCAGTATGAAGGTTGCAATATGTAAAAAAATGAGTTAGCAACACGTACTTATAGTTAAAATTTTCACCACCAATGCGCCACCCCCGCGAGTATAAAGCCAGCGCAGCGAGGCCCGAAGTTCAGTTGGCTCCCTGATGTCAACGGGCAAACTTCCAGGGTTAACTGGCCTCCCAGCCTGAAGACTAGAAGCCATCCCAGAAGGAAGGAAGGAAGGAAGGAGTAAGAAGAAAGATGAAAGAAAAAGAAGAGCCTAGCAGCAACCTACCTACCTGGTCCGCTCGCTTTGGCTGATAGGTGCTCAGATACTACCTGCCCGGCTTGACTGGGAGCACCCGGATCTTCTTTTCTAACCTGCCGTCCCTGCATAGGAGACACCAGGTGGCTTGCCAACTCCCCGCTAACATGGGGGGGGGGGGTCATGGCAATCCTTGATCCTTTTACCCAGCGCCCGCTATTTGGGGTACCGATTGGTTTCGGCCAATTCCCAGCTGTGGTTGAGGGTACAACCTACTCTGTCTTTCAGGCCGTGACAACTGCGGCGACCAGGCCCTAAATAAAATTTAGGTCCCCATACTCCCCATTGGCGCCTCACTGCGAGGAATGAATTGGATGTTCCCTGTCCCCCCCCCCCTTTTCTCTTCCAGTATAAAGGTGGTACAGGTAAATGCACATAAGGGATACAGGTAAAGACTCGTGTGCTAAGGGACATCTTTGTCTTCTGATTATAATAAACTTTATATATATATATATATATATATATATATATATATATATATATATAATATATATATATATATATATATATATATATTATATATATAATCCTGGTTTAATCTTTCTTTACATCCAGCAAACCCTGAGATATTTCTGAGTCTTCGTACTATGACTGAATCAGTTAGCACATATGGGTAAACTTTTGCCGACCACCCAACTGCAGGGTTTAGCATGTTGAACGCAACCAGCACCAGTACTCCTGCGCTGTGGTGCTGAGCTCTGCGTGGGTGAACGTTGCATAATTTTCCGTTTTATTCTCATTTTCTTTTCCATCCTTTTATAGTGTGTGAAATGTTTCTCTACCGTTCGTGGTGCCCTCATCCCGCATTTAATTCCAAATTCTTTAGCTACTCTTTCTATCTTTTCTGAAATTCCTTTGAAATACGGAATGCCGATATATTTGTATTTCTTATTAATTTTGTTTTCTTGCATCTTTTTTCCCTTATCACTGTTCATTTCTTCCCCCTCTCCCCTATCCTTTTTACATATCTTGTGCGCTTCTTCCTGCGTATCTTATTCAGATGTTCCTCTTTGTATCCATTCTTTTTCCCCATCCTATAGATCCATTCTTTCCTTCTCGTTTTTTTGACTGCATAATCGTATTCCCCAAAAAAGTTAAGAAAGACGTTGTGTTTTGTTCTTTTGGCATGTTCTGACTTGCTATGAATGTATAAATATCCGGCAAGGGTTTTATGAAAAACCCCGGTTTTAATTTTCGTTCCGGTTCTGATGATTTTTAAATCTAAGAAGCCCATTACATCCTTTGCCATCTCTTCTTTTGTGAATTTAATTCGGGGGTCAGCTTTTCCCCCTATAATCAGAACATCATCGACATATCTCCCGAAATATTTAATATTTCCTACCATTTGTTCTAAGGCATTTTTTTCTATAAAATGCATGAAGATCCCCGATGCAATCCCTGAAACAGGGTTGCCCATGGCTAGTCCCTCTTTCTGTATGTACACTTCTTCATTAAAACTGAAATAGTTATATCTAGTACATAGGTAAAACCACCGTACATTTTCCCAAGCTACAACTATATCTACTCCTTTTTCTCTAAGCCATCTAAATAAACAGTCGGCTGCTTTGTCTCTCGGGACGCTAGGGTAGAGGTTTACCACATCAAAACTCATTATTTGATCATCATTATCTAACTCTAGATTTTTGATATTCTCTTTTACTTCCTTAGAATTATTAATACTGAATTCTGTGTTATTTCCCACTTCTTCAATTTTAGTGACAAGAGTTTTTGCTAAGTTATATCCAGCCAATGGTATAATTAAATTAGCATAGCCTGTCTACCTGATGAAGGGAGTAGTTACATGCCGAAACGTAGTTTCACGGAAATCATATAATCACCAACGTAAGTACATCCATATGAATATAATATTATTATTATTAATAATAATAATAATATAAATAATAATAAATCAGTTAATTTTTTATTAATTTATAATAGTTTTAATTTATCATAATAAACATACCCATGTTAATAATCATTTTTATTTAAGTGTTCTAATTAGTATTATATTATTGGGAGGTTATACTTTTTCTTATTTATTTTATCACTGGCCTGACTGCTTCCCCTAAAGTAGGAATTGTAGCTTTCCTGGTGACATGATTAGAACAGGTTAAATTGGAATTGGCTTCCAACGTTTGGAGTCCTATATTGCTCTCATCTTCAGGGAATGTTAATTTAAGACCAAGCATGAGGTTAAATGTGTGTGCATTGAGAAGTGGAGCTTAGATTCTGTCTTGTGTATGCTTCACTCTGAATGTTCAAATATAAGGGTGTTTCTAAAGGTCGTTTACAACGCTTGGGAGGTGATTCCTCACACGAAAACAAGCAAAAAGTCTAAGTTCCATTTTTACGACTGAGGCTTCGTTTCCGAGATAGGAGCCTCGCAAAAGGTGACAAAGTGAACGTCACACCTAACTGGGACGAATACTATCACAGATAGAGAGGCGGTTCCAAGGGAATCATAAAGGAATCGTATGTGCTCAGTCCGGAAGTCACTATGAAAAGTTCACTGCACGCATGCGCAATGGAGTCCTCAAAGGAATTGGGGATTTCCAGCAACAACAATGCATGGAAAAGGTATGTAACGCAGCAAGAAGGACCGTGACAATGAGAAATGCGTTCAAGACAACACATCCCGACCTCAAACATCAAAACATGACCACCGAACACAAAATCCGAAAAGTTGAGCACGGTTGCATACCCCAGTTACACGCGAGGAATGAACGAATCATGTCATGTGGCATACGAGAGACAGGAGGAGGGAAAGAAAAACACAATATCAGATGATTGCGACAACTACGTAATATCCCCCCCCCACACACACACAACAAACAACAAATGCTACAATATCTTACGCACAGACAGTCCGTGTCACTGTACACCAACTGAAGATGTCACTTTCACCACACAAAGGGGGTGGGGAGCAATGCCAAAAGTGTTCGCACGCGATCATTGTGACGTAAAAGAGACCAGTTTTGGAAGCGCTGCACAGGCAAGTCTGGCTCTCATAGTCTACGTTTGACCTTCATGACTGCTGTTCCCGCGAGAGGAGCTCGAAGGGTTGGTTCTCTCCGGCAGTCGTCCCAATCGTGTTGCAGGTGCTGGGATATGATCAGCAGTTCGCTCTAGGTTGTCATACGCATTGAAGAGTACTAGTATGTTGCATTGAAAGAAGTTGACGTGGTGGAGTGGGCAAGTCAAGTATCGCAACAATTGGTCTGTGGTGTTCGTACGGTGATACGGCCAATTTGTGCAGTGTGCCAGTGTTAAACAAAAACAATACTTTGCAGTTCCAGCTCCCTATTACACAGATGGCTGCGTATACGACCCAGCAGCTAGCAGACATGCATCTCATGTATGGGGAGGCACGTGGTAATAGCCGTGAGGCAAGGCGTCTTTATGGAGAACGCTTTCCACATAGACGTTTACCGTCTCACACCTTCTTTCAGGTAGTGGACAGTCGACTGCGTGAAACAGGGTCAGTGTTACCACCGCGACAAGAAGTTGGAAGACCCCGAAGTGTACGCACACATCAGTTTGCAGAAGATGTGTTAACAGCGGTCGCAGAACATCCTGGCACCAGTACGCGAGTGCTCGCTCGGGCACGAAACACGTCTCATGTGAATGTTTGGCGAGTGTTGTCAGATGAAGGAATGCACCCTTTTAAACTGCAGAAAGTACAAGAACTGTTACCTCGTGACTTTCGCCCTCGTATGGAGTTTTGCCAATGGTTGTTGCATCAGCTGGACACAAACCCTCACTTCGGGGCAAACGTATTGTGGACAGATGAAGCCATTTTCACCAGGATGGATGTCTTCAATAGTAGAAACAGTCATGTATGGGACTTTGACAACCCACATGCACTTTTTGTGGCCCATCACCAGCACAGGTTTTCAGTGAATGTGTGGTGCGGGATAGTACATGATCATTTAATTGGACCATACATTCTCCCTGTTCGCCTGAATGGTCGCACGTATCATGCATTTCTTAGTGAGGTTCTGCCTGAACTGTTGGAGACCGTACCTTTGGCACTGCGGCAAGAAATGTGGTACCAACACGATGGTGCACCAGCTCATTTCGATCGTAATGTACGACATTTCCTGCATGACGTGTTTCGCAATAGGTTCATTGGTAGGGATGAGCCTGTGCCTTGGCCACCGAGGTCGCCAGATCTCAACCCTCTCGATTTTTTCTTCTGGGGAGAAATGAAAACCCTCGTATACGACACACCTGTCACATCAGCTGAGGACCTCGTTGCTCGCATCAACGTCGCCGCCGCGACGGTACACCTGGCTTGTTTGCTCGTACTCGACAATCCTTGATTCGTCGCTGTCATCTCTGCGTAGAAGTAAACGGCAGACATTTTGAAAACCGTCTGTGATTATTGCCCTCGGCAAATACCAGTGAGAACACTTTTGGTATTGCTCCCCACCCCCTTTGTGTGGTGAAAGTGACATCTTCAGTTGGTGTACAGTGACACGGACTGTCTGTGCGTAAGATATTGTAGCATTTGTTGTTTGTTGTGTGTGTGTGTGGGGGGGGGGGATATTACGCAGTTGTCGCGTGTAAAAATACACGTTGTCGCAATCATCTGATATTGTGTTTTTCTTTCCCTCCTCCTGTCTCTCGTATGCCACATGACATGATTCGTTCATTCCTCGCGTGTAACTGGGGTATGCAACCGTGCTCAACTTTTCGGATTTTGTGTTCGGTGGTCATGTTTTGATGTTTGAGGTCGGGATGTGTTGTCTTGAACGCATTTCTCATTGTCACGGTCCTTCTTGCTGCGTTACATACCTTTTCCATGCATTGTTGTTGCTGGAAATCCCCAATTCCTTTGAGGACTCCATTGCGCATGCGTGCAGTGAACTTTTCATAGTGACTTCCGGACTGAGCACATACGATTCCTTTATGATTCCCTTGGAACCGCCTCTCTATCTGTGATAGTATTCGTCCCAGTTAGGTGTGACGTTCACTTTGTCACCTTTTGCGAGGCTCCTATCTCGGAAACGAAGCCTCAGTCGTAAAAATGGAACTTAGACTTTTTGCTTGTTTTCGTGTGAGGAATCACCTCCCAAGCGTTGTAAACGACCTTTAGAAACACCCTGTATACTCGTATAAGGTCCTATGCACCATTGAATAGTGACGTAACAACCATCAATGAATGCTACAACAGACTGTCCCAACCAGAAAAATCAGTACTTGGAGAACACAGCATTACCGAGGACCATAGAATTTTATTTTCAAACCTGAAAATCATAGCCGAATGTACTTGTTACTCGAACGGAAGAGTCAGGACACAACTATAAGGAGTATAGCCATTGTTCGAGAAAACATGAATCTCAACTGAGACGTGGGATTCCAGATCTGCCTTGCCTGGAATCCACTACTCCATAAATGCAAGACATCTGCCAACAGAACACGGGGATCCAGAGTAAACCAATCACAATACAGAGTCTAAGCTCTGCCTCTTAAAGCTTGGCTGAACCTTTGGCATTTGTTTTCGAATTTCATCTCCTTTCAAAAAATGGCTATATTATTTCAAAATCTGAAAAATTACATCTCCTTACAAATAGTTTCATGATTACGAAAATTTATTAAACTATTGATAATGTCTAGACAATAGTGAAAGCACACCACGCGAAGATCTAGAATGTTCTAAGCACATGTAAAACCCTGGCGTCCACCCAAGCCTTAATACATACATTTTTAACCTCACACTTGGTATCTAATCAATATTCCCTGAAGATGATAGCAATCTATGCACTCGAATCATTGGATGCTAACGCTGATTTAACCTGGCTGGTAAACTGAGAGCACTTGTTCAAAGAAACAAGTCAATTTTGTGCAAAATATCTTGTGTATATGTGATAGAATATACTAGTCTTAATGGAACATCTACTAACTTACATTTAAATATCCTCTGTTGTTTCACATGCATATGGACATGCAAAGAGTAACTAATGTGAAACTTGGAAAAAATTTTAGGGCAGGAGGGAGAATTTCAGTAACTTCTTTTCAGGATCCATGTAACAGCTCACTCTGAGTGCAAAACAATTTAAACCATAGAGCGGGGTCAGAAACCAGAAGGGACAGGGGATTCTCCCTCTACATTTACTTACCTGATAATAGCATAGCACATTTTTACTGGCTGTGTAAAGAACATTATCACTCTCTTGCATCAACATACAATTTTTTCATGACATATTTTTACTTTTATACTGCAAACAATAAATTATATAAAATGTTTCAATGTATGATTACAAAACAGTCAGAGGCGAAGCATCCGGTCATCGGGAGATACAGTGATGACCAAGCAAGATAATAAAAATATTGCATTTTAAATATTTTAGAGAAGAAGTAAAAAAAAAAAAGTCAGAATACGTGCATATTTGTGCGAAATAAGCCAAGCGACAGCATGAAACAGCTTGAAATACGCAAGAGATTCGCTAATCTTAGTGCATCGAAATGAGGGCCCATTACTACCCCTCATGCCGAACCCACCCGTCAAGTTTTCTATTGAAGGCAATGGTGTTAGAAGCCTCAGCTCATCGCAGAAATGGTGCGAATCCCTCTGGTTTCTGCCTGTGCCGAGAACAGCTGAACACTTCCGAACAGGCAGACCTGGGTCATAACAGGCCCTTTTTTTTAGCACCCATCCCCGTGTATACAGCCACGGCAGGGTTTCTCTGGAGCCATCAAGATTATTCTGCGTGTCCAGTGGCGTGCTCAAGGAGGGGTTGGTGAGGGTCATAATCCCTGCTTAGGCTCAATATTCTTAAAAAAGAAAAAAAAGATCGTGACAGGCAGGAAAAGATGGCAAAATGAGGAATTGAGGAATGACTACTAAAAAGTACATGTAATCCCCCCCTCCCCTTCGAAAATCCTGGGCACGCCACTGTGAATGTCTGCTATTTCCACTTGTTAAGAGGAAAAGCACATATTGAGCAATATGAAATCTGCTTTTCTTTATCAAAACAACAACAGGAGGCGAACCATCAAGGTTCTTACCTTTAAACACTACAGATGAGGTGTTTTCATTTCAGTTTCAATTATATTTAATAATTCTCATCGTATGGGATAGAATTATGTATTTTGTAGTTATAAGGTCTGTGGTATGAGCTTTTACATTGAATTGACAGTGTTCGGGACGTTCATCGCATAGAAATATTGTGCCCCTCCCTCCCTCTTCATTAAAACATCAACCATGACGTTTGGCAAATCTTGCAATAACTATGTAAAAATGTCACGCTTCGCTACTGAAAACATTCATTGTGAGGTACATTGCTATCAACTTCTATTTGGCGATCATATGGCCCTTGATCAAGTACAATACATCACTTTAAAAAATATACATAAAATACTCTATGTCATATACATTTGAAAACAATTCATTTCACAACTAATTTCTAGTAAATATCACATACCATAAAAGGATGGTCAAAATCTTCATCCATATCAGATTCATCTCCATCATCACCTTCATCATCATTTTGATGAGATGGACTCTGAAATTAAACAATTGTACACTTTAAAAAGTTCAGTGCATACTCACATTTCATTCTTAATTTGTGGGGAATTCAATAAGTGACAATTTTAATACACTTTGTATAAAGAGTACTTTGTTCTAAATACTATATGAAATTACAGCAACATTTATAACTCACTAGGAAAACCTTCCAAAGGAAAAAGGAAGATGATGATTCCTCAGCAGAAAATGAAGTCCGTCCATGGTTGTCAGGAGAATTGTCGAACCAATCTGTTTACCTCCCACAACCCTGTACCTACCAAAATTGTCATTGTTTATTTCAATATATATATATATATATATATATATATATATATATATATATATATATATATATATTATTAAAGAAATATCAGAAAACTTGTTATTTTTAGTTAATAACAGGAATACAGTAAAGTCTATTCGTATTCAAACAGAATAACCAAAGTAGAGACTGTGATTGATTTGGTTTTTGATTGAATTGGTGTTTTAAGTCCACTTTATGCACAGCAAGGCTAATCGGGACTGGACACACAGTTTAAAGAGGGATCCAAACCACTATGTGCCTCCGCCGGGTATCGAACCTGGGACCCCTTGATTACAAGGTGAGGATGCTATCACTATGCTATCGGGGAGGTCCTTTGTGATTGATTTGGTTTTACTTTGCTTTTCTGCCACTCTTGGCTAATCATGAAGATGAGGATGAGTGATGACATGATGAAATTGTCGAAGGGCATCGTCGGTACCAGGACCAATCATCTAGAGGTGCTGAAGGGGGGCAGAATGAAATTCAGGGGGTGCGATGTTGAGAATAAAGAAAACACGAAACATGCATACATGTTTCAACCACTAGATCAAATATCAATCAAATTTTAGTAGGTATACCTTCAGTAAAAAAAGTACCTGGAATTTGGCTGGTAAAAGTCCCACATTGGATTTATCGAGAATTTATTTTGTCCGTAGGATGGCAGCACTGTTCTGAATGACCACGCAGAGGGGCAGAGTAATCTATCCATCAGTTTGTGCATAGCAGCTGTTAACGTTAGTTGTGTTGACTAGTGTCCTGCGATTTGCAGAATGGAGACACATATCGAGCAAAGAATTTGTTTGAAATTTTGTGTTGCCAATGGACTGTCGTGTGCTGAATTGTTGAAAATGCTACAAAAGGCCTTTGGTGATTCGTGTCTGTTGAAAACACAACCGTATGCATGGTACAAGGCTTTCAAAGAAGGCAGAGAAGTTGTTGCTGATTTGCCCCGTTCTGGTCGAACTTCCATGTCGACGACTAACGAAAACATCAGAAAAATCAGGGCAATGGTGCTTGAAAACCGGCGTGTGAGTGTGAGAGAGTTGGCTCGTGAGCTTGGCATATCGCACATGTCCGTTCACAACATTTTGACTGATGTGTTAGGCATGAAACGCATTACAGCAAGACTTGTTCTGAAGGAGCTGAATTTCCTGCAAAAAGCACATCGCAGGGATGTTGCTGAAGACATAATTATGCCAGCCTCTAGTGACTCAACCTTCATGAAACGCATCATAACTGGTGATGAGACATGGGTGTATGAGTATGACATGCAAACAGGTCAACAATCTTCGTAATGGCACTTACAAAATTAACCAAAACCCAAAAAACCACACCAGAGTCGCTCAAAAATTAAGGTCATGCTCATTGTTTTCTTTGATTATTGTGGTGTTGTGCACTCAGAATTCATTCCAGCGGGACAAACTGTAAATAAAGAGCTTTATGTGACAGTTATGAGGAGTCTGCGTGAGAATGTTCACCGGAAAGGACCAGAGTTATGGAAAAACAATTCTTGGATTTTGCACCACGATAATATGTCGGTACACACACCGACTCTTGTTCGTGAGTTTTTGGCTAAAAACTCAACACATGTCCTTGCCATGTGATTTTTTCTCTTTTTGCGACTCAAGTTACCCCTTCGGGGAAGGCGTTTTGAATCAATTGAATCCATTAAAGAAAATTCGCAGAAGGAACTCAGGGCGATACCATCTACTGCGTTTGAAAAGTGTTTTGAAGACTGGGTTAAGCATTGGCATATGTGTGTTGCATCTGATGGGGCCTATTTTGAAGACGACAAAATAAATGTTGATGATTAACCACGTATTTTGTGTTTTATTCACAAATTCCGGGTACTTTTTGTATGTAGTAGTATTTATATGATAATGAAACTTAAGAATACTAACGACTTGCTATGTTCTTGCACAATGACGACATATTTGGAGATTTGGAAGGAACAACTTGTTCAAGGAAGGAAATGACATGAATATCCAGAGAATGTATTCCAGGGAGAAGCAAGCAAGGTATTTTTCCATGGAATGTGGGGAGGGTGGATGGTTGGAGGGGAGTAGGCACATTTTTCCCGCTAATAATGTTCCTTTAAAAAAACCACTCCTTCAGTTTGATGTTATCATGTTCCTGCAACACTATTATAGTAATTACTTAAATTACTGTAACTGAAATGAAAGTACATGTGTGGTGAAATATACAAATTTAGATTGACATCCATTTTTAAGATGAGCCGTGGCCAAGGTTGTAAATATACGGACACATGTTATAGTATTATTGAACTATGTAGTGAAATAGAAAATAAAATCACCCTTGCCTTCAAAAACACACTTTTGAACCTTTGCAATACAGCTAATGGAGGTACAAAATTCAGTTACTAATCAAATGGTAAATACAGTGACAGCGATTGGGTTCCAAATCTGGTGGGGCAATGTGTAAAAACACGGGGGGAAAGGGCAGTTTACTTTGCCTTGGTAGATAAGGTTTAATATAGCGCAGAGGCAAAAGTGGCAAAAAGTGGGTGGACCACTGCCCCCCCCCCATGTATCCCCTAATCACTGCCACTGGTTAAATAGGTTATACAGGTGATAGCAACTGCTGACTGTTCGGTTTATGTGTGTTGGGTAAAAGAAAGAAATGCTACCTCAAGTTTTGCTGTTTGAAAAACAAAATAATGCAATAAGTACAGTGGGATCCATGAGTATTATCGTGCAAATTGTCCATGACTATTTTCATTAATTTTTTCTCTTACATCCTATGAATTTTTAAGGGATGAGTTTTTATGTATGCTGGTGCAGAAGTTGTCAAGAGCTTGTTTTGAGTTTTCTTTTAATTCTTGAAGCGCTTATTGGGTCAAATAAAGTGCACGAACATGGTGGTGGACAATTTGCACGGTAATACTCATGGATCCCACTGTACAAAATCATTTAGCAACTTTCATGTAATTTTCAAGTCACTTTTTTCGACTATTTCACTCTTCTGAAAAGATAAGAGAGCTTTGTTATGTTCATATGCATTAATTTGATTGCCATGGACGTCTGCAGGATTTTTTCCAGGGAGGGGCAAGGAAGGTATTTTTTTTCCAGGGGGCAAACAAGGCACATTTTCTCCAACAAAAGTGTTGTTCCCTAAAAAAAATATTGCTTAAATTTGGATTTATGATGTTCATGCAATAATTAACACATATTATTGTGGCTGAAATGAAATTATATGTGTGAAATACATAATTTTTGCTTGACTTTAATTTTCCGGGGGGGGGCACGGCTCCCCTTGCCACCCTCCCAGACGCCCATGTTGATTGCAATTTGCATTGATACGAGAATTATGATCCTACGTGTTCATTTTACTCACTTCAATACCTAACATTCAGTGCTCGATAGGACAACGACATAATATGACACTAAGAGAGTTAGTGTTCAAAAAGTTTTGAAAAAGGAGTGCTGAAGTGTGTGCGGATGAAAATTAAGGGGTGTCAAACACCCCTTTGCACACCCCTGGTGCAACCCCTGTCGAAGGGGCACTATCAAAAACTATGCATGCCCAGGATGGGATTTGAACCTGGGACCCCTGGCATTGTACGTACCATGCTTTGCTAAGCACTCTGCCATAGAGGTCGGCAATAGATACTGTGTTTAAATAATAAAAAAGTTAATTTAAAGGGAAGGGGAAGGAGTATGCTCCTAACCTTCTGTTAGTTATGGCTATGGTCACAACTCATATATAAGTAAAGTTATATTGGAAAATACAGATAACTTGTGCGATTCTGGTAACCAGTTAAATATTTATATTGCACAAGAGAAAGCAACACATTACTAAGCTTTCTATGTAAAGTAACAACAATGGTAATGTTACATTTGGAAGCAAAGTAGCTGTAATGGTAATATTATTTTCTTAGCAACTTACTCAACTTTGTTTATCAGTAGCTCTCAAAATACTGGATAATACCAACAGTTATCATTTTCAGTAGGAATTGATTCTGGTACACCTTACACAGCAGATTCAGTCTTATGGTACCCTATTCAGGAATCATTTATTGTAATGTATTATAATTTGAAATATGACTGTCTTAAACATTACAAGAGGAGGTATCAGTGGTGTGGTGTTACTTTTTCAAAAGTGTTACCGGCCATCAAACGTTATCATCTCTACCCTACTCCTCCCCCCCCCAAAAAAAAATATGCCTTTGATCTAGATTTTTGTTCATTTCGTTCCTTTTTTCCAATCTGCTCAGTGACTTAGCCACAATCATTCTTATAAAGAACAAACACTCATGAGAGAGTTACCGCGAAAATCCAGTGAATAGTGGTCAAGCCTTGTCAATTCTTCATCTCTGTTTCTTTGCAAGGAAGTGGAAAGGGGAAGAAGAACCACACATGTCTTGGGTCAGTTTGACGTTAGTGCGGTAAGCAGACGACAGAGTTCTGTTCCTCCAGCGGTGGAAGTACTGTGCGTACTAGTGTTTCCAACTTAGTTCTTTGGAGCAAGGTTTGTCCAAATCATGAATCGCACCAAAACTTATATTTTCGTCTAATACCTAACTGGTCTCAGTTGTAGTTAAATCCAGCCTTGGCTTTGCAGTCTAGCTCTAGTTGCTTCACAGAAATAGTATCCCCATTTTAGGCCGGATTTAGCTCTTCTCTGCCAATCCAATGTGACAACACTGGCCTGTGTCCGGCAGGCCTGACTGGTAACTGGGCCCCTAAACAGACATATGGATAACCCCATAGCACACTTGCCCCAAAGTCCTTCCCCGCTCTTTCCTTGCATTGGCACCTTCTCCTCTTGTTACCTCTTGAGGGTAGCGGTACGGCCTCCCTCTTTGCTTCTGTCGACTGCAGAAAAAATGTCCTCTGCAATATAGTCTCGACTGCAATGCTGTCGGTTAATGTATTTAACAATGTTGTTATTTAATTGAAAAAAACTTTTTAATTCTTTTACATTTTGCTGTTACCTGTGGTAACACCGGTTACATGCATGCCACGCCACACCTCTGGAAGGTATATAAGCATATTGAGAAGAACAACAACTGAATAGTCTCCAAATCGCTGGCTGAATACTGTTTTGTCATATCTCTACTTTTTGTCGGGAATGATCCAGTGGCGTAGCATGAGCATTTCGGATGGGAACGCCAAGTTAGAAGGAAGGGTAGGCCTTTTTTTTTTTTGCTTAAGAGTTTACTTATGGAATTAGCCGACATATGTATTGTCTATTTAAAATCACAATCTCATTGTGTTTATTACATTAAGTCAGCCGAGTTCCGATAAAACATGATCCATGCTTGGTTTATGTAGAAAATAAGATGCCTCAGTGCGCAATAAATGCTTGGAGCACTGCTCTTTATACCATTTTTAATTAGATTGCTCAAGTCAGAAACACCGCACACCATTCGGAGTATTTTGCTCCACACGTAACACATGTGTAGCAAAACAGTATTTTATAATCAAGGAAACCTTTCGGCATGACGCAAGTAATTAAAAAACCTAGCTCAATCACAAGTGCCTTTAGAACAACAGTAGACTTCATTGTTGTGGATGATACAACTATTGAATGATTTGGTTTATTTTATTTCGCTTTCTATCACTTTTGGCTAATCGCAAATATGAATATGAGTGATGATATTGATGAAGTTGATGAAGAGACACTCACAAAGAACAAACATGCGTAGGCTCGGGATTCGAACCGGAAACCTCTCGCGCTGTGCAAAACACACTGACACGAAAGGGAGTGGATGATCCAACAATCGTACACTCTACTGACGTAACAGTGCCTATTAGTAGTAATTCAGAGTTTCAGACCACTGTTTATTGTATCTTGAGAATGCTGATAAACATTTTAAAATAATTTTGTCAAGAGATCATACAATGTTAAGAGTTTTGAAACGAATACTAAACATTTCCACTGGCACATTATTAGGCAGTTAGATACTAACGAAAAATATTTTTTTAAATAAATAGTTTTGTGGGTTAGGTGGTAAAGCAAGCAGCCACAGGCTGAACTTCTACCACGAGAACTTTATCAACTTGTTTGACAAAATCTTTTTTGTTCCTTTAGTTTTTAATGCACTTCACGGTTCTTGCGATAAATTACATGATGCAGTGGTCATTAAAGAAAGATACGTCAGTCAATATTGCTTATTGTAGCATCACACAGCATGAGCAGAGGCACGAGCGCGAAAAACCGGGTAGGAATTCTTCTGTCGTCTTCATCGGAAGTACAGCACCTTGAATCAGAAGGCAGGAAAGATCACATGGCCCCTAGAGCCAATCAGGTCTCCGTACGCCCGCATATGGCGAGAGCATTTCGCCCGTGCTGTAGAGATCCAAGCCACAAGCTTTCCCTCCTTCTCTCTGCTTAAAGGCAGGCATGGTCCTGTACGCCAAACCTAGCCAGCGTCCGGCAAGCAAAGACATTAGAAAAATGCTACAAGGAGAGCTGTTAGTGGAGCGTTGTAGACGGATCACGAAAAATAGCTTTTATAATGCCATTATGCTCAAACATGTATATAATTAGTCACGTTTTACTTTATATTTACAGCATTTACGCATTTTTAAAATTTTAAATCAGGGAACGCCGGGCATATGGGCGTATTAGGACGCTACGCTACTGGAATGATCATGTCGAGTTGATGACATTATCATGTTTCATACAGGTTAATGCATCACGTTTGAAAGTAACAAATATGGATTTCAAGTGATGTGAATTATCAACATTAGTAAAATGCTTGCACAAATTGTGTAGTGTATTCAAAATCCACATAAATCTAACTTCAATCAGCTCTCCTGAAGAGTTAGTGCAGATGGACATACAACACAGTATTCATCCAGCGAATATAATATTTTATGAGTGAAATTTACTACAACAATCAACTATACAAGGAAAAAAAAAAAAGAATTACCTCCATTTCTTGAAGTCTTCTTTGCAATTGCGAAATGATGGCATCTCTTTGTTTTACTTCTTGCTCAAGAGACTGGAATTGATCTTTAAACTTATTCTGCATTTCTTCCTAAAAGAAAAGTGTCATAGAACATGAGTCATATTGTCACTTAAGAGAGACAATACAATATCTACAGCTTGAATTTGCAAATTCAGGTCACCATTAAGTGTTTATTGCATTTATTGTATTTTTTAATTTTTATATCATTATTCCCCTCTCTTTGAATCAGTGCTCGAAGTGGAAATTCCTAACTGGAGGATGCTTGGTCGATTTGGGGATAGGTGGGGAGGATCCGTATATATATCAACATGAAGACATTGCAGCAGGTGGTGGGATTCTTATGCAAATTATCC
The DNA here is from genome assembly GCF_977018435.1 of Lepisma saccharinum. Taxonomy (NCBI): domain Eukaryota; kingdom Metazoa; phylum Arthropoda; class Insecta; order Zygentoma; family Lepismatidae; genus Lepisma; species Lepisma saccharinum. The sequence continues at coordinate 6,016,849 of NC_139246.1, forward strand.
TAGCAGGGGGGATAATGCTTCATGATTTTTTTTCCCTCACACTTTGAGCACTGCTTCGAAGGTGAATTGTAATGTTGAGTATGAATTGTGAATTGAGTGCCTCAGCAGATAAAGATCCCATGTCATTCACTAGTGGATGTTTTGCTTCTGCCTGTATCTAATAGTTTGTATTATCTAGAGTGAATTCTTCTAACTTCCAGTCTTGTGCCTATCTCACTACAGAAGCATTTACAAACGTCTGTCTATTACCTTTTATAGGAAGCACATTGCCTTGACCTTAGAAAGCTAACACGTCATCTGGCAGACTACGCATGTGGGGTCGTTTTCTTGTATCACCCACTTCCACTAAAATCTTCAGCTCCCCGTTCCATGCACCTTCATTTGGATCAGAGAGACTGACAGAGAAGAATCTGTGTCCTTTTACAAGCATTCCTTCAGTGTGTTTTTAATGGTTTTTAATTTTGCGTCATCTAGCTGGCGAAACGTTAGTGTCTACATACACCAAAATTTCCACAAAAACTTCATAAGATTTTGCTATCATCCTGAATGTGGAAATGCAAAAAAATAATTCAGATGCTGAACAACAACAAGGAAGGAAAATTTGTGAATTCTGACCCTCAAGCAAGAAGAGGATGACCAGTTTCTTTTGCTGCAATTGTTCCAAAGCCATGTATGGTGAACAGCAGTCAATGTGTTGTTTTGAGTGCACACATCATTTATAAAAATGTAATTTTGCATTCCTGCCACACTATTCATGTATTTGGAAGCAAATTCCAACTTTTGTAGTAAATTTAATTGTTTTTGTAAAATTTAGGCTATGATTTAACTCTGAAGAAATCAGTAGTCCAGCAGATAAATGGTTAGCTTTAACGTTGTTTGGCACAGGACACATTAGCTTTCTAGGGTTAAAAATACTTTTCCTTTAAAATTGTGTCTTTGTGGCATGGGTCTCAGTGGAAAACACTGAGCTCCTGAAATAATAAAATAGACAAAGGAATAAACACAGTGAAATGTTTATACCTTACGTAGTGGCTTTGCTAAGTGGGGTCAGGGAATCATACTTATCTCCTCCCTCAGTTTCAGAGACAAAATTACTTTTAAAAAAATCACACTAGTGTGTGTTCTGTGTTAATACCTGAATATGTGCAAAATATTGAAAAATAAACTTCTACGATACAGAATTATAAACAAATCTTTGCTCTGATTTATCTATCTTAAACATTAATCAAAGTCGATGTATTTATTGCAATGCTCACTCTTTTATGGCCTTTGCTATGAATGCCGACAATCAAATTGTATTCGTGCTGTAAGGAGCTAGGATAGGTGCAGCTATGTAACATGTAAGACTTTTGTGTTCTTTGCAGATTTCAGAAGAAAAGTTACATAAAAAAATCACCAGTTCATTAAATTTGTTTTTATGGAAATCACTTTATGTATGGCGTAAATAATTTGGTAATTGTGAACACTGGTGATGCAATCTGAGATGGAGGATGCGAACTCAAAACATCCTTTTTTCTGGAAATTCCTAACATTCACTGATACTATTGAAACAATGGAATTCAATCAAGGCAGACACAGCACAAAGAAGCATATTGTTAGATGCAGAACTCATAATTTTTTTGTAAAAGTAGAGTAATGAACTAGACACAGCACAAAGAAGCATATTGTTAGATGCAGAACTCATAATTTTTTTGTAAAAGTAGAGTAATGAACTAGACTATGCTAGACATGTAAAATTTCTAGGATTGATCATTGATGATAAATTAAATTGGGCATGTCATACTGACTATGTCTGTGGTAAACTCACCAAAAATCTTTATCTATTGAAAATCCTTTCACAATATAATATCAAGGAAATCAATATGAATATTTATTGTGATCTCATTTATCCTCACTTAGAAAACTATAATATAGCTTGGGGAGGAGCAGCTCATGTACATACAAAAAGAGTGTTTACACTACAGAAAAGAGCTTACATGCAAAATACCATCCAGATCGACATGCAGAATTACCTTTTGCGAAAACAACATTATGACTTTATACTTTCTGTATGTTTATAAATCTATTATCTATGTACTTAATGACAAAACACAATTTAGAAACAAAGAAATTCATGGACATAATACAAGACGAAGACAAAACTTCCATATCCAGACTAACAGATTAACTCTGACAGGCAGATCACCACATTCTTCAGGTTTAAAATTTTACAACAACCTTCCCTCTTGGCTAAAAAATACCACTCCCTTAAAGAAAAAATTGCAGCTAATCAAAAAATTCCTCACAGACAGAGCTCTGTATAATAATAGTGAACTATAAATTAGACCGAGTACAAGTATCAAGTATACAATGAAAATCAATAATGTCATAGAAGGAATAATGTATCTCTAATTTTTAAAAATCATGCATGTACTATATATATATATATATATATATATATATTCTACAAGTATATATGTTTATCATTGTTTTTAATATTGTGAATATAATGTACAATTTATGTAAACTTCTTTATCACATATGTGCAGCATCTAAAAAATTTTGTTTTTATACTGTAATAGCTTGCATACCATAGCTTATATTATATTTTCATGTATCTGACGAAATCCATACCCATGCAAAATGGGTCAAAATCAAAAAGTTATCTATCCCATAAAAATAACCTCCAGGAAAATTTTCATAAATATCTGTTACATTTGTCAAATCATAAGGTCTCGGAAGGTTAAAAAAGTATCATAAACTTGTAAATTTGAATAAATCTTAAAATTTTGGGGGATAAGTGCCCTCTTGCCCCTGCCAAGTTATGCCTACATGTGTATGTGTGTAGAAAATCTCCTCTATTATCTTGACCCTTTAGCAGTGGAAAAAAAATCAAGAATCCACATTAATAGCTTTTCAGTTGACAAAAGGACCATCAGAGATTTATCCTGTTGAGACCGTATGTTGTTGGACTATGTCACCATCAATTAAACATTTTGAGTGTAGAGGTATTTGCTCTGTTTGGTGACGAAAAAATTCAATGACTAACTTGTTTGAAACATACTCTGACAATTTCCCATCGGTCGGTATTGCTGCTACAACCATTGGCCATCGTCGTCTTCTAAGAGAACCAAACCCAACAACCCTAACCTAAGCACCGCAGATTATTTACTTCCCCAAAAAGCTACCAGCCAATGGGAATGCTTGAAACAGGTGTAGCAGCAATCACTACCCTTCCCATTCTCCAAGTCCATGATGTTTTTTCAAAGCTTGAAACAAAGCGAAATATCTGGCACCACTGTTGCCTGCACACAGTGTACTGCCTAGAATTTTTGAAAGGGTGGGGCGTTACCTATACTTTTAGTACTCAGTCCTCATTTTGCCATATTTCTCTACCTTGGCATTTTAAAGGAATACTGGGCCAGGGGGGAGGTATTGCCCCCCCACCAAGCCCCTTTGGGTATGCCACTGCCTGCACAGTCCAATGTCAGTACTTTTGTCTATTTTTATTTTTTTAAAGATAGATATAGTTATTTTCCTGTAGTTTACGGTTATTACAAGCATAAGAAAACAGTTTTTCGTTGTGACGTTTCAGGAGAACACACACTCCCTTCATCAGACATTTATTTTCATTTTGACTAAAGATACAGTTATAACAATGGTTAGAATTTTTTTAAACAAAAAGAATCCCTTATATAATGGATGTTGTCAATGTTACATTGTTGTAATATAGCAACTTAACTGTGAAAAGAAGCAGTCTATTTTACTTTTATTTCAGATAAAAAAAATAATTGATCACATTATTTTTTTATTTAAAATTATGAATCCCAAATATCATCAGGTAATTCAAAGTCATCATTGTTTTCACAAAGTCTCTTGATGTTTTCTGTTATGCTCATAATAACCGTAAACTACAGGAAAATAATTCTACAATGAAACCAATGCGTACATACAAGAAAAACTATTATAGATATAATTAGTATAGAATAAGTTTGATCTTACTTACCAAACGTATCTGTATAACCTGCTGAATACTGACAAGGATATCAGTCAAATATTCTTGTTGTTGTTCAGTAGTCAGTGTTAGAGGGTGTTGAATTATGTCTTTTCTTGCACTTTCAATTGCAGTAACACAAGGCACAGGTGGCTTTGTAATAGATTCAGTCACTTCAACTGCTTTGAGCTGTTCACAGACGATACTATGGGGAGGGGAGGGTGAATGCAACGAACCTCTATCAAAAGTTACACTTTTAGTAAGTTTGCTGTGTCGAGCAGCATACCCTTCCACGGTCGGCGCTCGCATCAACTTGTGAATGTTCTCAGACACTTGTATCGACTCTCTAGAATCTTCGGAAGACAATTTTTTCAAAATGCTCTTGAGGTTTCTTCTCTCCAAAGTCTCATTGCCCTCTGGAGAAAACGGCGGAGAATTCAAGATGGCGGGAAAGTTGTCAGGTTCCAAATTCACTGGACTTACTTGAAGCATTGGCACTTTTTTACTAACACCGTCAGCTAGCGTGGCACCACTGACTGATGGGGTAGCTTCCGCACTGGTGGCGAGCATGGTATTGTCATGTATTGTCAATTTGGCACTTCGGTTCTTTTTTACCAGTAAATTCTCATTAAAATTTGCCTTAGCACTGTTTGCAGAGACTTGAGCTTGTTTTTTCTGGTCGAAAGTAGAAAAGTTTTCTGTTCCTGACACACTATACTTACCGCTAGTACCTTCAGGGGTAACAGGGATGGAAGAAGGCAAGCTTTCTTTGCCTTTTGGATGGAACCATTCCCTACTACTTACACTTTCTCTAACACCACTATTGTTCACTGTTCCCATTCTTTTACAAAATATGTTAAATCGCTCTTCCGTGAGTTCATTATCTGATTTTCCACTGTCTATAGTTTTGTCTATCGAATTGGACGAAACGGTAAGAGACAATTTGCTGCTCGCTGAACTATCACTACTATCCACATTTCTAGTTCGTTGGACGTACTCAATATCACTAACTTCGGATTTGCTTCTGGTCAATTGTGGCATAAACTCTGCATCAGAGAATGTTGCGTTACAGCTGTCCAAACTCGCACTTCTTGTCACCTTGGCAACTGTCTGCTCCAACTCAGCTAATTTTTGCCTTTCATTCAGAATCTTCAATTTTTTAACAAAGGGTAAGCCTGAATATTCTGGGGAAAGGTCATCTATGGACATATAAAATTTGGTTTCTTGTTGCAGCTGTAGCAATGTTGGCTTTTGTGGTTTTTTCACCTGAGTATCTGTTTTCATGGTAGATTCCTTATCTTCAGTTTCCTTCTGCTGATGTTCATGTTTTTTTGCATTACTCCTTTGATCTTGAGCAGGTTTCACTTCTTGATTTGTGTCTAGGTCTTCTTTTTTGATGTTTGCCTCTATGCTGCTTTGAACCTCGCTTTTATCGTCTGTCTGTTGTTTCTCTCCAAGCGTTTCTTTTTCCGTCTTGAGTTTCGTCTTTTTCTCTGGTTCTTCAGTGGGCAAGTCTTTTTCCTTATGCGGTTTCAAGCACTCCAAAGGTACTGTCTTTATTGAAAGAGTGTCATTTTCTTTCGGTGTACTTTTCACTGGTGCAGCCTCTGTCGAGATGTTATTTGCTTGTTTGATTTGCGACTTGTCTCCATCTTTTTCTTTCTGCAGTTTGAGTCGATCTAATAGTGACACTTTGCTGTGAACGTCTTTTTCCTTTGCAGATGTTGGCGTCGTTGGCGACTCCGTTGAAGAACTGTTGTCTGTGCTTTTTGCTTGACTCGCTGCTTCTTTGTCTTTCTGGAACTTTAGCTTTTCAAGAAACGAAATTTTAGTGTGCAAGGATTCTTCTTTGGCAACATACTGGGTCTTCACTGTAGAAGTTGGAGCAACAGATTCAGTACTTGACTTCATTGCATCTTTCGCTTTAGCTTTTCCAGCTTGCTCTTTCGCATCTTTTTCTTTGCTTGCTTGCTTGCTCTTGTCTTTCCCTAAAGGGATTATGTTACCAGCTTTGGTGAGAAGGACAGTTCTTGCTTTTGTTGGTGCCACTATGTCTTCAACTTTGTCAGATTTTGCTATCGTATGCACTTCCGAAGTTCCCGACTCAATTTTAATTTCTGAATCTTTCTTTTGTTTCACCTCTTGTTCTTCTTTTTCACGTTCTTCTTTCTGCTTCAACAGCTTCAACCTTTGAAATAATGGTAAACCAGCACCTATGACCTCTGGTTCTTGAGCAATATTCGTTGTACCAGCTGCGGCAACCTGTTGCTGTTTACGATCCCTTTCCTCTCTCTCTTCCTTCTCCTTGAGCAGCTTCAGCCTCTGGAACAAAGGGAGTCCTGCGCCGATCACCTCCGGCTCTTGCTTCTGGGATTCGGGACTTGTCACTTCCTCGTGTGAGGACTGTTGCTGCTCGTTACTGTTAACATTGCCCATTCTCTTCAAAACACCTTTGTTGCCAGAAGATGCCGATGATGGTGCACTTGGGCTGCTATCGTGACTTGTTGACGACTCTCCATGTAGTGTTCTGGAAAGCAACAATGTATAGTAGAAGCATAAGGCTGTTAACATATCACCATCTTGTGGTCAAGTAGAAGCCACAAATTGATGAAATCAACATTGCAAATGTAAGTGTACATCATGATCGAGAAGTCCCCATACTCCTACTTGCATGTATCATGTTGCGACTGTATTGAAATTGGCTGGTAATCTTTAATATTCAACTTTACATTTGTGGCCTCTCCGATGGCGCAGTTGTAGCGTCGTCGCCTTGTAATCAAGGGGTCCCAGGTTCGATACCCGGTGGAGGCACAAGTGGTTCGGATCCCACTTTAAACTGTAGGTCCAGTCCCAATTAGCCTTACTGTGCATAAAGTGGACTTAAATCAACAAATCAACCAATCAACTTTACATTAGCTTTATACTCACAGCTCAGATAGCACAGTAAGCTTGCTTCAAACTTGAAACAAGCTTTTCATGTAACGTGAACAAACTTGCTGCAAGCATATAGTGGCAAGCTCTAAGCTTCCAACAGGCTTGAATCAAGCCAACTAGTTACCACATGTCAAAATTACAGTAACCTTGACATTACAAGCTTGCTTGAAGCTTGTCACAGAAAGCTGCTTGCTTGATACAAGCTTTTCAAAACCAACTGTCAGCAAGCTTCATATCCAACTGGTGTTGACAAGCTACAAGCAAGCTACCACAAACTTGCCACAAGCTACAAGCAAGCTACTGCAAGCTTGCCACAAGCTTTCATGCTATCTGGGAGGATAATTGGATATATCCAACTGGTGTTGACAAGCTACAAGCAAGCTACCACAAGCTTGCCACAAGCTACCACAAGCTTGCCACAAGCTACCACAAGCTTGCCACAAGCTACAAGCAAGCTACCGCAAGCTTGCCACAAGCTTTCATGCTATCTGGGAGGATAATTGGATATATCCAACTGGTGTTGACAAGCTGCAAGCAAGCTACCACAAGCTTGCCACAAGCTACAAGCAAGCTACCGCAAGCTTGCCACAAGCTTTCATGCTATCTGGGAGGACAATTGATAGTGAACTAACTCAACCTTATGATTACAAGCCCTAGGACGTTCATGACTGTAGGTGTTTAATATTAGAGAGTTTAAGTATGCAGACATAGACCTCACCAAAGTCCTTTTTAACAATCTCAAATTTAATGTATAGATCGGCACTGTGAGGATACACATATCCATACCCCATTTCAAAGTCAAATGTAAAGTTTTCAAGTATGTTATACTGTAAATAGATAAATACATATGTTATAATAAAGTATCTAACTTATATCTAGAGGCAATATCTATTATGTTAATCTAGGACTTATCTCTGGCACTCTGAATATTTGCCACAAGAAATTGTTCCACAATAATAGAAGCTTTTATGAACTTTGATGTGTTTATATATGAAAACAATATCCCTTCTGTGGTATACTTTATATATTCTTGATATTTCAGTGCTTCAAATGAGCATCTGGTTGTTTGTCAAAGATTTAGGTGAACCACATTATATTCATCATTGATCATCATCTGCACATGTTCATTTTATATTCACCCTTAAAAGAGTTTGACTCTATTAAAGTCAAAGATAATTTCACCCTGTATAATTTCATTTAAAAATAATGTAAAAGTACAGAATTTTTCATAATATTTAGTTCTATTGGACCATGAAAATTGAATGTATATTGTGGGAAAATATAAAATTTGGAAACGTAATACTGAGATTCAACTGCTACACATTATAGTATTTTTCACTAGGGGCTCATGAGGAGTAGGGTTACCAGATCACTACAAGGAAAAAGTAGGACATGCTGTCCCAAAATGTAGGACTTTAACTCAAAATGTAGGACATAAAACATTTGCACTGAATAATACACGTTAGAAAGTAATTTAAAAATTACATTTTTCAGTTTAAAAGAATTGAGTTCTTATTGAATTCTTAAATACAAAATTTCAAAACTTGTAATCATACTAAACAATACACGTAGAAATTTTCAGCAAAAAATGCAGGCTCGATCAGGACTCAAACCCTGGTCTCTGACATACCATGCCATTGCTCTACCACTGAGCTACCGAGCCAGCCTGCCCTCGTCTGATGTTTCACTATTGCTGTTTTACCTCTTACTACACGTTTTAACTGGTACTTCCCAGAAAAGCCAATTTTTCTCAAAATTTCAGGTTTAGTGAACATATATTTATGAGAGACGGGACAGTCAAACTCTTTGAAATTACAGGGACCAGTATAAAAATTTTTTGCAGACTTTATGAAAAAAATATTTCTCTCGTGAGTCCATTGTGCTGATGGTAATGAAAGTACTCTCTCAACATTTGCATTATGACCTGTAATGGCAAACAAATATTCAGCAATTACCGTAATTAGAAATGAATTCAGAAGTTTCTTCTTGGGTAGTTTTTAGTTCAATAACAGGGTGCCTACCAAAATATCAAATCGAAAATGCTTGACCCTTTCAGGATTTATCTTGACCTTTTTTCGAATTTCTTAATCTTTATTTATTTGACATCTACTTACATAAAGTTGGAACTTAGCACTTAAGAAAATAAACATCTATTTAATGAAAAACCCCATACCAAAAGGCTACTTATGGCTATTAATGCACCCTGGACTGCATTTGGCAGACTAGCAAGAACCTGGTGTCTGGACTAACAGCCAGTATAATCTTATGTGGTGCTTGTGTTGGGGGGGGGGGGGGGGAGGGTCGTCCCTATATGGTTGTGAGTGTTCCTTCATTCATCCTCATCTTCGCGATTAGCCAAAGGGACAGAAAATTGAAGTAAAATAAACTAAATCAACTAATCAGTCATTGTGATAGCAAAAATTCTTGACCACAAGTATAATTTCTAGACTTTTGATTGACTTTCATGACTGGTAGACACCCAGAATAACTTTGTTCTCTACACCCCTGCTTTACAATCAAAATATTGAATAAGAATGGGAAACACGTTGTTCCATCACCCAGGCATTGAACAGTGTCTTCATCAGAATGTGTCATCATACTTTCATGATTTCTCTTGGTTCAACTGAAACACGTATTTTCATAATTAACATTATGTGACTCTAAAATGTAGGGCATTCAAGATATTTTTCAAATTCCTCCCGGATGTTGGGCGTAAGGCTGAAATGTAGGACATGTCCGAGAAAAAACAGACGTCTGGTAACCCTATTGAGGAGTGCATGAAACCTTACGCAAGGCCTATACCAATGAGAAAACACTATATTTCATTAATTTTATTCACTTTCTGATCTATTTTTTGTTTATAAAATAATATATTTTGCCTTAGAATAAGCTGTTAGGAAGGTAAAAGAAACTAACGAAGGACTAAAACTAAACGGTGTGACTCAGCTGTTAGCATATGCAGATGATGTAGACTTACTGAGGGATGATGTAAATACAATTAACAATAATGCTAAAATATTTTTCAAAGCATCGAAAGAGATAGGTTTGGAAGTTAGCAAAGAGAAAACTAAATATATGCTTACAGGCCGAAACCAAGTGTTAGGTAATAATCAAAATCTAATTATTATTGATAACAACTCGTTTGAACCGTTTCCAAATTCAAGTACTTAGGAGTAATACTAACGATTGAAAATTATATTAAAGAGGAAATAAAAAGCAGGCTTAATTCAGGAAATGTATGTTACTTTTCTCTTCATAAACTTTTGTCTTCTCGTTTAATATCTAAGAAACTAAAAGTTAAAATATACAAAACAGTAATTTTGCCTGTAATGTTATATGGATGCAAAACTTGGTCCCTTACATTGAAAGAGGAACATAAATTGAGAGTATTTGAAAATAAGATTCTTAGGAAAATATTTGGACCTAAAAGGGATGAGGAAACAGGTGAGTGGAGAAGGTTACATAATTTACAACTACATAATTTGTATTCATGTCCAGATATTATTAGAATGATTAAATCAAGAAAACTTAGGTGGGCAGACCATGTGGCACGAATGGGAGAGGAAAGAAGAGTTTACAGGATTCTTGTTGGGAAACCTGATGTTAAGACACCAGTAGGAAGACCAAGACGAAGATGGAGGGTAATGTTGAAACGGACCTAAAGGAAAATGGTAGGGATGGAAAAGAGTATATAGGATATGGATAGAGACAGATGGAAGGCCTGTGTTGCTACAGCCATGAACCTTCGGATTTAAGAAGGCTAGAGAGTTAGTTAGTGTGAAAAGTATCTTAATCAAAATATATCTTACAATAAAAGCTTCTTAAGTCGTGGTGATTTCTCCTGGCTCTGGCTTCTTTCTTCTATACTTGCAGGCACTGATGCTGAATCCTTTGTCAGTGGCTCCAACTCAATGGTATCATCTTTTCTACTGCAAAGAAGAGTTAGTAATATTTCCCATTAGTATATTTCCAGCTGTAGTATAAACACATGTTATTAACACTATTGTTTGCAAATTGTCCACACAGTCACATTAATAAAATGTTTAGTCACTACTGGGGTCGAGTTGATACCACTTTGAACCGATGCTGATACTGATATTCTTATCGATTCCGAGCAGTACTGATACCGGTGTTTGAAAATTGAAAAAAATAAAAGTTTTTCAAAATATTGATTGTTATTAGTGAACAAATATTCCACTCTAATATACCACAATTTTGCTTTAAATTATTCAAAAATTGCATCACAATATACAAAATACCTGTTTTGTAATCACAATACAGTTTTCACATAACATTGGTACACAATATGAAAGCTTCGAATTTGGCATAAATTCCAGGAAAATTTCCCCAGGAGTTTACAAAAACACTCACGAAATGAGTTAAAAGGTAAAATGTTTGACAGCAAACTTGAGAATGCTATGGGTAAAAACTTTCCTACAGGAGTGTCGATTGGTGAATCTATTTCAATGAGAGGAAAGCATTTTCTTTGTGATGACATCAAAACAAAATATTGAGTTGGGAGGCAGAGGATAAGCAGGAATATTTTCTCAGGGTAGTATCATTGAATGTCCCCCACCGTGGCTGTGTGGTTTAAGGAAGAAATTGGGGAGCTATGACCTGGTCACAGTAAACCTACAAAACGATTGGGGATATTTGTGACGACTACAGATCACCCCTTAACTAGTTGGATGATCTCCCATCTCTGGGGGGGGGGGGGGGGTGAGCATGGCAGTCGATAGGTAGGGCCTGGCCCTCAAGGGCTGTTGTGCCACATGTCATTATTATTATAGTCTCATTGAATATACTACTAAATACAATACCGGGTGGCCAGAATTAAAGATAACCAACTTAGAGCCCTCTGTAGCCTGTTTGAGGCATCGTAGAACTCTGAAATTTGGTAAATCCACTATAAAGACCATGGGGAAGAGGGTGGCAATAAAAAAAAATAGTTCAATTTTCCGCCACCAGGTTGCAATGTGGTGCTGTATTTCCAGGATGGGTTGTACAAATAATTACGTTAAGTGATTTAGCTGAGTTATTAATTACAAAGACATTTGTTAGTGTCTGGAATTTGCGAGAAAATAATCTTTCGTTTATTGCAAGATTGCAAGGTAAAGGCAAATCCATAACCAATTGGAGCAGTTTACGTCATTATTACAACCCATCCTGGAAGTACAGCGCCACATTGCAACCTGGTGGTGAAAAATTGAGCTTCTTTTTTTATCGTCATCCTCTTCCCCATGGTATGCATAGTGGATTCACAAAATTTCAGAGTTCTACGATGCCTCAAACAGGCTACAAAGGGCTCTGAGTTGGGTAACTTTAATTCTGGCCACCCAGTACATTATTCAGTGGGATCCATGAGTATTACCGTGCAAATTGTCCCATCACCATGTTCATGCACTTTATTTGACTCAATAAGAGCTTCAAGAATTAAAAGAAAACTCAAAGCTAGCTGTTGACAACTTCTGAACGAGCATACATAAAATCCATCGCTTAAAAACACATAGGATGTAAGATAAATTAATGAAAGTAGTCATGGACAATTTGCATGGTAATACTCATGGATCCCACTGTACCATACCATACTAATAGAGCATTTATTTAAGAGTTTTTCTTGCTTGCCAGGGGCAGTAGAGACAGGGGAAGTTGACAACTTGATTGATCTGCTACTCTACACCCCGTCATGGGAAGCCACATAAGTGTTTTCCTATTAACTTCATGTAATCATCATTTATTCTTATTCTTCTGGGAAACTCTGAAGATCCTGAAATAGGGCCAAAAATGTAAATTTCTGAACAAGAACAATTCGTAAGTACATTATTTACTTTCTTATTAAAACATTATTGGTACCAATTAATGCATATTCCATACTTTTAATTTCGTATGTGAATGTGATACAATGTCAGTACTTGTTCATGTAAAGACTATTTACCTAATTCCTTTTCTGCTTTTCCTCAGAACATTTTTAAGACCCTTTACATCACTTCGCAACCTTTGGACGATTCGCTTCCCAGCACTATTATCACTGCTGTCCCCTGGAACCATTTCATGGTTTTGGGTTGCAGCGCCTCTTTTGCCATCTTGGGCTTTCCCAGCTGTGTTAACTCTCCTTGCATCCATCAACCGTTTGCGGCCAAGGCTTTGGAGAATTTCCTGTTCAAAATTGAAGCATTAAAGTCACATTTTCAAGCATAAAAAATACAAAATTTTCTTAGGAATCACATAAAATTAACATCTGAAAGCAAATTATATTTAATTATAGTCAATAAAATTATTTACAAAAGTAACTTCATATTACATTAAGCTTCAAATTACAAACAATGTGTGAAAAGAGATTAAATTACAGGATAGAAGATATTATTGGAAATCAGGATTAACTTAAAGATAGGAAATTCTGTCATTTCGTTCTATTAAATTAATAATTAATTGCAATGATGCCAATGAAAATTGACATGATTCACAAATATAAATAGTTATTGATTGATTGATTTGGTTTATTTTACTTTGCATTTCTACCACTTTTGACTAATAGCGAAGATGAGGATCATACCCTGTTCTAGCTAACTGTGGAGCCGGGCTGTACATAGTGGCAGAGGAGGACTAGGGAAATTGAGTGGTGAAAGTGCAGTGTTGCCAACCATACGGTCCTGACTCTATATGCACAAAAATTTCATGCCATGTATGGACGTATGGTCCAGATCTTAGTCCGTATGCTAAATGTATGGCTTATCAAAATTTGCACTTGGTCTTTTCTTAGAAATTTTTAACAAGCGTACAGACCTGGAAACAAAAATACGGTCCGTTTGCCATGTGTGTATGGTATTGTCGCTTTCAAAAGTTTGCAACGCTTACAGAACCAAGCACGGAAATCAGTAACTCCAGTCGCCCATTATGCAATCCCGCTTCTCTCACTCTTCATTAGTGGAGCTGTCTCGCATCACTACTTGCGCAGAGACTTGTTCTCGTCAGTAGCGGCTCGTGCCTAAAATAACAGGTGAAGAAGTATATTTATAGGCAATGAAAAACAAATAGTAAGTGCCAGTGCCCCCCCCCCAATTTAAAACGTCTTTTTTGTCTTCATCCGTCCATCTGGAAAATGGTGTCTGCAACAAATTACACACTAAGTCATTTACTGGGTTCATTGTAGAAACCACAGCTCAACACATGAACACAACACACGATAGGAAACGCGAAACACACACGCGGAACAAGATCTCGCGAGAATGCAAAGATTTTGCCACAACCACTGGATGCAATGTTTTCTCCGACGAGACAACTGCTTCATCTAGGAGGCGACACCCGTTCAAGGCCAACGCTAGGTGACGTCACCGTTGCCATGACAACCGGCTAAGTTTTCCGCAACCTGGCGGTGTTTGCTCTTGGGTTGGGACGAACTCTTCACGTGCGTAGCGCCGAGCGGCGTGTTGTTTGAGTATTATCGTGTGCGTTCTGCTGGAAAATAGTTTAATTTAACAAGCAAATGAAAAATGTCAATATTAATTTGAAAATTAGGTGAAAACATCTGCACTTGTTGCACTTGGCCAGCCACCACTGGTTCTCGTTCACCTGGTCTACAGTTAGCTGGTACAGGGTATAGTGATGATTTGATGCAATTGATGAACTGACACTCACAAAGAACACCCATGCCCAGGCTTGGATTCGAACCCAGAACACCTGGCACCATAGCATGCTGTGCTAACCACTCGGTCAAGGAGGCCGGCTTATAGTTATTGACATATTAGAAGGAGAGAGGGAATAGTGCTACATTAATGACTATGAACTGTAAGAGGAATTCTCAATGGTGTAATGGTAACATTTTCACCTTGTAATCAAGGAGACCCTGGTTCGATTCCAGTGCAGGCACTATGCACAGAGGTTTGGATCCTACTTTCAACTGTAGGTCCAGTCGCAATTAGCCTGTTTGTACATAAAGGGCACTTAAAACAATAACTCAACTCAAAAACTAACTGCAATACAACCTTGTCAAAGCCTTGATTCAAGCTTGCCATATCCAACTGTCTTTGACAAGGTACAAGGAAGCTACCACAAGGTTGACACAAGCTTTCGTCCTATCTGAGCAGTGTTGCCATACACCATCTACAAACTAACCTAGTGTGTACTGTGTAGAACACACCAGTATACGCCCCATTTACATACCTTATGCAGTTCTCAAAGTGGTAATTTCTATTTGGATTGATGCATGGACGAGTTTGGGGATAGGTTCAAATGAAGACAATGAAGCAAGTATTGGGATGCTTATGCAAATTATCCTAGATGGGGTAATCATCATCATCTTTTGCTATTTCCTGCCTCTGGCTGCATCAGCATAGAAGTCAAGCGTCTCCATTTTTTCCTGGTCTTCCACCACTCCTCTCTTTCCACGGTATTCCAATATTGTCCTCTTCTCCTAACACTCTCCGCTATCTGCTCTTTCCACCGACATCTTGGTTTTCCCTTCTGGCCTTATTCCCACTCCTTGTGCATTGTATGCTTTTACTGGTAGTCTTTCTGCACCCATCCTCTTAATGTGTGTGAACCATCTCATCTGTGCCTCATCTATCGTGTCCTGAAGCTTCACCACCCCCACTGTGTATCGGATCTCATCATTCCTTATTCTATCGTCTTTGGATGTAAGTATTGGCACATAGTATGTGTTATATATTACCTTCTTGCAGTTCATAGGTACAGCCCTATTCCATATTAATCTTCAAACTCTTTGATATGGATAGATGGGGTAAAGCTTTATGCAAATTTTTTTGACTAGGTGGATTTATCCCCCACATCCCCTGCCATTTTGAACACTGCGTACATAGTGAGTGAGTGAGTGAGAGAGTTTGTGTTTTAAGTCAAATTCATGCACAGTAAGGCTAATCATAACTGGAGCTACAGTTTAAAGTGGTATCTGAACCACTGTGTGCCTCCAGAACCTGGGACCCAACACTGCGTACACGAACCCTCACCCTCAAATAGCAACAAGTGCGTCAAGCGATGCAATCATAGGCGTAACTTGGCAGTGTAAGAAGAGGCACTTGCCGCCCCCCACCAAAAATGAGGTTTGTTAAAATTTCCAATTAAGGATACTTTTGTTATTATCCTAACGCCTGAGGAGCTAAGTAATAAATAATAATATTTATGATTTCGCAAATATAACAGTTATTTAGCAAATAATCCTGGACACTATTTTTATGGGATGAAAAACTTTTCGACTCTGCCCCCCACCAAAAGTTAAGCCTCAAGTTACGCCTATGGATGCAATCTTCCTTTCTGGAGCCCATGAATGTACTCTTTTTAATATTAAAGAGTGAAAAATATAACACATTTCTTTCCTTTGTTGTGCAGAGATACATAGAACTTTTTCATGCACACACACACACAAACATACAAAAGAGGACTAATTGCAAAAAGTAGATAACTGCACCTGTGCTTCTGGGTAGTCTTTCATAGCCATCAAAACATCTTCTCGTGAGAGGCTGAATAGCTCTGAATATCCCACTGATCTAACATCTGCAGTCCGCCTGTAATAAAATAGAATAAATATATTGAAATATCCACTGAATATTAAATAGTATCATTTTTAAAGGTACAACTGCTTTAATAAGGTGAAACATTATTTGAATTATTTCTTCTATTACATATGCTAAGTTTTCAATTTAAATTAGAGGCTAAGTCTAAAATCAAGTAAGCTTAATTTATTGGAAATGATGTAAGAAATACAATGTCTTGATTTCCAGGAATTATTTGGAAAGTATTGAGTTCTATGTGGCTTCAGCTGGAAATTTGCTTATATATTATCAAAATCCTATGTAGAACAAAGAAATACAAGCATCCCAAAAATGTGTATCTTTATTACTTCAAATTTCCTTGACATGCCTCATCAGAGTGCATCATGTATTAGATAGTCACCCAACTTTGTAGCTAATTTTAAAAATCTGGAAAAATATTCATTTACAAAATTAAATTAAATTCAGTTCAGTCAATGGGAGATTTATGTAACTTGCTTATAAAGCAAGTAACAGAAAAAAATACATTCATTCACTGGCGTATGCAAGGGGGAGATGATATGGCTATAGCCGGTCCCAAAAGTTTGCGATTTTTTTTTTAAATTAAAGCAATAAGAAATTGGGAAGAACCAAAGTGACAATGTAAAATGTCCCTCAATTACCATCTTGTTCTTTGAACAACTTTTAAAACTAAGCTTAAAAATGGTAGTACAAAATATTTTATATTGTAACCTGCCTCCCCCCCTCGCATAGAATGCAACTATGTAATTATCCACATATAAAATTCCAGCTCCCTCCAAAAAAATATTCTAAGAACACTAGTGCATTCATTATACAGTTTAAGTGAATATAATTCTCAAAAATGATATGATAGGAAGATGATTCATGAGAATGATGAAGGGGATAAAATAAATCTGATTATCAGAATTTTTAACTAGTGCTTTGTATTTCTATTGTGGACAAAGTGAATTTGTGTTTAGAATTTAACATTCTAAAAGAATTAATTGAATCTTCTTGAAATCAAGAGGCCATTTGGTTATATGTGGGGAAACACATCAGTGATTACTTACTTGTTCAATCCATCAAGATTAAGAATTCCAATTTCACCAAAGAAATCCCCTGCCTTCATGGTTGTTAGCACTCTCCCTGTCTCACTAATGGGAAGAAAGAAATGTATATTTATCAAATTATACCTGCTGAGGAAGACAGACAGAAAAAAATATTTAAATTCACTTCAGCATATCGCCAGCTGAATACTGTTTTGTTGCATCTCCACTTTTCGTCGGAGATGAGTTGATGATGATATCATGTTCTTCACAGGTCAGTGTGTTACATTCAAAAGCAATGTATGTGATTTATCCCTGTACTTTGCACCACATCATGAGAGCGTATATGGGATGTGGAGTTAGGACCCTACAGTTCCTTGATCACGGCCGAAGTTGGGGTTGATGTGATCAGCACCACACCCATGGCCACCTTTACTACCTAGAGTTTTCACCAGGTTCCCACTTTATATGATGCTGGGAGGGTGCCAGAGCCGCTTGAACAGGTGGCAAAAATCCCAGTTCTCCCCTGCCTGGGATCAAACCTGGGTGTCTCACATGGTAGTCACACACCCTAACGACTGAGTTACCATGGCTCTATCAACATTAATAAAATGTTTGTGCAAATCTTGTAGTATATTCATAATCCACACATGTCAAACTTAATCAGTTCTCCTGCAAAGTGAATGCAGATGGACACACGACAATCTGCGAGTAGTATTCAGCCAGTGATATGTTCGGAAAGTAAGTTCCATCATGCAATAAAATGAAAAATATAAATGATAATATAACGACCTTTATAGGGATGAGAATATATACATGGTACAACATTCACACATAATCGCCATAAGAATTCAAGCATGCATCATAGCGAGATATCAAGTTTGTTATACCCCTATCATAGAACGTTTCCGCTGGAATGGAGAACCATTGGGAAACTGCACGTTTCAGTTCTTCGTCAGTACCATAATGTTTTCCAGCAAGGAATGCCTTAAGGTGGAGGAACAAATGAAAATCAGATGGGGCAAGATCAGGACTGTAAGGGGGGGTGTGGTAGTTTTTCCCAATGGAAGGTCATCAGGAGTTCCTGAGTTGTATTTGCCACATGCGGACGAGCATTGTCGTGGAGGAGAATGACACCCCGACTGAGCATGCCATGTCGTTTGTTTTGGATTGCACGACGCAGGCTTTGAAGTGTCACACAATAGGTTTCGGTATTGATGTACTGTCCATGCTCCATAAATTCCACAAGCAATACTCCATGCCTATCCCAAAACACAGTGCACATGATTTTTTTGTTTGTAAGCTTTGGTTTTGGTTGCGTTTTCCGCGGTGACGCGGAGTGCCTCCACTCCATGGTGCTTCGTTTCTGTTCTGGGGTTTCATGCAAAACCCATGTCTCGTCTCCAGTCACAATCCGATCCAACAACTCTTCCCCCTCCTCACTATACCGTTTCAAAAACTCTAATGCACTTCCCATTCTTTCCTTTTTGGCATTTTCGGAGAGCTAGTGAGGGACCCAACGGTTACACAATTTGCGAAATTTCAAATTCACTGTCACAATTTCATACAGCACAGTTCTGGAGATTTGTGGAAACTCTAATGACAGCTCAGACAAAGTGAATCGTCTGTTCTCCCTAATCTGCTCGTCCACTAAACGAACCAAATTGGGATTCACAACAGATGGTCGACCACTTCGTTCTGCATCATGAACACTAACCCGTTCACCACGAAACTGTCTCACCCATCTTCTTACCATTGAAGCACTCATTATTCCTTCTCCATACACCTCACAAATCTGACGGTGGATCTCCGCAGCTGGGACATTACGTGCATCCAGAAAACGGATCACGGATCGCACCTCACACGTGGCGGGAATTTGGATTGTCTGAAACATAACAACAACGCACTACGCACTACTATCCTGACCAACCTGCCTCAGACTGACGTCTGCACTTCATCAAGGTTGTGGCTACACAAGGCGCATGCGCATTCACACTGCCCCGCTTGCAGCACCACGGTATTCATCAGTGGAACTTACTTTACGAACGACGTAATATATACTTACATTCCCTACAATTTACTATTTAACCCTTAAGTATTATGAATGTTAGTAATCACACAACTACTAGGGAGGGGTATGCCAGACCTCTGTTTTGATTTTGAACTGTGAATTAGCTGTTTTACTATTTTCAATTTCTGACAAATTTTACGTGATTTGACATGGTTATAGAAGACTATTCTAAAGCAGTTTTCAATTATTATTGTTTAGTTAAAGAAACGTAACATAATTTATGCAAAGAGGAAGAAAATCAGTCAAAAACTGCAACAATGGCTTTTTTTTTAAATCCCAAATTCTTATAATTTCTAAATCTTTATGTTGTCAGAAGAACAGGATTTCAAAGTAATATTTGATCTTTTGCTGAAATTGAAAATGAGTAATGAGTAGGGATGGACGATATTGGAAGTTTGATATCACGATATATTGTCAAGTAAATATCGCCACAAACGACACAATACAATATTTTTTCAATATCGCCAAAATATCGTGACAATATATCGCCAAAATGTCCTTACGATATATTGCCAGCATGAAATATATTGCCAAAATATCATGATGATATATCATGTAGTTGACATCACCTGGATGATATTTATTGAATATCGCTATATATCATCTGCCCAACACTAGTAATGAGCTATTGGAAGGACAACGTAACAACAAAAAACAAACGTAACTAACTACTATGGTAGTTTGTCAGAATGCTTGATGAAAATAGAATTCAAAGGCAAGACGTTGTGACCCTGACATATTATATTAAGTAAGTTCACATAGACCTTACTCTGTGAGAAATTACCTCATCCCATCTAGTAAGCAAAGCCCATACCAGGAGATAACACTGGCAAATTATGTACGAACATGGCACAGGTCTTACTTTAAGTCCAAAAATTACCACTGGTACTTAAAATAGAACAAATCAAATACAGCAAAGTGTATACTCTAGGAAAGTTATAGTATCCCAACAATAAAACCCTACTACTAAGAACTCGGTATGTTGATAGTTTATTAGTTGTTGACTCATTAGCACACTGGTCAGCAAGGATAACTATACAACAATAAACTTTTGTATCTATGGGCGTCCGGAAGGGGTGCAAGGGGGGCCGTGCCCCCCCTGGAAAATGAAATTGAACCAAAAATTATGTATTTCACACATATAATTTCATTTTAGCCACAATAATATGTGTTAATTATTGCATGAACACCATAAATTCAAATTTAAGCAACGTTTGTTTAGGGAACAATACTAATTTTGGGGAAAATGTGCCTTGCTTGACCCCCCTTGAAAAAAATACCTTCCTTGCCCCTCCCTGAAAAAAAACCTGCGGACGTCCATATTTGTATCTACAGTAGTTTTTGAATAATCAATAGATAAAGACTAGGGATGAACCAATACCACTTTGAGCCAATACCCACACTAATACCATCTTACCAATTCCCACCAATACCTATGCTTGGAAATTGTTTCCAATTAAAAGGTGACCAATATATTTATTAATATTAGTGGGTGAGTATTGTACACCAATTATCCACATCAATTCGTAGCAATCCACAAATAATGGAATAGATTAATATAAAAAAGAACCTCGAAATCCCAGACAGTAGCTATCATTTTCCAGACAGGAACTTGTCAATAAGGAATGCGGTGTCAGATATTACCTAAGCTTTGCTAGGCCACCAGAGGCATAAACAGGTGAAACCCAGGAAGAGGTTACAGGTGACTGACTTTGCATTGCTTAGTGAAATCTAAGACAATAAATATCTGGGACAAGAGAGGTCATTAGACAGTTTTAGAGCAAATGTTGAGAGGGGCAGAACTAGGATTGAGCGAGGAAATGTTGGAGCGAGTTGCAAGTCAAATTCTTGAGATACTGTACAGTCACGATCATCGAGGATGAATGATGATTGAGCTGCACTACCCAGATTCGATCCCACATACCGTACTGTATGTTACGAATTTACTAGAATTTTGCTGTAAAATATTCAAGAATTTCAACAGACTATTAAAATACAGTTTCGTATGCAATATCTGTGCGAGCCTCAGCAACTGAATGGGTCACAGATGGCGGATAGTGAAACCTCCCTCAGATATGAGGGGAAGCTGCGAATAAGGGGAAACCCAAATAAGCAGTTCCGGACCAAGGCGGCAAGGCTATCAGGGTGTGAAGGGTCTCCAGTGGCATGAACATACTCAGCAAATACCCATTGACAGCCTTGTGTCATGGTGAATAAACACCACCATAAAAGTGTTTGCCCCCACTGCCTTGTGGGCCTGGAGGGATCCAGAAAGGTTAGGGGAGTTGGAACCCTGACAGAAAACAAGGGTGCACATGAGAACCCACAGGTGGCAGCCCCACCACTAAGGTGTAGGCTGTGACAGGCACGATTAGCAGACAGCCGAAAGAAAACATAAAAAAAATCGAGGAAAGAAAGAAGCAAGCCAGACTGAAAATTGGAGACGACAAGGGCTACGAATAGGGTCTTTGAATATTGGAACACTGATGGGAAGGACTGAAGAAATTGTAAATCTAATGGAGAGAAGAGGGATCGACATCTTTGGAATGAGCAAAATGAAATGGAAAGGAAAAGGAGAAATGAGATTGAGGAAAGATTATAAACTCTACTGGGCAGGGACTGAAGAGAGCAGACGAAGTAGGATTGGATTTGTAGTCCGAAATGAAATATGTGAGGAAGTAGAGAGGGTAAATGGCAGAATAATAAAACTAGAAATGAATGTAAGAGGGAAAGTAATAGAAATAATTCAAGTATATGCCCAACAAAAAGGATGTACAAGGGAGGAGAAAGAAGATTTTGAAGAGGGGAAGAACATGTAGGAAAGGAATGCAAAACTGTGATGGGTGATTTCAATGCACAAGTGGGAAGAGACAGGAAATGGTATACGGAAATACTTGGAGCAGATGGATGGGGACATGGGAATGAGGAGGGAAGGAGACTGTTAGTAGGTGATAGCTGGTTTAAGAAGAAACATGACAGCCATAAAATCACAAGATACAGTTGGAATAATGAATAGAAGTCTGTAATAGATTATATATTGTTAAATAAGGAAGTAAACAAGAAAATGAATAACATTAAAGTAATACCCAGTGAGAACTTAGACAGTGACCACAGGCAGTAGTAAGGAGATGGAAAGTAAAAGACAGAAGGGAGGAACAAGAGAGAAGGATAAGAGTGTGGAAATTGAAGGATAAGATGATAAAATATCAAGAAATATTGCGAACAAAAGTGCCAAGATATGAACCCAAAGGTGTAGAAACAGAATGGATATGATTTAAAACAGAATCAGTAGAAGCAGCCGAAATGGTATGTGGAAGGACAAGCAAGAAAAGAAAGAAGAAAGGAACACTGTGGTGGAATGAAAGAACTAGAGAGGCAGTGAAAAACAAAAATGATGGATTTAGAAAATGGGCCAAATGTAAATCACAAAATGCACGAAAAGATTACATGGAAAAGAAGAAAGATGCAAGAACAATAGTAAAGGAGGAAAGAAGAAAGTGAAATGAAGAAATGGGCCAAAGTGCTAGAAGAAGATGTAGATGGGTACAAGAGAGTATTGTATGGATTAGTGTGAGAGAGGAGAAGAGAAAGAGGAGACAGCTGTAAGTTAAGGGATGAAGTGGGAAACATTGTAGAAGAGGATGAAGAAATAAGGAGAATGTGGAGTAATCATTTCGAGAAATTACTGAACATGAAAAAAGGAAACGAACATGAAGAAGTGAAGGAAAAGGTAAACAGGAAGGAAATATGAATCTCATGGAAAGAAGTGGAGGAAGCACTGAAGAGAAGAGAAGATAGAGCACCAGGAGTACTGGAGCACTGGAAATGATACTAGGAGCTGGATTGATTGGTGTGCAGAGTCTCTACAGAGTGTTGAAAACAGTGTGGCAAGAGAGTACGTGCCAGGAGATTGGACAAAGGGACAATAGTTCCCGTATTCAAGAAAGATGACAGAAAGGAATATAAAAACTATAGAAGAATAACACTAATGTGCCAATCAGCAAAGGAGTATGAGAAAATATTAGAGAATAGAATAAGGGAAGTAACTGAGCTGAACATGAGAGATGAACAGTATGGATGTAGAAGAGGCAGATCAACAGTAGATCTGATATTCACCATAAGGCAAATGCATGAAAGGCACTACAAGTATGGAAATTATTTGATTATGGCATTCCTAGATAGAGAAAAGGCATACAATAGCATGGACAGAACAAAGATTTGGAAGGCTCTAAGAGAGAGAGGAGTTGAGGAGGAGATAGTGTGTAGAGTGCAGAGCACATACAAGGCCAACCAGAGCTGTGTGAAGACACCAGTGGGAAGAATAGAGTGGTTCAGTATAAGTAATGGACATAAACAGAAAAGTGCTCTTTCCCCAATGCTGTTTAAAATTACAATGGAAGCAATTAACGAATAGGTGGGGAAGAAGATAGGAGAGGAAGAGACGAAGGCTCTGTTGTTCACTGATGACTTAGTAATATAGGGAAACAGGGAAGAAGTACAGAGATAGCTTGATAGTTGGAATGAGGAAATAAGAAGAGCAGGAATGAAATTCAGTGTAGAAATGAGGGAGGTGCTAATAAAAACAGGAAACAGAGCCAGAAATGTACCAAGAATAAAGATGGACAAGGAAGAGTTGAGGGTAGTGGAGAGTTTCAAATATCTAGGAAGCATAATTGAGAGAAGTGGAAGAATAGATGAGGAGGTAAACAGAAGAGGACAAATGGGCGATGGACTATATCAAAGCATTCAAAGATTAATATGGAGGGATATAATAAGGAATGAGGAGATCCAACAGACAGTGGGGGTGGTGAAGCTTCAGGACAGGATAGATCAGGCACAGATGAGATGGTTCGGATACATGAAGAGGATGGATGCAGAAAGACTACCAGTAAGAGCTTACAATACACAAGGAGTGGAAATAAAGCCAAGGGGGAGACCAAGATGTCAGTGGAAAGAGCAGATAGTGGAGAGTGTTAGGAGAAGAGGACAATATTGGACCATTGAAAGAGAGGAGTGGTGGAAGACCAGGAAAAAATGGAGAGGCTTGACTTCTATGCTGACCCAGCCAGAGGCAGGAAATGGCAAAAGATGATGATCTGTGCAAAATAAATTTAACATTTCTAATTTTGAATATTTTCTGTGATAATTAGACTCTGTATAAATATCCCCGTAAAAGACCAAAATATCAGAATGGTATCTGCTGGTATCAGTAAAAAAACTCAAACCAATACTTTCTGATACCAATACCACTGGTATCGGCCAATACCAATACATCAATATCATTATCAGCTCAGTCCCAATTTTGACTTGCATGGACAATGGATGGGACAATTTATTTATATTAACATAATCATTTTATAGGTGTTTAAGTCCACAAAAAAATGGTAAAAATATGCAATTTGTAGTGCATTTTTCTCAAGATTTGTGAAAAACTTATTACATTCTTACAATATATATTGATTTTTACCGTGATACATTTTTAATTTTCAATAGTAGTATGTTATATTACTAACCTAATAACCTCCAAGATGCCATCAGCAATGATGAACATTTCACGAGCAACTTCTCCTTTTCGACAGATAAGATCGCCTGGAGTGAATATGTAAGCTTTCATTTTCAGCACAAGATCATGCAGGAATTCTGGTTGGCATTCCTGAAATATGGTTACCTGAAAACAAACAAAGCTCATCATTATAATATTTAGTATTAGTGCAGTTGGAAGTATGTCACTTAATTAATCATTGTGTGCCAGTCTAACTATGTGCATTTGAGCCTAGGTTTTTGCTAAGATTCTGCAACATATTCTCTCTACCATTTGTTAGTGCAACTATTACTCCTCAATATACGTGGGTATAACTTAACTTCAGTAGCGAAGCGTAGTCTTACGAAGGAGGCAAGCTATGTTTCAGTACAACAAAACATGTAGTACAACGACATGCCGAGGGGAAAGATTCAAGGTTTATAGCCTCATTTACCCAGTCGCTGGATTTGTCAAAATATCGTAATAAAGTGACTGTACTAAAAATAAACCATATGATCCGCAAACGTCACATTTACTTTTTTAAAAAAATCCAGGTAACGTTATTCATATGATATTAAACGTTTTGCATATGCGAACTTTCCGCATACGACTAAAGGGAGACGGAATTTCTTACTTACTTATTAGTACCTTTATTTGTTCATTATTATTTAATATGGTCAAACGGTGACCAAACCGATTTAGATAAAAAAAAATGGGAATCATTTGTTTATTTTACGCTGCATGATGTAATTTAGTATTTTTGGGCACCCTAAAAACCGCATTGGAGTAACTTAAACACTAAATAAAAAGTTAAACACAAACAATAAAAAATTCATTTCAAAGCAAAGAAACACATGCATAGACGATGTACTCACCACAATAAATTTCAAACTGTTGGTGTTGGTCGACCCCCTTCCACGATTTTCATTTTAACACTTAAACGAAGCAGTTTTCAATTGCTCAATAATACACCCGCACTTCACATCAACCGTTCCTAAATACGCGTTCATTCCGATAAATTCACAGCACAAAACACGAAGCAACAAACACTCACACTATCCCACGCGCTTTCCACAACTGCAAATGCAAGCATCTACACAAGATCACTTTGAAAATCTCTGAAACAACAGAAAGTGATACCAACCTATTTCATTAATTTTATCCGTCACAAAGGAAAGATATATCAGTTTGGAGATAAAAATTACGCAGAGGAATCAGAATCATTTCAGCAGAACGAGTATGTACATTAATATTTAAGTAATAAAGTGTCATTCAATGGCGTGCCCGGGGCGAAGGGGGGGGGGTGGATGGTAGACATAACCCCCTTTTGGCCCAGTATATCTAAGAAAAAAAGTCAAAGGAAGGAAAAGATGACAAAATGGGGACCGTAAAAAGACCCTGGGAACACCACTTGCGTCATAATAATAGAACTTAAAACATATTCGGGCCTCCCCGATGGCGCAGTGGTAGTGTCGTCGCCTTGTAATCAAGGGGTTCCGGGTTCGATACCCGGTGGAGGCACAAGTGTTTCAGATCCCATTTTAAACTGTAGGTCCAGTCCCGATTAGCCTTACTGTGCATAAAGTGGACTTAAAACAACAAATCAATCAATCAATCATTAAAACATATTCTTGTGCTCATAATATGCAGAATGTATACGATTTACTTCTATGCCATGTACAAATATCAGTAGATAGTTCTTTCTCAGATAGCTTTATTTTCACCCCAAGTTTTATTCAAAAGCAGTCAATTTATTGATTGTAAAATTTGTGAAAGAGCTCACGTGAATTACTGCGTAAATAATTTGGCAGTTGCAAACACTGGTAGCGGTCAACACTTCTGGCGTAATTTGAGCTGGACCGACCAGGAAGCAGGGTGCAGGACCAAGGTCCGTCCAATCTTCCCTCCCTCCCTGAGAAAACTCTTCACGGGGGTGCAGAAATTCCACTGCCCCAACTCCCAATGTCAACTTTTTTTACGCGTTTTACATTTCGCGAAATCTAAAATAATTTGTAATATAATATGATATATATGGAATTTAGAACAGTGATAATAACTTCTTTTAGTTATTTTATGACTAACAATTATTATTATATTTGCGATCTTGTTTACGTGTTCATGAAGACAAATATTCGTTACTAGTTTTTGCTGGCAACGTACCCATAGATGAATCCTTCTGCTTTCGGTTGAACTCGGCTATTTTCGGGAATCACGCAAGCTCGGAAAGCACAGCTTTTTGTAGAAGCTTTGTGGACGGGTTCCACCAGAATTCACGCTTCGCCATGTGACTCCTTCGGAGGCCTTATTTTCCCGCAGAACGGCTGCAAGCATTGAGGCTGGTGCTTGCTACAGAGCTGCTGGGGGAGTTCGCGGCCGCATTTTTTCGCGAAATCGAGTGCGATGGAAACTAAATACGGTTAGAACATTAAGTACATTAAATGATATTCGAATTATGCAAGCAGTGCTTGCATTGCTTGTACTATATCTTCGCCTCTGCTTAACTTGTCTGTGGTAATACTACATATCGATGGTCTGTCCCAGAGGTACAGCGAGAATCACCAGAACTTTGGGGTTCTGACTACATAATTTTAGACTGCCAACTCCAATGACTCTCTATTCCTCTCGTCACTGCGCATGTGCCTGGCGTTTGAAGGTAAAAGTGCTCCCCTGTGCATAGCACCACGCCATGAAGGCGTATAGGGGGTGTGGGGGTAACGCCCCACACTTTCTTGAAGGAAGAGTCGATTTACAGGTAGGTAGCTTAGGTATCAACCTAAGATTTGGTATAAGTGAGAAGCACCGGTTCCGTTTCATGGCGTATATACAGCTGTGTTGACACTATTAAATTTCCAACCCACATATTTCACGTGTGGTATTTGTAAAGGGAGGCAAGGGGGAATTTCCCCTCTGGAGCATACTAAAAATAAAATCCATACACTTCGAAAGAAGTCATTTGAGTCTCCCCTCCACCACCAATAGGTATATTGATGGAAAAATTCCTACATTGTTCACATCATGGGAACTGAACACAAGTCTACAATGTGGCAGACGGATGTCATCCCAACTGGACAATTGTAGTTCTCACAGGCGTAACTTGGTGGGTGCAAGGGTGGCACTCATCGCTAAAATTTCCAATTTATTAAAAGTTACGGATTAAGTGTATTTATTTTTAACTTCCTGGAACATGAGTTTCTTGTTCTATTCCCCACCAAATCCTCTAGTTATGCCCCAAATTACGCTACTGGTGGTTCTTTTCTCCTTATCTGTACATTTTTGTTATTCTTTTGTTTGTTTGTTTTTGACTGTGATTCATTGCATATGTCTATTCCACATCACCATATTCTGTTGTAGGCTTGCCCCAGTGTGTACATTTCGTGGGGTAGATAGTCTGTGATGACAATGATGGTGGACTTACGAGGTTGTCACGTTTATCTGAGTATCCTTGACTATTATCGGTGGTGGTTTATGATGACGTTTACAAACAATGAAGTCAGTGGCAGCTTGTAACCAAACATTCGCAATTATCTCGAAAACGGCTCGTTTGCAGACCCATGTTTACTGAAACATTTTTGCTTCTATTATCATCTACTTTCAACTGTCAGTTTGAGCTATTACTTATGATACACCCTATATACATATACATGCTTATGTATAAATATTTATTCTTTGAAACCCACGAACACCTACATATTCTTGCTTTCCTAATATTATTTTCCTCACATTCCATATGTCATTGCTTTTCCTCTACAGCTTTACCTTTGATGCTTCCAAATAATCTAATTTCTCCAAATATTTCCCTGTTCATTTCTGTTATTAATGTGTCTGTTTCTGATACATAAACCACAAAATCCAACTTTACATCCTAAATCATGTACTTTGGAGTGGGTTAATTTGCTTAATGAGGAAAAGGTGGAAACTACAGGAAAATTCAGGAAAGTTTATTAACTTTATACTTTGGAAAAATAGTTGTGAGTAGTGCCACAGACATGTTTGTAATTATCTAAAATACTATGATGCTAACTCATACAATAATGATATAATCAAGTGACTTGCTACAATAAATCATAACATACAATGTATATTCAATCAAAACATATTTCACAGCAACATTAAATTCATTTAATTAGTTAACTTTTGCTTTAGTTAAGTTTCAAGCCTTAAGAAATTCTTAACAACAAATCTATTTTTGAGTTACATTAATCACTCTGGAGAACTTAGTAAACGAGCTTTAATTGTTTTATATCTCATATCATTTATACATGCAACACACAATTAGTGCATTTAAAATCCTCCAAAGAGAATATTTTGTTAAAAAATATGACAAAAGTTTGGTTGATATTTTATACAGATAGTAATTTTTCTTATTTTGCAAATAATTAGTGTATATAAGAGTAAACATATAAAAGTCAGTGGTCATATATCTTTTTGTTATTCTAGATTCAAGTTTTGATGATAACATTAGAATAAAATTAGTTTCTTACCTTTTTGAGAACACTGAGGTTGACGTGCAGAGCCAATTCTGTTTTTAATTTATCTGGAAGCAGACCCAAAGCAGTGTTGATATCTCCACCTCCCTGAATTCTCCCTCTGAAAGTAAATTAATCAAATCAGCAAATTTTCTACACAATATAAATTAGCAAGTCATTTAAAATTCAAAATCAGAGAGCAAATTAATAATGGTTGGAGTATGTGTGCAAGAACTTTGGGATTAGCGAGGGATTAACATAGTGGCAATGAGACATTGAGGGTGATGCTTTGCTCAAATTATCCTAGCTGGGGGATACCATCCCCTGAATGACCCCTCAATTTGAAAATCAAGAGGTCCCGCCACCCAAAGTCTGATGCATAGATAGTAAAATTTAAAAAAATGCTACTTTGTTTGTTTCATGGATATAATTATTTTTTGTTATTTAGCATCCCATTTCTTCCATTTTTGTTAATTGTGACTGTGAGAATGAGTGATGATATGATGAAACTGATGAAGGGATGTTCATAAAGACACCCATGTCCAAGACAGGTTATTACCATCACAGATACATAGAGTGTGTCCACAAAACATTCCGTGATTATAAACGACCACAAAATTTTAATTATGTATATTACGAAATTTTTACCGATACCATTCGATAGAACAGCTCAAATAATTTTAGCGGTTGTGTAATTGTCGGCGTTAAATACAACAATAGATGGCATAACAATACAAGAATGAAGAAAATAGACAAAAGTAGCAGAAAAACACATTTGAGGATGTAACAGATTCTTCTTCTTCTTTTTTTCTGACCCTATCAACTGTTAGTCGATTTTAGTCATCTTTCTGAGTTTTTTGCAAAATGTATTTAGTTCACTATGCACTTATTTTTCACAAAAAAGAAAAAAAACAAACGCACACACATATATAGAGGAGAAGGTCTAAATATGGGCGAAGGTTTAAATATGGGTTTTGGAGTTATCAGCGCTCCCTGGTATTGCAGCCTGGCAGAGGCTATGGGAACTGGTTATCTGTCAAGGACAAAGGTTGCAGCGCCAATTTGCAAAAGAAAGTGGCATAGGAATGTAGTTTTTTTCTAGGAGGGGCACAGACTATGCCGTAAGGAAGCACATGATACAATTAAACACTGGAAATACAATGTCCAGATATTTCGACATATTAAAAATTATCCCCTATTTCCCTCTGTATATACAGTGGCGTAGATTAGGGGGGCATGGGGGTGGGCTATGGTCTCTTAATGCTGATGTCTACCATGAGAAAGTAAACTGTCCTTCCCCCCTCCTCCGAGTTATGGCATCCAATCGCCACTACTCTGTGCATATATAGGTGTCGTGTATTATATATACATATATTACACACACACACGCACGCACCTAAGATCTGTGTAACTGCACCCTTACAATATTTTCGCCTTCCATCCACCTTCAACCCTAGTTCCACCCCTGACTTATCAACAAACATGCACAATTTTGATAGTCGATTTGTAAATTTTCGTATTTTACCACCACCATCGTTTTATCATACTTTCCTACGATATGTCTCCATCATCTCATATAATTTTGTTACTGTGTGTGCTTCGTTAAAAAATAATGATACCATAGATATGGCATAATATATATAATAAGGCAGGTATTGAAATATAACACTACAATGGTCACTGGAGTGTGATAAACAAACTCCAGTGTTGGACGGTAGAGAACGTCCCTATAATAGATACGCTCCTACGCCCTATCGCGGTTTGAGTGAGAGTTGCAATCGAACCTCCGCCACGCGGTATTGGACGTGTTCACCGAGCGCGATGTGCTTGTGTCAGAGCAAGCAGTGGGAGGCCTCAAATGCATTTACCCAAAAATATCACCAGAGCGTGGAACGACAGCCCTAACCAATTTAAAGACGTCACAATATTGACCGCGTGTCCGGTTCCAGTGAACTTCCAGTACTGGAAAGTACACTGCTGGAGTTTGATTATTGTTGCAGCCATTTCTCCAGAAATTCCAAACGCTTTATTTTTTAAATGATATATGTTTCAGTGTAAGCTGGTCAGAGACGGCCCTAGGTGAGCACAGGGCCTGGGGCATACAATATAGGTGGCATATAGTAACCAAAATTCTTCAGGTGAGCAGAAATTAAAAATAAAAAAAAATAAAAAATTGAGTCCACTTTATGTACTGAAAGCAGGCTTGTTATAGGTCCAGGTACCCATAAATTCTAATGGATTCTATTGGGTTCCTTTGCAGGACCGGAACATTTTTCTCGCAGAATTTAAATTCGGTCCACGTTTCGTATTGTTTCATAGAAAAAGGTTCCTGGACCGTATTTAAATTGATGAGGGAAAAACATTCCTGGACCGAATTGAAATTCATTCTGGAAAAAGGTTCCTGGACCGAATTTAAATTGATGAGGGAAAAAATATTCCTGGACCGAATTGAAATTCTTCCGGAAAAAAGTTTCCTGGACCGAATTGAAATTCATTCTGGAAAAAGGTTCCTGGACCGAATTTAAATTCTTCCGGAAAAAAGTTTCCTGGACGGAATTTAAATTCATTCTGGAAAAAGGTTCCTGGACCGAATTTAAATTGATGAGGGAAAAAATATTCCTGGACCGAATTGAAATTCTTCCGGAAAAAAGTTTCCTGGACCGGATTGAAATTCATTCTGGAAAAAGGTTCCTGGACCACATTTAAATTCATTCTGGAAAAAGGTTCCTGGACCGAATTTAAATTGATGAGGGAAAAAATATTCCTGGACCGAATTGAAATTCTTCCGGAAAAAAGTTTCCTGGACCGGATTGAAATTCATTCTGGAAAAAGGTTCCTGGACCGAATTGAAATTCTTCCGGAAAAAAGTTTCCTGGACCGAATTGAAATTCATTCTGGAAAAAGGTTCCTGGACCACATTTAAATTCATTCAGAATTTAAATTCATTGATCGGGAAAAAGGGTTCCTGAACCGAATTTAAATACTTTACAGATAAAAAGGTTCTTTACGGCGCAGAATCCATTTTCGCTTGCTGATTTTCTCTCCTGGACCGGAATTGAATTTATTTAAAATTCCTGGACCTTTAACAACCCTGACTGAAAGGAATCGACCCAGATATAATAAATATGTGCTGCTATATGTATATTCTTCTACCATCTTTTTACGTATTCATGTAATAAAAATGCAATATTAATAAATTTACATATTCTAATTAACATTTAATGTAATTATAATATAAATATTATTATTATTTCTGAGACACTTGGTTTGGAACCCCCCGAAATATATTCCTAGATACGTCAGTAGCGTATATTCTAGGCTAGCTAAGCTATCTTCGAAGCCTTAAGCCTAGAGAGTAAAATAGAGAACAAAAATATATTAGAAACATTGGAAATTGTGAATAAATTTACTCATTTTAATAAGTAAATGGATTGGATATGGATGGATATCCTCGAGTTGGCAACCTGAATTGTTAGGAGTTGGCAACCTCAATTCATAGCAGTTGGCAACCCGAATTCTTAGAATTTTGCAGCCTGGCAGTCGTTGGGATGGCTTCCTTGAAGACGTCAAGAACTAGCGAAATGGATGTGTCTAACTACTTATACCTGGGGGGTTTAATCACAGTCTTCTCACTTCTTCCATGGTGTAGAACCACGTGTCATAGTGAGCTAGTCCGGGTCTTGAACTCAGCATACGCCACTGAATACGTGTCTAGTTAGCACATCGCGCTACGACACCAGGGGTTCCGAGTTCGAATCCCTGTGTTGCTTCACCAGTTTCATCATATCATCCTTCGCAATTACCAAAAATGGCAGAAGAATGAATTAATTTAAAATTTTGGGTGTAGCAGCGCTTGGGCTATTTTGCACCCGTCGCATGATACGGGATTCAACCCCTTACCTAACATAACTAATAACACAACTGTAGCGTCTGAGACTAAAATATTTTGACTTCGGTTAAAAGCTGAGGCTTTAAAGGGGCACTCAGCCAGGGGGTCGGTCCAGGGGGTCCGGACCCCCCCACATTCCTTTATTTTTTTGTGGATTCTGAAAATAACATCCACTAAGATTTTTTTTTGCTGTTTTGGTACAGTAAGTGAAGTTGATGTATACTTTAATAATATATGCAGAGCTGAAATACAAAAAAACAACAAATACATTGCATTATGTACCAGACATTAAAGAAAACTATTGTCAATGTGTGAAACTCGATTTCTAGACAAACATGATTCACTTCATATTTTTGTTAAATTTCTTCAACCTTGTCAGTTAAGCGGAGTTGTCCGAGTGAACCATCCCGAGCAAGTGATCTTCTAGCCGCAGTTCAAAAGATTACTTTCTCAATTGTACTCCTTATATGAGAAAAGTTTTTCAGATTTACTGAACAGTTGTCAAAGAATTTAGAGCCCTCATCACAATTTAGCCAAGAGATATCACGGAACTGCCTCAGAGACTTCGGAAGATTTCAGATAAAGAGTTCAGTGATATATTTCATACTGCTTCTGAAAAGTGCCAACAGACGTTCAATTCTGAAATTACTATTCGAAGAATAACAAAACACAATAATAATAATAATAATAATAATAATAATAATAATAATAATAATAGTTTATTTTAAGTGTTGAGCACAGTATGAAACCTAATACAGCTCTTAGTCCAATACAAAAGTACAAAGTTACACGAATAAAATACATAAGCTGTAGAATAACATAACATCACAAGTTAGCATATTTACACTTCAAGTTACAGTTTTCAACGAGATCTATTATATCTCTGATACCAATAATTGTTTATTGTTATATAATATTGTGCAATTAACTGTGTATTGTTGTAATAATAATAATTATAATCATATTGATTTAATAATAATAATAATAATAATAAACGAGATAACTATCATTGCACTTGGAGGATGGGCAGCTCTGGCTGGAACCCCCAAAATTTTCTTTCTGGATACGCTCCTGCTCAGCACACACAAGGACAAAGCACAGGACATCACACATACAGTCCTACGAATATTACACTGGCCGTAGGTCTAGACGCCCAAGCCTTGTTAGTCTGTAAAATGCAGTATAGGGTGTACAGTGGGATCCACTAGTATTGCTTGGCAAATTGTCCAAGACTATTTTCATTAATTTTTCTTTTACTGCAGAAGTTATCAACAGCTTGTTTTGAGTTTTGTTTTAATTCTTGAAGCTCTTATTGGGTCAAATAAAGTGCACGAACATGGTGATGGACAATTTGCACGGTAATACTCATGGATCCCACTGTACTACGTGGAAGTGGGAGAAAGCAAGCAGTCGTCACGTTAAATTTTGTCGTAACAATACGACATACATAAGGTAGCCTCCTTCTAAGTGAAAGATGAAGCCATGGGAATCATAGTTCTCCTTCAATTTATAGGGGGGAAGGAGGGACTCCCCCCCTTCCCACCACCCATCGATCCAGGGTGCACCACAAAGGCTGAACTTTGATCGGCGGAATTGCTGCGGTTTTTGATTTTACGCTGCGGGGCCTTCCCCAAAGGAAGCAGGTTTTCGTTTCATCCCAAAGCAATGCTTTGTACGAGTCTTCAGTGAATGAGGAAATGAATGAATTATTTCTGAAATGTAGCGATGGTAAAATCCTTCCTGTGATGGATAACTTTTTTTTAAAAAAAAAACAAAAAAAACAACTTAATTTTTCCTCCGAAAACCACGAATTTAAAGTTAGAGGCACGTTTTGTTACCGACGTACAATTCTCTCTTTGTAAGCTCACTGGGAAAGTTATAACCAAGTTAGGGCTACGATTGTACAGTGGGATCAATGAGTATTACCGTGCAAATTGTCCATGACTAATTTCATAAATTTTTCTCTTGCATCCTACGAGTTTTTAAGCTTTGGATTTCTATGTATGCTGGTGCAGAAGTTGTCAACAGCTTGTTTTTAGTTTTCTATTCATTCTTGAAGCTCTTATTGGGTCAAATAAAGTGCACGAACATAGTGATGGACAATTTGCACGGTAATACTCATGGATTTCACTGTACCACCGGCACCATTGAAATGCATAATGGATTGTTATTAGACAATAACGGCAATCACACACATGTACACTGAACTCAATTAGTACTCCGGCAGTTTGTTTCTTTATACAGCATACAATATTTATACAATTGTATCAATATACGCTGTATATAACACAACTTATTACTAACTTCATTGACTCTGTACAGTCAACGGCAAAGAAAATGGTAAGCAAATTGTCCACCGCTATTTACATTACTTCTTTATTCTACATCCTGTGTTGTTTTAAGGAATGAAACTATGTTGGTTCGAAGCAGACATTGTTCTCTGCTTATTGACGTCATTTTTTCAATTTATTGTCATCACATTGTGTAATTCAGACCGAATGAAAATGGTGATGGACAATTCGCCTACTGTTTATTTTGCCGACATATAAATACAATGTGTTCGCCGTAAAGAAAGAAAATGGTTGCACTGCAGCAACATTACACAATGTTTGTCAAAGTTTGCTTAAGCCCACTTTTTGCACGGATAGGCTAATCGGGACTGGACCTACAATTCAAAGTTGGTATATAATTGGTATTCGATTCCCGGGATGGGTGATCTATGGTCGCATAAAGTGACTCTGGGCTCACCCAGCCTCAAATCAGTGGGTATCTGTGGGCAACCCTGGGGTGGTAAAGGGGGCCGGAGCGTGGTGCTGATTACATCACTTCCAAAATGGCCGAGATCGAGAACCTGTGGGGCTCTACCTCACATCCCCTAAAATCTGCATTCACAGGGAAATTCACCTTTACCTTTTATATGTAATGTTGGAATGCCCATGTACAGTGGGATCCATGAGTATTACTGTACAAATTGTCCATGACTATTTTCATTAATTTTTCTCTTACATCCTATGTGTTCTTAAGCGATGGATTTTTATGTATGCTAATGCAGATGTTGTCAACAGCTTGTTTTGAGTTTTATTTAATTCTTGAAGCTCTTATTGGGTCAAATAAAGTGCACAAACATGGTGATGGACAATTTGCACGGTAATACTCATGGATCCCACTGTACAATAGTGAAAGAAATATACAAACGTTTACATAATTTGAAGGTTCAATTTTCCAATTTCCAATAAATTTGAGAAGTTTGGTCTTGAATCCAGATTTTAGACTGCCCAGACCGGGATTCGAACCCGGGACCCCTGGCGTCGTAGCGCTCTATGTTAACCGACCACTCGGTCTATAGAAGAGCTCCCAAAAGTTTTCCCTTTGTGTCTACTAGATAAAAAAAAAAAACTCTCCATCGGTGGAATGGTATATACTTCGGAACAATCTGAGAGGGTGGACAGAAGCTTTCAGCACATTCCACGGAACGTCCCCCTGGGGACCTCCCCGAAAGAAGAACCAGGGTACGTGACCCACGAGCGAGCAGATAGGGTTGAGGGAAAATTAGTTAAGTGGCGAGGTTGATGCCATTATGGCTGTGCTTCGGAGAGAAATAATGGGAAAAGGGGAGCAGTGTTGCACACTCTGAGGGCATAATTTCCCTTCGCAAGGGTAAAAATTTCCCTTTTTTACCCAATTTTTCCCTTCACACAAGAAATCATATATTATTAATAATAATAAGTAATAGTAAGAGTAGTATTTTCCTTGACCCACGTTTAATATATTAAAAACGTTAAAACATTAACGTTCGAAACGTAAATGTACACTCCTGTTCAGAAAAAATGGTACATACTTCAACTGTTCACTTTATGTGAAGAGGAGTGTAGCCTACGTGCATGAATGTACAACTGTCTTTGTTCAATTGCCGATCTTATAAGTTCATCATTCATCCGCCAGGTTCGCACAGCGCTCTACGACTGTGGGGTCCCGGGTTCGAATCCCAGTATGGGCATGGTGTTCATTATGAGTGCCTCTTCATCAATTTTATCACTCATCCTCATCCTTGCGATTAACCGAAAGTGGCAGAAATGCGAAGTAAAATTAACCAAACCAGCATTCATCCTTATCGTATGTATTAACTGAAGATATACAGAGTGTACCAAAAGTCCTATTACTCTCCCCCCTTTGAATTGTAGACAAAACTGCGAAATGTTATTTTAACAGCATGGTATGATGAGAGGATGGTATGCTATTAAATCAGACGAATGACCACCATTTACTCCAGAGTATCTTTGTGCACACCGCCATTTTTATGGCACAGTATTATTCGCCTCCAGGTGCGATGTGAAATCTTCTGTAACATGGCTGGCGTGAGGGAAGCAAACGCACTGCGAACAGCTTCTTGAAGTTCCTCAGTTGTCTGATAACGATTATGTGCGACTTTCTGATTCATGTGCCCCCATAGCGCATTATCACAAGATGTCAGATCTGGACTTCGGGGTGGCCATTTCAGAGGTGCTGGTAAATTTGGCGATCCTCGTCCAATCCATTTGTCTCTTACACGTATTGCGAAGCGCGCTGGTGCCCCATCCTGTTGGAACCAGATTCGACCAAGAAGACCCAAACGTTCTAATTCCGGTAAGAGAATACCTCAATGATATGTTCAGAGACAAATAAATGGATTGGACGAGGATCGACAAATTTACCAGCACCTCTGAAATGGCAACCCCGAAGTCCAGATCTGACATCTTGTGATAATGCGCTATGGCGGCATATCAAACAGAAAGTCGCCCATAATCGTTATCGGACAACTGAGGAACTTCAAGAAGCTGTTCGCAGTGCGTTTGCTTCCCTCACGCCAGCCAAGTTACAGAGGATTTCACATCGCACCTGGAGGCGAATAATACTGTGCCATAAAAATGGCGGTGTACACAAAGATCCTCTGGAGTAAATGGTGGTCATTTGTCTGATTTAATAGTATACCATCCTCTCATCATACCATACTGTTAAAATAACATTTTGCGGGTTTGTCTACAATTCAAAGGGGGGAGGTAATGGGACTTTTGGTACACCCTGTAGAAAAGTGGCCTAAACTAACAAATTAGAAATATAAATAGTTATATTGGCTTATGCTGAATAAACAGTACACAATGACGGATAAGAAATTGTAATCTAAGGTAATGTGTACAAGACCTTCAAATGTTCCTGAAATTTTGGTATTATGGTCGAATTTTACTTTTTTACTCTTGGCGAAAATTCTGTTTTCAAATAGAGAAATTTTCCTTCATATGGCAACACTGAATGGGGATGGAGGGCGAGCCCTAACTGGAACGGAAGTACAATAAGGGCTGCAGGCAAGTAGCCAGAGTGCTATATACTCACGTTACTGGGGCAAAAATGTCCGAGCTAAGGGCTAAATTAACACATCTAATCACTTACACTTGTTATGTGTAAACGCACCTTCATTGTGTGAAATAATTTCATAGTGTATGGGGGTTTAAACATTGTTTTTTTCCCCTGTTGGCAGGCGCTAAATCCAATTTTGCCTTCTCAATTTTCCACGATTTTCTCTTCATTTAGTGCTCGCAAATCCATACCCGGATTTGAATTGTAAATTTGAATGCTACCAAACGTAATTAACGCTAGTGGAAATAATCAGAAATGGTCTGTTTTTCTGCACGCTTTATTACAATTCAGATTATTAAGTTCTCAGATTAATATGAACTTCGAT
This sequence comes from Lepisma saccharinum, assembly GCF_977018435.1. Lineage (NCBI taxonomy): Eukaryota > Metazoa > Arthropoda > Insecta > Zygentoma > Lepismatidae > Lepisma > Lepisma saccharinum. The sequence goes on from NC_139246.1 coordinate 6,055,968, forward strand.
AGCTTAGTTTTTAGCGCCATCGCACATCCATGACATTCGCAACCTGTTCCTTTCAGGAAAGAAGAAACTTGACTTAGAACTTCTTTAGATCCTTCCTTATTAAGAATGAAATGTAATTGTAACTTGAACTAGAATTAATTGTTTTTTGAAGTTCCTTTAATAACGTGAATAACACCTTTCCGACTTTCACAGCCGCAACATCAGATGGCGCGCTGCTCTCAAATTCACTCCACGAACTTTTATGCTCATTCTTTTACTGTTATCTCAGCAGGCCTTTGGAACATGTTGCCACCTGAGATTCATGCTTCTTCCTCAATTGTGACGTTCAAAAACGGTTAAAATTACATCTAATAAACAATGAAAATTATAAAAAAATGACTTCCAAAAGTAAGTAGCCGTTGCAGAGAATGAGAGAAGAAAGTAAGGCACAGGAACAATATACAGAGTGAACCAAAAGTAGGTGGACAGTAAATGATAACATTTATTGGTCCTAAAACACCAGAACTTGAAATACCACCGCAAACAGGGACGCCAGGCTGGTTTAGTTGGTGCTCTAATGTTAAATGCATGTTCTCACTATACCAGTAAACACAATTATGTCTGTTAATATGACTGGATAATTTGAAAGAAGCTTCATCACCTACTGTCCACCTACTTTTGGTTCACTCTGTATATAATATTTCAGGTGAATTATGATTAATTTAGACTGTTTTGGACTATGTTTAAGTGTAACGTTACGCTTGTACGCGCGCATGTATAACAACGAAAAGGTGCGTGGTGTGCGTGTAAATAAGAGATAGTGTGTGTAATATAAACCGTACTGCCTTTTTGTTTATGTGTGCAAAAGGGTGAGCATGTGTCTGTGTTTGCGTTTATAGACGCTTATATACTTTATTTGTTAACAGATGTAAGCAAATGGTTAAGCGTAAGAAAATGCATTAATTAAGCCTTAACATCGCCATGTACGAAAGTTGATAAATAAGTAAATAAAAATATTAAAAAAAAACTAGAACTGGATAATTTATGTAACAGGGAAGAATGTCAAGAAAAAGTCAATAAATTATGCTTGTGGTCAAGAATTTTTGATATTTTTTACGGTATAGTGAATTTGTTATGTATCGGTAGGCTATTGGGATTTGATAAAATTGAATATTTGGAAATCTAAAATTATATTGAGTTGTGGTTAACATTTGGTCACTTTGTTTCTTAAGAATTACATTCTTGTATGGGTGAAGGTTTTTAAAAATATTAATATTGTTAAATATTAAAGTAATGTGGAAATTTCCAATTCATGATGAAGTCTGAAGCTTTAATTTTTACATGCATTAATAATTTAAATAAGTGTAAATCTCTTGATAAAGTACAGCTTCAGTTTTCATCTTGTGGTAGGGGTTTTTCATTGAATAACAATATGTATTTTCTTAATTTCCAACTATTCCTAAGTTAAAAAAAAGGGGGAAGGTCAAGAAGAAGGAAGAAAAGGTGAAGAAAAAGTCAAGATTTTTGGATTTGTTATTTTGGTAGACACCCTGTGTAAAGACGTATTTGATCTAGAATTAATATCTTTTTGTGCAAGGTGAAACTTGAACAGAATCGGTGTCCTTTTCGAGAGCGCGTAACGTGGGCCGGAGCCATTGACGACAGTGGCGGCGCCAGGATTATTCATGCTGAGGGGGCGCGGAAAGAAATTTAGGGGGTGCGAATCTGAAAATAAGGAAAACATGAAACACGCATGCAACCTTTCAAAACTGGGGGGAGCCAGGTGTCAAAACTGAGGGGGGAGGCAAGGACAGTTTACTTTCCCTTGGTATATAAGGTTTAGCGTAGTGCGGGGGCAAAATTAGCAAAAAGCGGGGGGCAACTGCATCCATAATCGCCGCCACTGATTGAAATAAATTACTGACTGAAAGTAAAACATATGTGTGAAATATATGCATAACTTTCGATTAACATTCCTTTTTCAAGGATGCTGCCCCCCGTCCCTCCCCATGGACGTCCATGATGATATGTATTAAGTCTTCTACTCCAAGAAAGTGGCCATACAGTGTAAACACTCAGATACAAGTTGCAGTCTTATTGAACTATGTAGTGAAATTCAAAATAAAATCATCCTGCCCGTAACAACACAATTTTTGAACCTTTTCAATGTAATCAATGAAGGCACAAAATACATAGTACATTATACCTTTCGTCTGCAACAAGACAAAATGCGAAGAGCACAGCAACTGTGTCATCTTTAAAATCCCTTTCGCCGCACTATACCCAACAACGAACTGTAAACTTTCTTCGTGAACATTGGGCCTCTTCCTAACAGTTTTTGAAAAAGCTTGAAATGGCACGTTTACTAGACATGTTACGTGGAACAAATACATAGAACGTATTAAAAAGAAAACTACCCTTCATGTTACAACTCGCATTAAATAATTTCCCGAGCACGACCTGGTGATACCTTAAAAGCAGCTGAAATTTTTGCTCCAATACGAGGAAGAACAAATAGGCGGACAACAAACCGTTTATCAACAATGAAAAAAACAACAACATAACTCCCATTAAACTATAAACAATTATCAAAAACCACGAACAAACCACTTGAAAAAAAATAAATCATAACAACAATGCTGACGAAAGAAAAAAAACGATCGCTGATCTTTACAGAGGCTGCCACCAGTACAGAAAAGTATCGGCACCTCTTTCAGTGCTTGCCTGTTGCATACAACAGTAATAACGGTCTTACTTCAGTACCTATCATTCGGCGCTCAATATGACATGACATAATATTACATATTAATGTTAGTGTTTTGAGATGAACGTAGGGGGTGCTGAAAATTAAGGAGCGCACAAGCACCTCCTTGCGCCTCCCTGGCGCCGCCCCTGATTGACGACGATAAGCGTTCTGCAGACCTTACATTCAAGAGATTCGAAAACGGATGGTTTCGTGTCGCATTCAATGAGGAACGCTTGTTAAATTTGTAATATTTAAAAGTTATGAATTTTTCAATAGATAAAGTTTCAAGACGTGACGAAATTTTTCACAAAAGTTAAAAGCAATATTTTCATATTCACTATTCAAAATTTTCTCTATGATAGATAAAGTTCATAAGTGTTTATGCAGCGAACGTTATGAAAAGGAGAAAGTTATGGAACTTATTCAGTTCTCCAAGTGGCAGCAAGTCCGCTACTGGTCGGAACTGGCTCCAGTTTAGCATATTTTGGGGTAAACTTGGACATTCAAAAAATTAAACGAAGCTTACTGGAATATATAGTGATAATTTTGTCGCATTTGTCACAAAACATCCCAAAGAAACCCGTTGCGTGTTTCGGAGGAATGACGTCATAAACATGGCCTCCTTCAAAATTTATAGTGTAATCCTTAAACGCATATTGAGATCCAAATTCAAGGGAATAAATTGGAAAATTTACAGAATAAAGTGTATTATCTGTACCTGATACATTCCATGAATGTTGCAATTTTCGTTTCAGAGCAGCATGCGAAAATTACTTTGCAGCAAACAGACCTTCTTCACGTTTAAAATCCAGGCTGCCGAGAGTATCACGTCATTTTGTTTTCAACACTAGAAAAGCGGGAGGGGTCAAAATGACCCCTACCTTCATCGTTTTTAAAATAACTATCCAGTTTTCCTTATTTTTTCCTCGAAATGTTGTGGTTTTACATAATTGGTATGGTATGGTATACTGAAATTTACAAAATTTATTTCTGTGAAATTTCATGTTATACTCCTAGAACATCGGGAGGGGTCACTTTGACCCCTGTAAAGTTTAATTTATGCGTGCTGCAATTGTCAACCTGTCTTTAGCATGATTCCACTTGTCACAGTTTACATGTCGTCATCTAAGGTGGGTTCTTGGACCAGGAAGGACGTCTTCGAAAATGTCGCATCAAGTTTCTTGGTGTGAAACGTTGCGTACTCTGGAGTGTTCAATTGATCATTATTATAATTTTTATTTGTAATCAAAATGTTATCACAAACCACCTAAAAAACTTCGATTATAATACATACAGAAGGTCGATCCGCGTATATGTGTCCGATTTTGGACTAGCACTTACCTTATGAAAATCCACGGAATCACCATCGGTTGGCCTCAATGTGATCACCGTGTGACTTGGCAATAGCCCTGCACTGTAACTTCCATTGTAGGAGGCTACGATGAAGTACAGGAAGTGGAATCTTATGCCATTCCTCCTGACAGGCTTTCCACAAGCCCCTGAGAGTGGTGACACCATGAGAGGAAAGTGCCCGTTTCAGTAGACAAAAACCACAGAAATTCATGGGACTCGCATCCGGTGACTTCACCAGTATATCGTGAAATGGAATACCCCGAATGCCGATGTCTGTCGCCATATGTGGCAGAAAGTTCTTAGTAGAATGAGATGTATGTAATGAGACCTTACACCGATAGGCCTCACTGATGTAATGTTCACGGCTTTTAAATCCTTCCGGAGGTTTAATTTCTCACACAGGGTGCCGTTCACAGTTGACTGCGCCACGTGGAGTCGTGTGGCCATCACACGTTGCGTCGGGAGGTTTCCTTTAGTGCCATTCGATGCAGCTTCCGAGACACGGGTGGCATCGCTGCAGTGCAAGCTCCCTTCCTCGTCTCCCTGGTGGGCGACTGAATAGCTGGAACCTCGTGGATTTTATGCCGCTTGATGGTCGTCGAACCCAAGGCACATCCATGTTCTTTGCACTGTTTCTGAATTTTTGACACCGAATATTTGGCGTGGAAAACTGCAACTACGTACCCTCCCAAAAACGGTTCACCTGTGGAGCCATGATGCACACAACACACACTCGTGATAGTGCCACGATACTACAGGCTATAACCGCCGTCCCATGCTTTTAACCGCTTGGATCGGTCGATTCTGTGCACAGGGGTGACGGTTCAAAATCGGACACATATACGCGGATCGACCTTCTGTATAGCACAGAAAATAATATAAATTAAAAATAAAAGTTCCCATTCTAAAATAATTAGAATTTTAAATGCATTTCTTATGAGGGGTCAAAAATGACTCCTTTCGCTGTTCTAGAGGGTATCAGATCCTTCGCCGTTCTAGTGTGTGGTATGAAACCATAAACAGGGTACCTCAGGAGATGAACTAGTACCTTTCGATTCTCTCTTCTTTAACTAAATTACTCCTTGGAAAATGTCTGATACCTCTGGAGCCAAAGTTAAATGATTCCCAATTTACTCAAGAACCCATCTCGAGAGAAAGTTGTTCAAGAGCTCCGAAACATTAGTGGAAGTTCCCTTTCAGTAGTGTCGTGGCACTTCGGAGTCTTCCAGCTGTGTTTATTCAGAGAACGCCCCCCACTCCCCTTGCCCCCCCCCCCGACCGGGTGCTGGGATGCACGCACTGCGGCGTCGGTGTGAATACGGATCATTCGTGCGGTCAGGTCGCGCAAAGGAGCGGGTGGGGGGGAGTGCACCATCCCGTTGCCATGGTTACGGGAAGTTCAGCAGCTGACGAGGAGGACCGAACATCAGCGGTGTCGTGTGGATCAAACTGAATAGCCACCTCGCTACTTTTCTTCCAAGGAGTGCCCCTTGGCGTCGGAGATAGGTTGAGAGGGGAAGGGGGTAAGGAAAATCACAGGTCAGCCCAACCGAATCATCGGTTACCCACGGGGGCTGCCTCCATTTAAGTTCCCGAGAAGGGAGATAACTCAAGCACATTGGAGCTTTGTTTACTGCCTAACTGCGATATGCTAACAGCGCAGAAAGGTTAATTTGACAAAATCCTGTTTCCCTGCTGGCTGCTTCTGGAAGGAGAGATTTTAAGGTTGCCGCTTCTTGCACAAGCGGTAGGCTTAATTGGTTGTTGACCCAAGATCCTTCGTAGATAAACGCGGCAACAGAGGGCCACTGCCATAAAGGCTTAGACGGCGGGTTCACTATGGTGTCTTAGAGATTTCGTTACATAAACTTAGTTTTGTATTTAACATAGTTTTCTAAATAAAAAACAAAAACTAACGGTCCATAATGATATTACTATATTGGTATCACAGGGTCGCCACTCTAGGACCATGATAAAATTCAAGTTTAATTTCCGGTTTTGAAGGCGAACTTTTATAAAATTCAAGGGTACAACTGAAGCAGATGTTTTGTCTATTCCAATCTTTCGTATTACCGCCTCTTACTACTTTCAGACACAAATATATTAACAACATAAAGGGTCTATATGATTCCAGTGTATCAAAAATTCTAATTCAATTAATTTAAACGGTGTATATACTATTTAAAATATTCAAGTTAAGGTACGGAGTTTACATTTGCCATTTCACATACTCAGACTAGAAATACATCTACAAACACAAGCCACAAATGTTACGGGATATACTAACCTTGGAAAAATTGTTAATTGTATAACAATTCCAAATTTAACTAATCAACTTCATGATATCAAAAACTCAATATGCTGACCAAGGCAGAAAATTTATTTTATTTTAAAACAAACTAAAAGTAACGTTTCAATATGCGTTGGTCAGCATATTGAGTTTGAAACAAGGCTTAATGGTTTTATTCATGATATCATATTTTGCAATGATCTTCTGCCTGTTCTTCTATTGTTCTGCAAAGGACACTTAACACAGTAAACCGATTGAAAAAAATATATTATCCATGCAGCTTTCATTTCCTTTCATTCGTCGATAAAAATAAAAGCAAAACTGTGAAAACATTGTCTGTCAGCATTTGTAAATGCATGACTTCATTTGGATTAATAAAAATTGCAATTTTTCACGTCTACGGAGAAAAATTCACGTCGAACACACACACACACACACACACACACACACACACACACACACACACACACACACACACACACACACACACACACACACACACACACACATATATATATATATATATATATATATATATATAAAGTAGTAATGAACTGGATACAAAGTTATCGTTGCAATTACCCATCGTTATAGTCAATAATTAGCCTGTATTTATACATATTACAAACGTAACTTACTCTAAACAATAAATAACTTTTCTAGAAACTAGTTCAAGTATTCGAAACTGTTAATTTATGTAATTATTCAAGCGAGAGACTTGTACTGCGTTATACAAACGTTTGTCTTTGTTTGTTACTTATCCTATATTTCCCGTGCCGTACGAGAAACTTACTAAGGGGGAGGAGGGGCTCACAGGCCAACACTTTCTTAAACATTAAAATTCTTCTTCTTCTTCTTTCTCTACCCCTTATGCCATTACAGCGTCGGGGATGGCTCAACCCACTGTTTCCATTCTTCTCTCATCTTGGCAATCTTCTTTATTTCTTGTAGTGTCTTCCCTCCATTCCTTCCTAATTCTTCCACCATATCCTCATACGTCTTCCTTGGCTTGCCCCTCGACCTTCTTCCTTCTGGTGTTGCCTCCAAGAACTGCTTGGGTTTCCTTTCCTCTTCCATCCTGGTTACGTGGCCAAACCATTTCATCTGTCTTTTGATTAGATGGTTTTCAATTGATGTTTGTTCCAGTTCTTTCCTTATCCTTTCATTTCTTACTCTATCTCTTCTTGTTTCGACTATTTCCTTATTTCTTCTATTTACGTTAATCATGTATTTCTTCTATCTTTGCAGAATAGATAATCTATGTATTTTCTTATTTCTTCTATCTTTGAAGAATAGAACATGTATTTTTTTATTTCTTCCAGTTGCCCTCCTTTCACAAGCATTGAGAACTGAATCAAAGCTCCAATGGATTCAGGGGCGACAAATGTCGATATAACGCCACCTCCTATGCCAAACCAAAAGGGGACAGCTCAAGATCGCTAAGGGAAAGCGCTACCTGTGGCCCAGTGCGTCTAAAGGAACTAGCGCAAACCGTAGTGCTTTGGGGCGTCTAAACTTGACTATAGCGCCACCAAGGATCAAACAAGCAAAAACTGACGATATACTCCTCGCCAGAGGTAATCAAAAACCAATTCGATCGAAAGACCGAAATAAGACACAGTTTTGAACTAACATCTCAACCTTTTAACTTTGCTGTATATTTAACATATAAGTATATCCTTAACTATCGTAATTTCTATTTACATTTATGTTTCTTGTAATTTATATACATTTTTATAATCGATATTCACTTATTTCTCATTTGTTTTACTCGATATCATACTATTCCGTATCCTCCTATTTCGTCAATCAACATTCTTTCCATCTTTTCTTCTCGCTGCCATCTGTTGTTGCGTTCTCTAACTATTTCCTTCCGTATTAACGATTGTGCGCGGCTGACAAGGCACGTGACAACCATTGTTGAGAAAATGTCCCCAAAAATTCCCAAAGCTAGTTGCAGGAGAGGTTCTCCACAGTGCTAAGTTTAAGGTGTAACTTCAATGATCTAGAAGCTGTTTATCCAGCTTAAGCGACCTGTATCATAGTCGTACGCGGAATTCTGCTATTAACTAAGCCTCTTGCACGGTTGTTATCGACAATAACATCATTACCTGTGCGTGTAAGAGGAATTAAACTTTTCGGCAACCAATCGGAATATTGATTAATCAGATAATTATTTGCTTTCATCGTTGAAGCACAAACAAGCATTTCCGTCAAAGAGAGAAATAATTTGTTTGTTGCTCTGTTGTTTGTCGAAACAATCTTCAGTGATCCTGGTTTGGATTATCCCAATTGATCGATTGTAATATACAGATTTGCTGAATTCTGATTGGATCTTGCGAAAGCTGCTAATTCATTCGATCACTTGTGCTTCGTCATGTGCTACACCCACACACGCACGTGCCTTTATTTTATGAGATGCGAGCAGGAGAAAGAAAAAAATAAAGCCCTGTTACGGGTGTTCCCGCAGGTAACAGCAAAATGTAAAGTATTAAAAAGTTGTTTCAATAAAATGACAACATTGTTAAATACGTTAACCAACAGCGTTGCCTTCGAGTAGATATTGCAGAGGACATTTTTTCTGCAGTCGACAGAAGCAAAGAGGGAGGCCGTTCCGCTACCCTGAAGAGGTAACAAGAGGAGGAGGGGCCAATGCAAGGGAAGACCAGGAGAAGATTTGGGGCAAAGTGTGCGAGACGGGAGGTTCCGGATGTGTGTATAGCAACAATCACGTCATCTTTCCGACATCATCTTCCATACTTAAATCATCACTGTATACCTATCCAAACTGCATTTCTTACCTATGGTTTTTGTGTTAATAAAACGTTTGTATCTTGAAAATGAACGACGTTACACTTATTCCAAAAACATGTGTTCTTTTTGCGCCACCTTGTATATGCAAGAATATGAAAAAATGTTAAAAAGAGAGCAATATTGTTCTCATTCTTACAAAAATCTTCGTTTCTGTAAGTTTGTCGGAACAAAGGAAACTGAAGAAATGCAAATGGCTCGGCCAATGAATTCGTGATAGAAGTGAGTGCAGCTACCAGCCATTTGCAGCAGCGCGCACTGCTTTGCTGCTCCAATTCGCTTTCTCCTCTTACTTGCCGTAATGTAATACGCGGCCCTGCTTCACAAATTCCCGGGAGAGAGCGTTGTCACGTACACAAACTGCGTTGCTTTTCTTTGAAATAAAGGACCAAAGATGGCAGCATGCAAGAGGAACAACGGTTATAAAAAATGCTGCATAAATAAGTTTGGAAAGTGGGTAAGAGATGGCACCACCCAGGAGAACTTATACGATTGTAAATAGAGACAACGGAAAGAGCAGATGTGATGAAATAACGATTGTATATATTAATACTAATTATAAGGAAATAAATAAATAAGTTTAAAATAATAACAGGATTTAAATAAGGAGAAAAGGGGAATTATCATTCAGTAATGACATATGCGATCATTATATAACAGTAAAGAAGTCGAATTCTAATTACGATTCTGGGTCTTTTTCGGTTCCCACGAACTGAGAGTTTCGTGTGGCTTTTGGGTTGTTTTTTCCCAGGTGTAGCGCCATCTCACGGCAGCACCCAAGCACTTTTGGTAGGCGCATCTATTGCAGCTCCAAGTTAAGGTTAGCGCCGGCCAGGCGGCGATCTTTAACTAACCCCTTTCTCTTTGTTTGTCTGGGAGATCGATTTTCTTAATATTTACGTCAATTTGGATAAGATCGACAAAGAAGCCCAGAGAAGAAAAAATACACAATATGTAATAATTACAAGAAGAAGCAGCATTAGTAATTACAAGAAGAAGAAGCCTTAGTAATTACAAGAAGAAGATGGCTTAGTAATTACAAGAAGAAGATGACCTAGTAATTACAAGAAGAAGCCTTAGTAATTACAAGAAGAAGAAGCCATAGTAGTAATAATAAGAAGATGCCTTATTAATTACTAGAAGAAGAAGCCTTAGCAATAATAAGAAAAAGCCTTAGCTATTATAAGAAGAAGAAGCCCAAAGAAGAAGATTGGCTACAATTAATGAGATATAAAAATAGAAGAAAATTATTGTATAACAAGATGTCCAAAGTTATCTAATATTTGTACATGATTATTCAAGAATATATTACGAATTGTACCCTCCGTAGTGGGTTAAATCTATTGTTTCTTTCCATATATTCGTAGTGTTAATCACCCTGATCTGTACCCAGAGGTATCTCATCGTTTCTACCCTGTGCTAAGCTGGTAGATGCTCACGTGAGAGGACGTGGCAGCGTAAACATATTCTCAATATACCCGTAACTGAAAGTTGGACGTTAAATTAGACAGAAATGAATGATTCATACAAGTCCTCAACTAAATATTTATCTGAATTGTAACACAACAAGAGGCGCTATTTCTGCATAGAGAAAAATAAATACAAAGTTGGAAAACATCAGAAAGAGAATAAACTAGAACTGAACGAGAGAACAAACATTTTTCCCTGTGAGAAGGATAAATGAGTACACAAGCGATGTAGGGCCTCTATCTCCCCTGCTGCCATGCAACCCACCAATCAGCGAAGGAGAGCGCGTTGCAGAAAGACAGGGAAATATGGGAGAACATAGATTGAATGCAATGAGCATCAATTTTAGCACGGAATGCGAGGAATCTGCGAAGAACAGGACAAGCAAAATGCATGTTTTTTCATGCGAATAAAATAGCACATTGTCGACGGTCTTGTATTTTCTAGTCTACGAGAGATCATTCTGTTAGAAAAGCGAATAAAGCATACATATTTCCAGTATTTGGAAGTAACTTGTTACTTGTAACTCAGTAACAAGTAACAATTACTTTTAAAAGTAAGTAGCTGTGACTATGACAGAATTACTCCAGGGTCCCCGCTTCGAATCCCGTCCTTGGCATGGGTGTTATTTGTAAGTGTCCATCAATTGATCACATCATCACTCATCCTCACCTTCGGGATTAGCTAAAATGGGGCAGAAAAGCGAAGTAAAACAAATTACAATTTGCTGTATATTTTTTTACAGCTGAAATTTATATCTCGATTATTTCTATTTTCAAATGAATAATGTTTGTTAGTTTTTACGTGTTGTAATCTACAGGGTGTCTGATAAGTTACTCCGTATTTTTAAATTATTGTTAACTTCTTTACTTGCTAACCGGTTCTGTTGCAGTGGTGTTATTATATAATCCAGTCCTTGAGGTTTTGCTTGACACAATTTAAATCTGCAGCATGCTGGACACGTAATTGAAGTTGTAAACACATGTTGAAGATGTGAAAGTGCACCGCCAGACGGGAGAACTTGAGAGTGGAAATAAATAACAATGAAATTATTGTTATCCTAGTTAATATTATTATTATTATTATACGATAATAAATATTTTAATCTAACAAAAATACACCAATTTTATCACAAAATTATAACAAAAATACATTATTATTAGGTATAATATCATTTGAGAGACCTTTCAACTTGCTTCACCAAATGAGTGAATATCCAGCACTACTCTTTATATTATCATTTTTAGATTTTACACAGTTAGTGTACTGAAATACATAGTTATTCTGTCTTCTTGAGATAAATAAATATTTAAATGATAATAGATAAATTATGATAATTCCGATGGGGACGTCGACGGTCCGGTTCGACCCCCTTCCCCTCCCGACGCCCATGAGCGCACCACATTGTTATCTTCGGACGCTTCTATGCGTCCTCAACACAGATGCGCGGGTTCTCATCAGCTCAACAATGACAGTTGTACCTACGTATAAACAGAACCTCCAATGCGAAACACTATCCTACTGGAGCACAAAAGGTTGCCAAGCAGTTTCGGCAATTCATCATGCCATGACAGAAAATTGTCTGCGAATTCCATCCTCCAGTCATAATCGTCAAGAAAGAATTTCTGGATAAAAATGGCTTAAATGAGATATGTTTCGTGAAGATTGTTGGAATTTCATATAGTGAGAGGCTGCTTTCGCTAAGTTCTTGAATTCGACACGACGCGGCGCGGCAAGTCGAGCCACTATCTTTGTTATCGCAAATCTGATTGTAGATTTCGTCCATGAACGTGTAGGTCTAGGTCTGTCTTTTAGAATTCGGGAAGCGGTTAACGATGCATTACAAGTATAACAGTTTACAACAGAATCAATGTATCAATGCGTATGTAGAATTGATGTATCAGTTTATATGTTGTGAAATGAATATATTTCTAACAAATAATTGGTTAGGAAATGTGATATTAAGCAATTATTGCAAGATTCAGTGACTACATTTGTTGGCTTGACACGTCCTTTCCCATTGCACAAATATTTATTGTTAATATCTATTGTTATTAATTATCTTTTCTTGTACAAATGTTTATTGTTTTTGTAATATCAATTACTGTAATTTACCTATCACTGATAATGTCAGGATAGTGACTAACCTGTATATAATTATCTTGTTAAGAGCTGTTGCCATGGAAATTACGAGTGTCTTTTGTCTTGACTGAGGAGTTCGGGCTTCGAGTTTTAAAAGAGTGGTTAAGTTAATTGTAAGAAGCTGTTATTTCTTTGACTGAAGTGGATTTTATGCACATAAGTATTTAATTTGCTAAGACGTAAAATATAATTCTTTTCTCTTAGCGAAAACTTGACTTTGATTTGTTTTGACCAACGAACGAAGAGAGATATATTACCCCATACCCTGAGAGGCATCACGTGTATGCTTTCGAGTCTTTCATGTGAACTTATTATTTGTTCTTTTAGTTAAATCATGTTCTTTTGACTAAAGAACGTTTCAATATTTTGGCGCAACAACATGGGGCTCGAAATCTGTTGTTTCGTAAGTGGTGTTCATTTTTGTGTGTTCGTGAAGAGTAATTGATTTGTGATTGTGATGGAAATTCTGTGCTAGAAGAATATGGATAAGAAGATGTTGAGAAGTGCAAGTAAATCGTCGGCTGAGGAAAATGAATCTCCAGTGCAGTCAGTTCCAGTTACAGCAGACCTGCTTTCTTCAATACGGATTATGTTGGAGGAAAGTACAAGGGCTATGGAAACTAAAATTAAGGAAAACATTAGAGAAAGTTCCAGCAATCTGGAAGCTAAGTTTCAGGAGAATGTAGCCATGTTGGAACGCAGTTTGAACTTAAAGTTAGAGGAAAGTGGTAGAAATCTGGTGGAATCAGAACGGCGCTTAGAAGAGAAGTTTTCACAGGGTTATTCGAAACTCACAGAATCTGCTTTGGAGATGGGACGGAGACTGGACAATTTGACTGTAAAAATGGAAGAAAATCAACAGAAGATAAAAGAAAGCATTCAAATAGAGATCGTTAACTTACGTCAGACATGTGAAGCAAACTCTCTACAAGTGGAATCAAATGTGCAACAAGAAATTGCCTTGTTGAGAGAAGAGGTTGAACAATCTCAGGGTAACTTTCGTAAGGAAATCGCTGAAGAACAGAGCAGTTTCAGAAAGGAAGTGTTTGAAAATGTGAATCACCAGGTAACTGTTATCACAGACAAGTTAGAAGATACCATTAATCACAAAGTGGCAGAGAAACTTGCTGAGAATGTAAATGAAACCGAGGGATACCGAAAAGCTGACGAAGAATGGAGGAAAACAGTTGAAACTAAACAAGACAAATTTTCCTCAGATGTTGGTCATATCTGTAGTGAAATTGTTCATATTTCTGATCAGCTGAATAGGTTACAGATCCAGACGAACACTGATCATCCTAAAATCCACCGTGTTGATGAAGGTTCTGGAAGATCGACATTTTATCCCATCTGTTCAGATGAAGCTTCAAACCTACAAGGAAAAACCTCACGGAAAAAGAGGTACAAGAAGATGAACGAATCCAGCTCCTCAGACAGTGAATCAACTGCTCGCAGCAGAAGAAACAGAAGAGAGCCTGCTTCACGCATGGTACACACTGGGGTAACTCCTAGAATGGCAGACATCAATTCTATGAGAAAGTTCGACGGCAATATTATCGCTACTTCAGCTGAAATATATTTAAAGGAATTGAATACAAACTTTGAAATTCTACAGATTCCTCAACATTATAGGCTTGAAATCATTCCACGTTTGTTAACTGGAAAGGCCTATCACTGGTTTTATTCGCATAAGAACGATTTCCGCACTTACTCTGATTTCTGCAGAGAGTTCAAGAAGCGTTTTGCTTCAACAGAAGCGAAAGAGAGAGAATTGGCGTCTGTGAGGACTAGGCGGTACAATAAGCAGAATGATAACAATGTGGAGGAATATGTTTGGTCTGTGTACTCTGCCTATAGGAATCTGAGTAATCATTACACCGAGAAGGAAGTAGTTAACCTAATCATCGGACAGCTACCTTTTAGAGTAAAGCAATTGTGCTTGGCTCATGCTCCGAACACCGTGGATCTCTTAGCGGATTTTGTTAAGAGATATGAGCAAGCAGAGGAACAAGATGCTTGGCGGTCTACATGGAGACGAGAAACTGGCTCCCAACAAAACAGCAGAGATGTTCAAAGAACGTCTAGAATTCGCTTAGTTCAGCAACAAAATAGGAGTAACCCAGCTGAGCGTCCATACCCTAGAAATGGAAATAATTACCGTCAACAGCGTCAGTTTAGGTCACGACGAGAATATCCAGCTTCCAGAGGTAATCCTTACGATAGACCGTATCCTAACAGCGGGTTTTCTTCGCCAAGTCAACAACGTTTATCTCCACCGAGAGATAGCAATAATGCTCCCGGGACTCAAATGACGAGCAGTGGCGTGCAGACAGACATTGTTGAACCATATCCCAGCGTTGAGCAACATCGTAGTGTGGCAGTAACGAGGAACTTCTGTTGGGATACCGGATCTAATCTTGACCAGGTGCGGGATTTTACCCCTCGCCTAGCATAGAAACGTCCCCTTATGTTAGGTAGGTTAACGATGCATTACAAGTATAACAGTTTACAACAGAATCAATGTATCAATGCGTATGTAGAATTGATGTATCAGTTTATATGTTGTGAAATGAATATATTTCTAACAAATAATTGGTTAGAAAATGTGATATTAAGCAATTATTGCAAGATTCAGTGACTACATTTGTTGGCTTCAAGTTGCTTCAGTTTTCAGTCTGTGATTAAATGTCTGTGCCTGAAGTGAATGGATTGCCGCATGCGCAGATCGTTATATCGGAAGCTGCCCCACGCGAGAACAAATCCACGGACCTTCGTTGATTTGTTGCAAACCGTCGGAGTCAAATGTTTCGTCCGGTCTGAAGCCGCAGGGAGGGCACTTGCCCTCCCAGATATTTCTGGAAAAAGTTAATGTAATTCGAATGGTGAAATTGTAGCGATATTTTATAATAAAACATTATTGTTTTCTGTGACTTACAGCAACTATTATTATTAATATTGTTTTTAAGTAGGGTTACATTTAAGCTTACAGTCTATTTTACGTTGATTATAATAAATAGATAATTATCTCTATATATATAAAAATGGATGTATGTGTGTATATGTGTGTGTTTGTTTGTTCATCAATAACTCTCGAACGCCTGGAGCGAATTCAACCAAACTTGGTACGCGTATCACTTGCAACCTGGAAAGAAATACTGTGGGGGTAAGCCACCCTTGGCACTTCTAGGGAAGGGGGTGAGAAGGGGTGACATGTAAAAATAATCGAGAACCACAGATATTAAATTCCGCAAAAGCAGACATCCGTGACTCTATGCAATCCGCACAACGATAGTGTTTCTTGGGTTGTCTAACATTCAGGCGATGTTGCCAATGGAATCCATAGTTTTCGTGACACTCCCAATGCGGTTCAACTTCAAGTTCATCACCTTTCGGCATGGGGGATGAGAGGGGGTGAAAAATAAAATGCCACAAATGACTAGTGTTGAATCCATAGTTTTCGGAGTCGCTAATCTAATTGGTGACATTCACAATCACATTTAAAATTAGTTTCATTTTACACTATAGTTAGAATTCACTATTTTCCTGTCTAATACAAGATTGGGATACATAAATACCCGGGCAACGCCGTGTAATCAGCTAGTCTAACTATAAAAAACAGCATTTTGTCCTACATGAATTAATATATTAAGTTTACAGTTATGCAAATTGTATATACATATACAAAATATGGAAATTACAAATGTAACAAATATATAAATAATAAATCAATAAAAATAATAATAAATTTCTATGACACTGCCCCCTCTGTGAACAATTCTGCGAGCGCACTTGCCTGCACAACACCTAGTGCCAAAAAGTGTGGCGAACTAGACGGGGCTACTAGGTACTGTTATTTCCTTACGGCATGACTGTAAGATTGCGGCATTTTCCTTCGAACAGCCAACCAAGAAACTCTCCCGGGAAGGTGATTTGCAGCCCACAAGGATCCCCGAAGAAGTTCATCACCTCCCTTGGCCTGATCCATCACGTAACGAATGCTGCTCTTTTATTGCTGCTGACTCATGTCTTCCACCTCTCTTCATTTCACTTTTATTCCAGCCTCTTAGCTTCGAAACGGCAGCCGTGGGAGCTCTTCCCATTCTAAGTGGAATTTCGAAAGAACCTTTACTTTAAACATCTCCTTTAGCAGCGGCGGGCTCCGTTTTTTTTGGTTAAGTAGAAAACGGCTGCAAAAGGACGATGCCACATTTTTCACCCTGCACCTCTGTCTCACGCAACGCAGGAATAACGTATAAGGAAACGTGAACATTAAACCCCTTGTGGTACTTCACTTCCATTTAGTTACTAGCACAGCAAGAATGATCA
The DNA here is from genome assembly GCF_977018435.1 of Lepisma saccharinum. Taxonomy (NCBI): domain Eukaryota; kingdom Metazoa; phylum Arthropoda; class Insecta; order Zygentoma; family Lepismatidae; genus Lepisma; species Lepisma saccharinum. The sequence goes on from NC_139246.1 coordinate 6,073,082, forward strand.
TGCACCAAGATAGCCAAATATGTATGCATAATATAGACTTCAAACGCCGAAATATGCTTTCAATACTTAAACTAGGCAATTTAACGCGGCTGAAACAGCAAGAACGAAAAATCAGGTGAAACCAGGACTGGTTGGGTACCTCAGTTGATGTGGTGTACTAAACGCACGGCCATGAAAATAGGCGGCTGGGCAGAATTGCGGTGTTGCCACATATGGGAAAAGCAAAGCGAGAGCGGGACAAAAGTCGCTGGTTCCCGCGCACTGTGTGGCAACGTCAACCGGGCTGCGTTGCCTAGTTCGAGCGTCAGACCGAACTCTTTCCAGGTCACTTTTGTGTCATCCATAGGCGCCGACTCCATGGGGCTTGGGGGGTGGCTCGAGCCCCCCCAAATGTTATCGATGTGGGGGCAGAGTCTCCCAAATAATTTTTCTTAAGAGAATCTAATGTATTATTTTGCTTCTCTTGTAAAGTTTATTCTGAATTGTGACACATGAACTTCTTTAAATACATATTTGAAATGTTCTAGACCATCAACTTTGGGGGCTGAGACCGCTAAACCATCAACTTTAGGGGGGCTATGACCAGAGACAGCAAAACACATGACTTATTACTATATACTAAGTATATAATTATGAGTATTGTTAACATTTTTACTAAAAATAGTTTCAAACGAAGATGTGCATGAACTAGGAGAGTGGATGGGACGTTCAGGCTACAAATGGCTCTCACATGACATACAGAACGAGTTCATTGATATATTAGGAATATCTGTTTTGCGCTCCGTTGTAACAGATATTAAAAGTCGGGAATATTTTGCTATTATGCTTGACGAAACTTGTGACATATCCATCCGTGAACAATTGACATTTTGCATTCGAACTGTAAATGAAAATTTTAATATTTTTAAGGAATTCATTGGCCTTTACGAGATTCCGAACACTGAGACCAAAACATAAAAAAAGGGAGTGAGTGAGTCATTCATTAATTTATTTCAGTGATCAGAGGCCCCCCCCCAATACTTTTGACAAGTCGGCGCCCCATCCCTGACCTTTCGAGCAAATACTGCCACTTTGTATCACATGTATTACAAAGACCAACTCTACAACTTGATCTTTCATTCTCTTAAACCTCCGAGCACACAAAGCTTGCGCCTTATAACACACGGTCACGGTGCGGGACTAGAAATACAAATATAGTATGGCCACGGTGATGGAATTTCTAAGCCAAAAGTGCCCTCTAGTTGAAGAAACAGCCTGCTCCCTACAGACAAGAAAATCCTGGTTATCCAAGAGTATATACGTATACCTATACCTATACCTATCCCCCAATTAGGAATTTTACAGGTAATAGCTATTTAGGCATAAAATAAAGGTGCTCCCTTCTACTCTCAAAATATTCCCTCCTGCCTATTCAACCCTCCCAGCTATTTATCGCTTGCCTTGCTTGTCACGGGGTCATTGTGGCCACATTTTCAAAGCCAGCCATGCACAGCTGATTGGATTTGCATGTCTATGCTGTGTTTTGTGGTTAGACATGTGTATTATGTGAGTTGGTGAGCTGTGTTTGTCAGCAGTTCACGACAGGGATTTATCCAGAGTAACAGTTCAAAAACTAATCTTGCAACTTTAAAATCGTACGAGAAACCTTATTCGAGGATGAATTTCAATACTTGAAGCTAACTCGGAGACATATTTCTTTGCCCAATGTTGTGTTGTATTGACCCAAGTCAGTACTTTTTCACCATATTTTTTTGCATAACGTATTTTAACTGAATGTGCTCCTATTTACTGCCAAAACTGTGTACTAAAGTCTTTCAGAATCTTGCAGAAAAACATGACCCACTGGTGTTACAGATGGCTGCTCGTAACAGGGAGTAGACAGCATTTCACTTACAGTGAAAGCACATATGACCAGAATTGAGGTGCAGTGATTAATTGATTTCGTTTACTTTTCATCGCTATTCTGTCACTTTTGGCTTATCGCGAAGATGTGGATGAGTGAAAATATGATGAAATTGATGAAGGGACATTCACAAAGAATACCCCATGCCAAGCCTGGATTCCAATCCTGGACCTCTGGCGTAATAGCGTGATTCCAGTGACATCGTTTTGGACGTAAAGTTTCGACATTTCTTCCCAAAGATCATGTCAGGAGCCGCATTTGTTAAATACTACCATGACTCCTAACTAGACGTCGGATCTTAGGTTTTTAACTTATTTTTTCCTTTACAGGTATGTAAGACATAATAAGTTATGTCAGCGTTTCGTTAAAAAACGCAACAACTGATGAAGTTTCATAGTGCCTAAAAAAAACTATTTTGCTTGTTGGAACCTATTGTAGGTTCATGCGCCTAAATCAAGTCTTATTCTTAGGTTTTTATGTATTTTTAAAGGTTTTATACGATTTTTATGTCGTACAGAGGCATTTGCTTCGTTTGGTCACCAAAAAATTCAATGACGAACGTGTTTGAAACGTACTCTCCTCCAAGTCCATGGTGATTTTTAAAAGCTCTAAGCAAAGGAAAATGTCTGGTGTCACTGTTACCAGTACAATCCAAAGTGGTCTGATCTGTGTGGTCTTGCTCACTTTCACATCACTTCGGTACTTTGTGGCATTCACGCCTTACACACTAACATTTCAGCATTGAAGTTTGCACCACTGACTATCTTTTTGCTGAATGATTATTTTCAGCATATAAGATGATTATCACAGACAAAATTGCGGAGTTCGACTGTGGATGACATGAAAAAAGATTGTTACCTAACTATACGGCGAAGAGTGTTTTTTTTTTATAGCAAATTTCCAATGTTAAGTTCTGCCATCGCCGTAGGGTTAGGCAACACACATAACGTTATGCAAGATATAGGTGTCCTATTTTCATTGCCGGTGACTATACCTAATCACATTTTTCAGGAATTTTGAACTGTTTTAAGTTCTTTTTAACCTACTTTAGGAGTTTTCGAGCTTCAGATTTTTAAGACCTATTTTAGGATTTTAGAGCCTATTTTAGGATTTTTAGGACCTATTTTAGGATTTTTTGAACCTCTTTTAGGATTTTTAGGACCTATTTTAGGATTTTTAGAACCTATTTTAGGATTTTTAGGACCTATTTTAGGATTTTTAGAACCTATTTTAGGATTTTTAGAACCTATTTTAGGATTTTTAGAGCCTATTTTAGGATTTTTTGAACCTATTTTAGGATTTTTAGAACCTATTTTAGGATTTTAGGACCTATTTTAGGATTTTAGGACCTATTTTAGGATTTTTAGAACCTATTTTATGATTTTTAGAACCTATTTTAGGATTTTTAGAGCCTATTTTAGAATTTTTAGCATATTTTAGGATTTTTAGAAGCTATTTTAGGATTTTCTGAACCTATTTTAGGATTTTTAGAGCCTATTTTAGGATTTTTTGAACCTATTTTAGGATTTTAGGATCTATTTTAGGATTTTTAGAACCTATTTTAGGATTTTTAGAACCTATTAGGATTTTTAGGACCTATTTTAGGATTTTTAGAACCTATTTTATAATTTTTAGGACCTATTTTAGGATTTTTTGAACCTATTTTATGATTTTAGAGCCTATTTTATGATTTTTAGGACCTATTTTAGGATTTTTTGAACCTATTTTAGGATTTTTAGATCCTATTTTAGGATTTTTAGAACCTATTTTAGGATTTTTAGGACCTATTTTAGGATTTTTTAACCTATTTTAGGATTTTTAGAGCCTATTTTAGAAACATAAAAACACACTTTTCAGAACCTAAAAATCCGACGTCTAATCATAACGTTTTTTCTTTCATCCAAACTATTGGAAGTAACGCCTTAAGCCAGAAAATCGTCTGGAAGTAGACGAGTCTTAAATTTTTCTTTTTTTTTCAAGACTCTTGTATATGATCTGTGCTTCCGTTGTGAACATCTCCTCCAAGCTGGGATGGAGCAGACGATATTGACAGAAGCAGAATACTTCATCAAGTGATGTTGACTCGATGTGAAGGAAGCTCGTGGAATTCTTGTGATACAAAGCCAATTTTGTATCAGAGGTTTCTGTTTGAAACTGAAATGCCTCTTTGTTGGCCCTTTAACCATTCCAGTACTAGACGATGTCAAGACTGTCTGTGTACATTGATTTCCGATGTGAGGCGTTTCTCTTTCGGCACTTACTGCGCTACTTCTCGCCTCGGGGCGAATATTCGATGCCATGCTCTGCAATATGGAAAGGGAGTAATTTGAGTCGAGAGGATCAGGTGTCTTGAGCAAGCGTTTATGGCTCTGTGTGAAGACAGACTCAAGAGGAGGCAGATGAAAAGATTTGGGTACCATCTTCTTGAACTTCATGCATTATTCTCCTTGCCAACGCATTCCGTGTTCTCATGTGTATAAGTGAACAGCAGAAAGTAGAACAAAGCTACGAAATTGGAGAAAAAACATTTTTAGAGACTGAAATTTGAAATTTCGCATTAAGGGCACATGACAATTGGGATATATCGAGTTCTATCCAAAGGCTGATTTTGAAGCCTACATGACTGGAGTTAGAATATCATCCATTGACCCCCGTGCCCCCTCACCCCCTCGAATGGTGATACTTAATTATAAACAACACTGCTTTCTATGACTTACAGGCTGTAAGTTACAGCAATTACAGCTATGTATAACAAAAGAACGTTATCACTACATGCATTAGAATCATATTGATGACAGTAACTAGGAGTTAGCGGAAGAAAATTTTTGGTCGTGACGAGCTTGGGACTGAAAAAAATTCACCATTTCCTGACAAGTTCCGGATCGGGAAGTATTCAAAATTTCTAGATGTGATAAAAGTCTAGAATTCTACACAATATCCCCTACCAAGAGAATGCTTTTACACTTCTGGAATAAAAACTGCTAATTTCAAGAAATTGTAGACACTTTTAGCGCCAAAAATACAAAGAATTAACCACTTTTAAATGCGATCCTCTCGACTGTTCGGGATCCCGAAAAGTCGTAAATAATTTCCCGAAATTTGCATCTGATCTACCCATCGTGAAAAAGTACAAAAGGAAACAGAATTGTTTATCACCAAGGTAATAGATGTTTATGGCAAGGAAGCAAGGCGAATTAAGTTTCTATTTAAATATAGGACTCAAGTCGGAATTTGTCAACAGTACGTATTTTCATCCAATTTCAATTTTATGATTTGTAAAATAATAATAATAATAATAATATGAGGTAAAATACAGGTTCTATATCTGAGGGGCAAGATATGAAATCTTACTCTGGGGGAACTACTATGCCATCTGGAAGTCAACGTACGTAACATTATATGTTCTGTAAACTCATTGAAAACTAACAGCTCTTTTGGGAATCTCCTGGAGTGGAATCACTAACTCACGCGCATGTCTAAACCAGAAATCTTTCCACCTATCATTTCTACATGTAACCAAAAATGTATATAGAAGGTGCGATACATAGCCTTCTTCCATATTGAAATATGACGCAAAGTTGAATTAAAACAACATCGAATCATGTTACAGTAAAAGATTAATATCACTTTCGATTTGGAAATCAATAAACACAATTATTTTTACCTGATAGTCAAAATTCAAACATTATTCTTTGTCAGCATTTCTTTGTCCCATAGCTACTATACCAAGTTTCACCTCGGTCCGTTGCCTCGAACGGGTTCAAAGGGCTCCGAGTAGGGGATATTTAATTCTCAGCGCCACATTTCCAGCTGGTGGTGACACTTTGAACTATTTTTTTCGTCAGCATTCGCTTTCCCATGGCCTCCATAGCCTCTAAACAAAGTTTCCGAGCAATCCGTTGCTTCTAACGGGTCCCAGAGGTCTCCGAGTGGAGGAAGTTTAATTCTCAGCGCAAATTTAAACTATTTGTTTCGTCAGCATTCGCTTTCCCATGGACTCCATTACCTCTATACCAAGTCCAGTGATGTGCGTCTACGCGTAAACAACGATAGTCTACATTCTACACGTAGACTATTTTATACACGTAGATTACGTAATCTGTGTAAACAACATGGCAAATGGTGTAAACTTAGCAAAGGGCGCCGTGGAATTAGAAGAAAATTATACTGCGTATCAGTTGCTGATGTGTGAGAAGAAATTTTCATACTCGTTCTTCCAAATTCGAACAATTTCTCACCTAGGAAAAACCTAATATAGGAAATATTCTAGTGTTTTATAGGGAAAAGACCACTCTTGCCTCACTACTGCCATCTGTTGTTGATTTTTGCATACTATTTATTTTCTTCCAATGTTGATAATACAGGGAGGTTATTGCAGCATGACACCGCAAGAGCGTCGGCCGCTTGCCGGCCCAGTCATGCAACAGGTGCCGGCAAATTGCGTAACAGATAGCCCGTTACACAAACCGCTTGTTTTGTAATGTTTCCACTTTTCACAATTATAGTTACAATTACAACTTAAATAAGCACGTACCTTGCCGCAAGGATGCTGGAAAAGGTGTCCTCTAAAATACAAATATTTCTGGCACTTTATTTCTGCCCATATCGCTTCTGACAGCAATGACTCATCCAACATAAAGGATTCAATTTTTCATTCTTGTCTTGCCTTCGAATAAACAAAACCGTGACTCTTATTTTGCAGATAACACAAGATTAATCCTTTTGAACACTAGAGTCAGTGGCGTGCCCAAGATTTTCGAGGGGGGAGGTTACGTATACATTATTATGCAAAACGAAAGCGCAGATAAACGAATTATTTAACAGTGTCACTTAATTTTAACGTGTGAATATTTTTGAAGTAAAGTAGCGATCATACACTGTGTGCGTTTTTCTTTCTGAGAGCGCCATTTGAAATAAGCACTTTTCCCCTTTTGCTACTATGGGATAAACTGAATATAAAAGGCTATAACTGCTCAACAACTGCATCTTTTTAAGAAATTTAAATTCTAAATGTAAGAATGAACAAAAAGCAACATTTTATGTATATTCCGACAATTGTGAGTCCAGGGGGAAACGGGGGCCAAATCCCAAAGTTCTATTTTCCCCGTAATTACGCAAAATTTCTGAACGTCGTAATTTCCATATTTTTTTTTCAAAGTTGCGGCAGGAGCATTACATATCCTCATAGAGTAGTCTTTTGTTGTGCTTCCCTCAAAATTTGGTCCATCCAGTGTGTATAGAGCCGACGCTAGAAGCGAAATTCCTCAGATGTCGCAAGAGCGTCAGCGGCTTATCGGAGTAGTGGTAAGCCGCGAGAAGCCTCTCGATACTACGCGAATGCGACAGCTGTCGGCTACCAGTTGTTTAGACGTGTTCACTTCGGTTTGCGTTTATCAGTACTCGTGTTGTTTATACTGTGTTATTGAGTTGGTGTGCTAAAGTGCTAGTGCTTTATCGTGTGTTATTTGTTATTCATTCATTAGTTATGCCTCCAAACAAATATAGTCTTGAACAAAGAGTTTTTATGTACGATACTTACGTGAAAACGAACTCTTGCAGAAAAGTAGTCAGGCGATTCGCAAGAAAATTTCCTGGCAATCCTGTTCCGGACAGACATACTGTTTACAACCTCGTTAAAAGATTACGAGAGACAGGATCTCTTGAACCTAAGAAACGTGTTTCCAGACGACGTGTTCTTACGGAAGAAAAGCTAGACGAAATTGGTGAACGACTTGAACATACTCCAAAAAAATCCCTCCGTCGGCTTGCTCAGGAAACAGGCATTTCAAAATCCTCAGCACGAAATGCCACTAAATTACTTAGATTAAAACCCTACAAAATTACAGTGGTTCATGAATTGCAACCGCGCGATCACGCGACTAGAGTTCGATTCTGTAACTGGATGCTGGATAATATTGTTGCTGGCAGAGTAAATCCAGAATTAATCATATTTTCAGACGAAGCTTGGTTCGAATTGAATGGCCGAGTTATTTCACAAAACAATCGCTATTGGAGCGCAGAAAAACCTGACCTTGTGCATGAAGTTCCGCTCCATCCTGCAAAAATTGGTGTGTGGTGTGGTTTGAATGCGCACAGAATAATAGGGCCTATTTTTTATGAAGGTACTATCAATGGTGAAAGGTATCGAAGAGACATACTACAACCTTTTTTTGAACAATTAACGGACATTGAATGCCAGCAGTCATTTTTTCAGCAGGACTCTGCTACTGCTCACACTGCTTATGAATCACTTAATTTTATTGCCGAGATTTTTGAGGACAGAATTATCAGTACTGAGTTGTGGCCCTCTCGTAGCCCCGATCTTACTCCTTGTGATTATTATTTATGGGGAACATTAAAAAACAAAGTGTATCAGGTAATAACCCGCGTACAATAGAGGATTTAAAAGAAAATATAAGAAGAGAAATTGCCAGAATCACACCTGAGGAGCTTATGGATGTTCAGAGGAATTTCATACGCAGATGCCGGAAATGTATTGGTGTTGAAGGAGGTCATTTTCAACATCATTTATAACACAGAAGGTTAGTGATCATCATTATTATTAGTTTTAAATATAATTTTACACTTTCGGTTTGCTTTATGCGCCGCGATGCTGTCTTCCCTTTCTGTCAACCGAGGATAAAGTAGGGATGTCTAAGAAAGATTAGATGTCTGAAATAAGGTTGTAATTGTAACTGTAATTGTGAAAAGTGGAAACATGACAAAACAAGCGGTTTCTGTTACGGACTATCTGTTACGCAATTTGGCGGCACCTGATGCATGACAAGGCCGGTAAGCGGCCGACGCTCTCGCGGTGTCTAAGAAAGATTACATGTCAAAAATAAAGTGCCAGAAATATTTGTATTTTAGAGGACACCTTTTCCAGCATCCTTACGACAAGGTACGTGCTTATTTAAGTTGTAATTGTAACTATAATTGTGAAAAGTGGAAACATTACAAAACAAGCGGTTTGTGTAACGGGCTATCTGTTACGCAATTTGCCGGCACCTGTTGCATGGCTGGGCCGGCAAGCGGCCGACGCTCTTGCGGTGTCATGCTGCAATAACCTCCCTGTAGAAGAGAAGATAAATTTTGTTCTTTTCATTTCGTTAGGAACCAATATAGTTGAAAATGTCACTTTCCTTTTATGAAACCCTTGAAAATTAATTTTAATGTACTTTAGATTGTCTACGTAGTCTATGTAAACTACAACCTACTGTAATCTACGCGTAGATTACGTGTAGACAACGCATGTAGACGTAAACTTATAGTCTACGGCACATCACTGACCAAGTCTCACGGCTATGACTTGCTTCGAACGGACTCCAGAGGGCTCTCAGAAGGGAAACTTAAATCATGGCCACCCGTTACAATAAAAATCATCACCACTGCACATTTTAAAGGCAACTCCAATTTTCATATTTTGCAGACAAATAAGGTTTGTACGTATTGCATATTATTGGCACAGAGGCGAGAGTCTCGAAGCCTCTTCTCGAATTATAAGAAAGGGACATCGCAGTATTCCCTCACGACGATATTATCCCTCCACAATCGATGCAGTCCCGCTGTTTCCATGACAACATCCCACGCTGCTCCTTTCTCAACTTAGCATTTGCAGAATGCCTATGCCCGGACAAAATAAATTTCCTGTTCTAAATCCCCTCGGTTGTTCTTGTAACGAGGAACATCGATCCCATCTTATGCCTTGTCGGATGCAGAGGACGCGATATGCATGTGGGAATATTTTGCGAGACAACCTATGATTTATAAGAGACACAGGCCGCAGTTGGAAAGCATAGCGAATCAGGAACTTGTTAGAATTCACCGTCATGTTCTTCTCTCTGATTTCTAGCCAATAGCAAGCTTTTATTTCATCCGTCTCTGATATTTAAGCGCAAAGCCCTATCAGAATGCACGCAAAGGCTAGTCTACTTTTGAAAAATGTAACAGCCAACAGATTGGCTCGCGAAATATGAGTCACAGAGCTTAAACCGCTAAAAAATATTGATGACGAAGCTTACAGTTGGAAATAAATAAGACACGTTCGCTGTCCGCAGTTTAATGTGTGTGGTTACCAAGAGGTGCATTTGTGAACGAATAACTATGATACTTACGTAGCTAATGTTCAGTGGAGTGCTCAAAGGGACTGGTGGGTGCCATAACCACTCTTTAAAAATAGAGTCAAGTGCTGATAAAAGCACTCGTCCGTTCAAAAAAATGGTATAGAAACGGATACAATGTGATTACTGCGCATGCGCGAACGATCGAGCTGCGCTGTGTTAGTAGTGGGAAAGGCCATATTACAAACTCGAGAAATGATGAGCCCCCCTCAGGCAGATTTGGCTACACTTAAAACAAGCTCAACATGCCCATATGAGCTTTTTGCTCAAGTGTGGAACCCTGTCTAATCCAAGATTTTTGTAAAAATGCCCTCGGGAATTTCCCGTGAAATGATGACCCCTCTCAGATTGATTTGCCCGCACTTACAAAAGTTGCATCAGCCAGATTGTTGTCCATAAGCTTGTTAAAAATATGCCTCTTTTGATATTGTTTTGGATACATTTGAAATTAAGCCAAGATGCTCATAAAACCCACATACACCCACACCCACCCACCCACACCCACCCACACACACACATATTTACTTCTGGTTTAAGTTCAATTGAACACCAGCCTCAACTTGCATATCTAATGCTAAGACAATGTAATAAGCAGAGCTCTTCTAGAATTGCTCTGTGACTCTCTCATTTCTTACATCATAAACATATGATTTTTCACCTATAAGAATAACACTACATATGGTGTCATGAGGGAGTGTATCGTGGAATTCACAGATAATTTTAATGTTTGTCCTGTCATTAACCACAACTTGTTTCCTTTTTGAAGTGTTGATGACAAACATGGGTCTCTGTGCTTTGAATTCATCTGGTGTGTAATACATGTCAGTATTGCCAGTAGGGACCCTTTTGTATGCTGTAAATGCTTCATATAATTTGAGGAAATCATCCTTGGACATGTCTAAATTATAATTTTCTCTAGGAAACACCTCATTTCTGCCATTTTTAAGATATATGTTCTTGATGTTGCAGCTATCAAACTTACTTGAATTTTTTTCTTGATTATTGTGTCTTCCAGTCTGAAACAGTACTACCACAATATCTGTCATATTGTATACTGGAGAATGAATTTGTAGCATCAAATTCATAATAGCTACCAGTGGCAGGCTTCTGTACACATTGATATGTATAAAATTGTAAAGGTACTTGTGGATTTTTTATTATATCTGCTTTGTATTTAAGAGCATAACTAGCTTCATATTCAACAACCGGGATTCTTAGCTCCATAGTCTGAATAAGGCACTTGCCCTCATCAGGTAGGGTATTGGGCAGAGCTTCCCCTGTAGAGTTTAATGTACTGTACCTCATCAAAGCATTATTATCATTGGCAGCTCTTCTAAATGTGATTCTTAAACCACCCTTCCACATAATATCTTTGTAATCTGAGAAGAATCCTGGCAACAGGCGCATGGGAAACAGCACTGTGTGGCTCTTGGATAATATTTTATCACCAGCCTCAAATCCACCTATTTTGTAGTAAGAAGCCTCGGTTTTGGATAATTTTAGTGTGGCCAAAGCTGTGGAGGTAATGCCGGGGTAATCCACTCTGTTTATAACAACACCATGTTTTCTGATCTCAATTTCAGAGAACAGATGTGGCACAAAATTATCTACCAATCTTATATTTGAATTTGCCGGATAATCTGTACCATCGAGCTTTACAACATCAAATTTGATGTATAGATCTGCTCTGCGGGGGTGTATAAAGCCATCCCCTACATCAAGATCAACCTCAATCTCTGTGTTGGGTTGATTTAAATTTGCAAATGTCCTCCTGTTTGGGGGGAATGATTGTAGCTCATAACTCTCAATATTTTCCATTTTTTTGTATGTATTTTTATTTAAATATTAATTTCTATGATTGCAGTTGTTGTGGCTCCAGCAAAATCAAATAATTCTTCTTTTTCATTAGTGACCATCAACTCAATGTAATCTATTCTGTTATGGCACACAGGAAAATATAATGTTGGGGATGGAGTGTAGATGATTGGCTCCATAAATTCAGAGTTAGGTTTGAATGTTGCAATGATGCCAGTTTGTTTGTGAGTGCCTATGCCATTTGATTTGGTGATCATACCCTCAGCCACATTACAGTGAATATTCAGAGTCTCTATGACTAAGAATTTAGGTATATTAATAGCAGTGTGTTTGATGGCTGGTTCAAGTTTTGTGTTGTTCTCAAAGCCCAACAGTTCTCCTATAGTACCCAGATCCACTGTTTCTCTAGCAGATACAATCTCTACTCTGTGAGTGACAGAATTTTGAGTTAAAACTATACCTCTGGGTAACTGAGCATTTAGAGTAGATAGATTATACTGCCCTGGAGTGATGACAATTTTTTGATCCCCTACTGCAATTTTGTTGTTGTGGTGTGTAATATTAGGGATCAAGTACATGCCATAAAATGCTCTGAGAGCTATTGTTTTGGGATACACTATATCATCATGTAATCTAAGTTTCAATATTGAATTTTGGCTGGTGAGATGGAATACCCCCATGATGTTTCAGATACCACAGGGCTTTTTGAAAATTTTCAATTGATGGTTTATTTATTTGAGACATATATCTAAGAACAGATAAACACAGATGTCCACAATTAACATCTTTGAAATTTTGAACACGGGCATTATTGTAATAAAGATTAGCTGATTTTAGATATTTTACTAAATTTTCAGGTGGAAAACCTCCAAATGAATCAAACACAAATGCCTCATTTTTTAAATATTTAAGATAGCAGATCCAGTGAGTGCCCTGATTTTTGTACTTATCCAAATTAACAATGCCACACTCTTGGTTGAGTGGTTGCTCTGGTAAAGAATCAGACATGTACACACCTCTAAAATTTTTGATGCCCAGTGGCTTGATTAAAGCTTCAATATCTTGGTTTGTAAGCGGCTCTTGTTTTTTTAAACTTATTCATGGCTCTCTTAACACCTTTGCCTTGTTTCTCCATGGCCAGGTTATGGCGCTTCAATTCATCTAATTCTGCCCTATTTTTCTTGGCATCTATTACTGTTTTTGCTATGGCAGCTGATCCCCCAGCCAAGCTCCCAAGAGCCCCAAGTGCTGCTAAGATGGCCGGGATAGTAAATATAAATCCACCCACATGTGATTTTTTCCTGGATTGCTGTAATTTTTTTAATTGGGGGGTACTAAGCAACAATTTCATACCATGTCCCTTTGCAATACAAGAGCTTTTTTTCTTGCGCTGCTTTTTGGTTAAAAGACTATCAATAGTTTTAAGAGATTTAAGACCTGCATAAGGTATTTGATACATAACACCCTTGGCCTTCATCCTAGGCTTATTATATACATATTCACAACTCCCACCCCAGTTTTTGTTTGGTGTTCATAGCTATGGTGGTCCCCAATGCTGCTATTTTTTCACTTAAAGAAGCATCTTTGCTTACAAATCTACCAAATGCAGCCTCTTCTAATTTCTTGTCTGCAACATGTCTCTTGTCAAGATCAGTATGTGTGTTGTATGCTATGTCATGGTCTCTACAAGCAGCATCTAGGGGATTAACACCAGGATCACCTCTGTTTAATCTATGATCTAGTTTTGTACCGGGACCACAATACTGATAGCCTGGAATGTGTAGTTCAAATGGCAGCTTGTTTATGATGTCATTAACCAGCCCCCGACCCTCAGAGATATTCCAAAATTTAGGTGGTAGAGTATTAATAATTTTTATAAGATATCCAATGCCCTTAGTGTCATTCACTATAAAATTAGACAATTTAGTGCTTATCATGTCCATAATTCCAACCTTTTCATTGTAAAAATTGTGGTTGCCAGCATTTTCCTCCCCAGCTATCACCAATAACCTATCTACAAGTTTCCTGACATCATCAACCCACACAAATTCTTTAGGCAGGGTGTTGTATTGTTTGATCACACTACCTGTCTTGATCTGTGTCCATATGGGCTTGATTAAGTTGTTCTATTTTGCACCACTGCTAGACTTGACTCTTTTTTGTGTGGAATCATTGTTCTGGTATAGAGCATCTGATTTTATTAATATTTCTTTGTAATGCTCATAATCTTGATCTGTATAGCTGCCAGGCCTTTTCCTAGTCATCAGTTCCCACAATCCAGGTGTGCCGGGATATTTAACAAAACCACCTTTTTCTCCAAGATGAGATTCTGAATATACAATTAGATCATCTTCCATAAATGTTACTCTGAAATTGCCAATTCTATGTATGATGCTACCATCACGCTCTGTGTCAGCATATAGGCCAAAAACCTCATCTTTGTTGTCTTTAGGTGTGCTTAAATATTTTTGAGCAAGAAGACCCAATTCAATAGGATCCTGAGTAGCTTCAATTCTTCGAGGAGCAACAGGACTAGGTGTATGAATACTAGAAAGTTGGGTGATTGGATAATCTAATATGTTCCTAGCAGCTACAGGCACAAGCTCTGTGATCAAATTTTGATTTTGTTCTGTAACAGTTTTGATATTTTTACCTAATTCACTAATAGCATCAATAATAGGCTGTTCTGTTTGCTTGTGTTGTTCACAGATTCCTCGGTTCTGTGATTTCCATCCCTTAAATCTTTTTACAAGATAATCTCGTAATTTAAGATCATTAATGATTGGCCTTTTCATGGTTATTTATATATGTTTCAATGTCTAGAAAATTGTTGATTTTATTTCTATATTTCCCACTATTGGGTTTTCTTGTCATATCAATTGTGACAAACCCATAGCTGTCCTGATTCCAGCACCTACTGCAAAACTTGGAAAAATTATTGTAGCTCAAGTCCCCACCTACATATTCATCATGTATGTGTTTGAGGTTGGTATGATCTTGATGAAACACATATAAAATTGCTGTTGTCTCGGATCAGCTGCTTCGGTATTTTAGAAAAAGTCTGTGCCAGGTAGAAACAATCTATGTTTTTGTGTCGGCCCTGTGTAAAGAAATTTCTAACCTTGTTTTGATTATCCAGTATAATGTCATCAAACACAACAACAGAATTATCAAGACATTCATGGAGTGGCTTAACATCTGATTCAAAAGTGGCTATATCCAGTCCATCATATAGCTTCATCAGCTGCTGATATTTTAATTGTTCCAAGCTCTTAGAGAAAACATACAAGTGCCTGTTTTTCCAGTCTAACCAGTTGGGTGCCAATAAAAAATTATCAATCATTAGTGTAGTTTTACCACAAGCCGATGGCCCAACAATAAGACATCTAATATTATCAGGCAGCAACTTGCCATTTCTCTTAATCTGCTGTTCAGGTTCTGGTAGCCTCTTTATAACATCCCAGGTGTTCATAGTATCACTTTGTCTGCATCGATCCAGCTGTGTTCTGGGAGTCCTAGCCATTTGACAAGTAACTTGTTGCCTTTTCTGCGGATGATTTTTTCTATGAGATATGTGTCACGCTGCTTAGTTTTGCTGAGTTCTTCTTCATAGAATCTGACTTTTAGAATTTCTCCTCGGTGATCTTTTATTATATATGTGTTAAGGGTCTCAGGTTTAACTTGAACCACTGTAAATAATTCAGTGCTCCAGTTTCTTGTAAAGCCTCTTTTGAATAAGTGCTTATATTTGCTGATTCTTACTTGATCACCCACCTTGTATTTGGCTTTTCTTGTTGTTGGCTGGTATCTAGGATAATAAACAGTTCTGATCAATTTTTGCTCATCAGATGAAGTTACTTCAGAGGGTTTCATGTTGATTGTGGAATGGACAGAGTTGTTATATTTATGTAGAAGTTCTGGAAGAATATTAAGCCATTTATAATTACCTTGAAATGTAAATTGTTTATACATATGATTTTTTAGGGTTTTGTTGAATCTTTCCACAATTGAGGCCATGAGATCACTGTAACTCGAGTAATGTTGTATTGACTGGCTTTTAATAAATTGTTGGAAAACAGAATTATAAAATTCTTTGCCATTATCTGTTTGCAAATAGCGCGGTGATCTTCCACTCTGATTGATGATTGTCCTGAAGGCTTCTGTAACACATTTTCCAGTCTTGGATTTGAGTGGCACAGCCCAGGCAAATTTTGAAAATGTATCTATGACAGTGAGTAGATACTGTAGCCCTTGTTGATTTTGTCTAAGTTTTTCAGCTGTCCACTTGCCATCTTAATCAAGTCGCTCTGCCATAAATCATCTATGCCTTTTGTGACTACTGGCAGTCTCTTATAATTATGTCTGGCTTGTCTGTGTAATTCATCAACAATAATTTGTCTAGACATAATATGAAAACAAGAATATTGCAACTATGGGGTGTTCAGCAGCTGATACTACAGGATTTTCTAAATACAGTTTGTCTCCTATTTGTATATAAAATTCCAGAGAGCCATTATCTTCAGCATAAGATGTTTCTAATGTATTGGGATCTGTAAAATCCTCTAACTCTACACTGGTGATTTTTTGTTTGTTGTCAGCATTTGTTATTGATAAGGTGGGGTAGTGGTGTGCCTGTGGTTGAAGCCAATATTTGATCTTGATTGGTCTCAGTGTGCCCCCAACAAAAAACTGGTAATAAAATTGTGCAGGGGACAGCATATATATTTTGCCACCTGGTGTAAATGGTGAATCATATTCTTTGTTGGGGATACTGTACAATTCAAGAATTACTGTATGTTTAGGATTCTCGATTATGCCAGTTATTTCTTTTTCTGCTGTAAGCAATCTACTTGTTACAGATTCAAGGTGCTCGTTGATAGTCCTAACAACATCATCATGGCCTGGCTTGATCTTTATGTCCACAACAAGTTTCTTGTATTGTTGCACAATCTCTTGTAGCTGGGTGGCAAAAACAGACAGAGCATTTGCTTGATTGGATTCCATGGTCCCTAGCTGTTGCTTGATATTAGCTACAATTTGCTGTAAATTTTCAACAACTGCCAATTTTGAATTTTGAGCAGTAAGATCATGGACCTGTCTTCTGATATCCTCAAACAGGGCATGCAGTTCATTAATATGTTGATTAGTTGGTAGAGTGGCCACTGTCTGAGTAAGTTGTTTGATCTCTGTCTGGATATTCTTGATATCTTCTGATTTCAATATGCGATTCACTGCTCTCTTAATATTTTTAAGTTCCTTTGATGTAGGCAGATTTGATACAGTATTTTGCAAAGATTCAAGTGCCAATTTCACATCATTTAATTCAGAAGCATCAACCACACCACGCATAGCATCTTGGAGCAGGGCTATATTTGCCTGAGTAGGTGTTGATTGTTGTAAAATTTCAAGTTTTGTTTGGATATCATCGATCAAGTGATGAAAATGAGATAGTTCAGATTCAGTGTTGAGGTTTTCAAGTTTTGTGATCTGTTGCTGGACACTGACAAGGGTATCTACAATACCAGGCAAGCGGGATTCTAGAGGTTCTTGTACATTTGTCAGATCACTTTGTACTGCTGCTATTGTACCCTCAAGATGGGTTATGGTACTTTGAATTTTTCCAAAATCTTCATATGTTTCAAGTTGCAGCTTGATGTTGGCAACACTCCGAGTTATTGCACTCAAAGCATCAGAAGATGGCAAGTTGTTCATAAAATTTTCAAGTGTCTCAATTTTTTCTTTAACCTCGGCTATGGCATTGTTCAGAGGGTCCAGATTAGGTATCTGGAGTGATTGAATCTGTTCTTTTAGAGTGGAAATCACTAGATCAAAATCTTATTGTGACTTTATGCTTTTGACAATTGTTTGGAGCTGTGTCTGGACATTATTTATCTGCTCTTCCAATTGTTGTTTCAATTGCTCAGAGTTGGTGGCCTGGGTCTTAAATTTGGCTTGAAGAGCTGCTACAGCTTCTTCTAAACTTTGAAAATTATCCAATGTGGCCAAATCAGTATATTTCTGAAGCAATAATTTGAGTTCTGAGTCAATTTTAAGAAGAGGGTCCATGCATTGTGATTGTAAATTTGAATTTCTAGTTGAAGACTGGCATTGAGTGTGGTTTGTAAAACTTGTAAATCACTTCTTAATTTCTTGACTCTGACATCAAGCATCAGAATCTCATCACTGTGATCTTCATGTCTTGTATGGCCAAATATATCATTAGCCATTTTGATTTAGTGGTTATTTATTATTGAATATCTAATTCTTAATTCTATAAAAAAAGGTATAAGCTTGTCACAGGATCCCGGGACCTCAATATATAAGCAGTCACCAGCAGAAACAGTATAAACAGTGCCAGAAATCATGTTTGAGTGCTTAATTCTATAAATATTTCTCCCTATTGAAATCTTGACATTACCCTCAGGGGTTGTAATAAATTGCAATTGACCACCTACAGGTAATTGGTAATGATTTAAATTATTGTTAAATATGTACAATGTTTTACCTGTTTCATCATCAACATCTGTAAGTATGTTGTTCAGATGAATAATTAACAAAGCACTTAGTTTAGATATTATATCGGAAGAGGGTTGTGGTGTTGGCAGGTCCATAATAGCCTGTTTTTTGAACCCAAATAAGTTCATAGGCATGTTTATTTATTTCAAATCATGCTCTGTAATTGGGCATTGATTACCACTTTTCAAATCACAATGACCCCATGGTAGAGTATGTATGCCACATGATAAAATGCATCTCTTATCATCATGTGGGTCCAGAGCCACTTTTCTTACAATATTTGTAGTCAACAAGTGATCCACACTCTGAATTCTGGATTCTGATGTTCTGATTGTGCTACATGATTTGAGGCAATTTTTATAATCTTCAAATTCAAGCTCTTTGTCTACAGTCACTCTGCCAATGCCCTTGGCCTTTTTGGCAATAGCGCCACTACATGTTTCAAAACTGTACATCTTGGCCCTTAACCCAGCAAATGCCACAATAACATCACCAAGTGTCTCATCTTTTAACTTGCCAGGCACCTTTTTGTTGTGGGGTTTAATTTTTGAATGTTCAGTGGTATCAAAATATTTAAACAATTCAGGCTGTGTTATATCTTGATAAACATCTTCTGTTTGAATATCAAGAACAAAACTATCTGTGTCCATGTACATCAGTTTTACACGATCCTTATAAAAAGCTTCAACACATCATAATACAATCTTAACATGTGTAATTTGGCCAATTCCAATATCACAGCCCCTACATAAATAGGCTTATCAAACTTAATCTTTGTTTTTTTCATGTTGAAAAGTGCCATATTCTCATCATAAATTCTTCTGTAATTGAAGTTGGGCTTTGCAATCAATTTTTTGCTCCGGCTGGGGTCAGTAATTATTTTAACATCAATATGTTTTCTGACATTTTCTATTGTTTTGCCATACACAGAATTGACCATCAATTTAAAGAAAGGTAAAGTGCTCCCCTGTGCTTAGCACAACGCCATGAAGGCGTATAGGGGGTGTGGGGGTAACGCCCCACACTTTCTTGATCCGGTCGTGAGTGGGGGAGATGTGATCAGCATCACGCCCCTGGCCGCCTTTACCCCCCAGGTACCCATGTTATTCGACGCTGGGTGGGCGCCGGGGCCGCTTCCATCGTTAGAAAAGTTCCCGGATTTGAACCGGCCAGGGATCGAACCCGGGACCTTGAGCATGGTAGTCAGACGCGTTACCGACTGAGCCACCGCGGCCATAACATCTTCTGCACAACTTGAATATTGTATTGGATTTGCCTTGTTGTTTTCTGACTAAAGCTTCAAGATTATGTATCAGAGTGTAATGGTGTGTGTCATCCCCTTCAATTAAGAGCAGATCAATCGGAACAGCAGAATCATCATCAAGTGTACTGATTCTGAGAGGATCTATCAAGCAATTGCCACGGCCAGTAGAACAAATAAATACATTAATAGATAATTGTTTACCATTGATATCCCTGGCCTTTTTTTCAAATTTATCAATATTCTGAACTGACATTGGATATTTTAAGCCCTCCATTGCTTCATCAAAATCATTTTCATGCTGTTTATAATAACTTATTCTCTGAGGATTCCTTAAAACTGGATACAAAGCAGCTAAAATACACCACAGAAAGCATTTCTGGTCGGTATTTTCTATGTTAACCACGGCTCTTTTGTTTTTAATATTGGCAGATAATGGCAGATATGTAGAACCTTGTAATGGGCTGAATTCAGAAATATTAACATAGAGCCTGTGTGGAGATCCGCATAGGCTCCAACCTGACTCTTTTCCAGCAAATTCAGTGTGTTTAATATTCAATTGATCTATCAAACTGCTTATTATTTTGTCTGAATTTGTATTTGAATATATAGCTACAGTTTCTGTTATGTGGGGTTGTGTAAATTTTGTGCCATTTGGTTTCTTATATTGTGTAAACAATTTGAGGGACAGCTTATAAGAGCCATTTTGTGCATTTAGAATTGCCTGCACATCAGGATTTATACTGTTCAAAAAATTCTTAATATCACATTTTTGCTCTGATACAAACCGGTGATCCCTAAGTTGGCCATTAAAACTGCTATGGATGGGTTCATAGCGTGGCTGCTTTGCTGCTCTAGCATTAACAGGTGCTTCATGCTTCCTTTTCAGACCAGATGTAGATGGTTGTAGGGGCAATGTTGATGACTGTGCAGAACAAGAACCTTTATGTTTATAAGTGAAGCATTCCATGCTATATTTTCTATGGCATTTGGGGCATGTTGTTGTAGGGGTTCTGCATTTATCTAGAACACAATTATTTTGATGCCTAGCCCAATTGGGGCTGGATATATTCTTATTGCATTGATTACAATATTTTTGATTCGACATTTTTGTTGTTGTTTATTATATAAAATTTCCTGGGCTTCAATTCAAAACTTTATACTGAATAAGAAATATAAATTGGGTTCAGCAGTGTGCTTTGTATATTTATTGTATATATTTAATGTTAATATTATTAATTATTATTAATATTATTATTAATTTTTATCCTCGGTTTATTATATAAAATTTCTTGGGTTTTAATCAAAACTCTATGCTTACTATGACAGGTTGTAAAGCTAATAGCCTACAAGTGGAAAAAGAGAATAAATATTGATCTACACTGACCTTCCACAAATGCCTGCACAGACATGCATGTCCTAGAAAGGCAATGACCTAACACTGTGTTATGTATTGATTTTTGTATAACAGGCTGGGACAGATATAAGCCTGACTCTAAATATGAGTGGATTACAACAAACAAGCTGGATGTAACAAATATCAGATTTTTTATACAAAATATAAGCCCTTTTGTTCAATATACCAGAAATATATTTAATATGAATAATAAGAAATGTTATATATTAAACCAAACAGGCCTGTAGTATGAGAAGCACTGTAACAACACATCTGTACTCCTCAGCCACTCTCACAATACTGGCTGATATGTAATGCAAAATCTCTTTATATACCCTAAGCACGGATTAAAACTGAAACAATGAACCAATCAGAATATAACACATCATCACATTATGTCATAATTAACCAATCAGAAAACAACACATGCATAATATTGGATAATAATTTGTTGCACAGCATGATGCAAAAGCTCTTGCCTTATAATTTGTTGCATAATATTGGATAATAATTTGTTGCACAACATGATGCAATAGAAATAAACCAGAAGTAAACATATGTGTGTGTGTGTGTGTGTGGGTGTGTGTGTGTGTATGTGTGTGTGTGTGTGTGGGTGGGTGTGGCTGGGTGTGGGTGTATGTGGGTTTTATGAGCATCTTGGCTTAATTTCAAGTGTATCCAAAACAATATCAAAAGAGACATATTTTGAACAAGCTTATGGACAACAATCTGGCTGATGCAACTTTTGTAAGTGCGGGCAAATCAATCTGAGAGGGGTCATCATTTCACGGGAAATTCCCGAGGGCATTTTTACAAAAATCTTGGATTAGACAGGGTTCCACACTTGAGCAAAAAGCTCATATGGGCATGTTGAGCTTTTTTTAAGTGTAGCCAAATCTGCCTGAGGGGGGCTCATCATTTCTCGAGTTTATAATATGGCCTTTTACACTACTTGTGTTAATATAGCCCTGTCCAGTTCGCAGCACATTTCGACTGTGTCTGCACTCACGCGTCTAGTTGGTTACACGGTGCAACACCGACTCGTATACTTCGTTGATTTGGTGTTAAATAGAGCACAGTTTGCACTACGTTCTGGAGCGATGTAGTGTGTGGTGCACGATCACGTGGTGCGTGCTAACTAATGAAATTAACGTTTAAAGCAGCAGACAGTCATTTGTTGAATCTTCTGAACTTGAACACCGCTATTTGTCTGCACCAGCCCGACACCGGGATACACCTGCAGCGAACTGAACGGGTCTTATGTACGGTATTGAAAGATGCATCCACCGTACAGACCTGACTGTTGTCAATGTACTGTGGTGCGTCAAACCAAAATATTTACGTGGCTGATTCTGGACAGGTCTCCCCGATGGCGTAGTGGTAACGTCATAGTATTGTAATCAAGGGATTCCGGGTTAGAAACCCGATGGAGGAACGTATTGGTTCTGTTGCCACTTCAAACCTTATATTCTGTTCCGATTAGCCTTTCTGTGCATATAGTATGCTTAAAAACGAACTCAACATCAACCAAAAAGGTGGTGTACCAAGCCCCACAAAAAGGAACTGAACAATATTTAAGTCGATGGCTCAACAGTTCCATTCTGTAATTTCTGGTCCATGTGTAGCAGATGCAAACATTAATTTTAATCACAATGAATGTATGGTAATACATACAGGTTTCTACATGTTTTGAAAAGGAATTAATCACACTCGTATAATCCGTATCGGAGTGATTATCACAGCGCGCTACGACGGCAGGGGTCTCCGGTTCGAATCACGGCCCGGGCATGGGTACTCTTCGCACGTACTCATTCATCAATTTCATCATACCGTCACTCTGTCTTACCTTCGCAATTAGCCAAAAGTGGCAGAAAAGCGAAGTGAAATAAACTAAATGCAATCTGTCACCTTTGGCTAATCTCAGAGATGAACACCACAAGGAACACCCATGTCCAAGCCTGAATTCGAACCGGAGACCCCTGCCATCTGATAACCACTCCGCCACTGAGATCGGCTTCAAAACTGCACCTATACTCTGTACCAGCAGGCAAACGAAAACGAGTCACTGCGCAAGTAGTGACGCGAGACGGCTCCACCAATGAACGCGCGAGAGGGAACGGTGTTGCGCGGAGTGGGAGAAAGCCACTGCAGTTGCCAGCCTGTGAGCAGCGTGTACAGCTTCGCTCTGGCTACTCGATTTCCCCCGCTACTCTGACGCTATGCGCCGCCTTGCTCCACAGTTAGCTGGAACAGGGTATACATGTATTTTTGAAATTGAGTACGAATATTGAGAGGCCTGGATCGCATGGCTTTGAATCCTGCTTTTGGAGTTTCGTGCCCTGGCAACATTCTACCTACAACTTGAAGTCTTCATAGACGCTGCCCAGACACTAGTTCCAGAGATTAGAGCTGGTAAAGTGCTCGTGAAAGACAAACTGATCCTAGGGTCTTTATCGCAAGCATGCACCTCACCACAAACCGAGCGTGTCCATGACCTAAATTCGACGAAACGGGAGAGCGGGACCTTTTTTTCTCGCACAATTTAAATTCAGTCCAAGCTGCGTATAGTTTCATTCAAAAAAGATTCCCGGACCGTATTTAAATTGATCCGGAAAAAAGGTTTGGACCGAATTTAAGATCATCTTGGGAAAATGTTCATGGACCGAATTGAAATAGTCCGATAAAAAAGGTTCCTGGACCGAATTGAAATACTTTGAACATAAAAAGGTTCTTTACGGTCTAGAACCCATTCACTCTTGCTGATTTCCTCTCCTGGACCGGAATTGAATTTATTTACAATTCCTGGAAATTAACAACCCTGGGATTGTTGAATGTCCAGGAACCCATAAATTCTAATGGGTTGTATTGAGTTCCGCTGCAGGACCGGAACGTTTTTCTTCGCGCAATTTAAATTCGGTCCAAGTTGTGTATTGTTTCATTGAAATAAGGTTCCCGGACCATATTTAAATTGATCCGTAAAAAGGGTTCCTGGACCGAAATTAAATACTTTGAACATAAATAGGTTCTTTACGGTCTAGAACCCATATACGCTTGCTGATGTTCTCTCCTGGACCGGAATTGAATTTACTTAAAATTTCTGGACCTTTAACAACCCTTCATTTCAGAGCCATGTGGAAAGGTAGTTGTAAAGTAATGTTAGTTCCTTCCTCGCTCCCCATCATTACTTCCCTTAGCATGGACCATTAGCGTTTTAATCAGGAAACCAGGGAAGCCATGTGGACTATGGCGTCTCGCTTATCGCACGAAACTCAAACATCTTTGTGGTCAAGCACCGGCCTTCATCTTCTGACCTAAAATCACTATTCTTAAATCTATCAAAAGCTGCACATGATCAATATTGGTCGCAAATGACAGACTGACATGGCATCAGTCATCAGATGTCTAATTATGACCCTTTGATAATTTCTTAAATCTTCTTCTCAAGTGCATTTCTGGAGAAAACCTTTGCGCCCCTTTTCGTCAGTTATTTATTTATCTAACTTTCTGTATGCAGTAAAATGATAATGGTAAGCATTGAAAACTTGCTCTCAATGGATCAGGCTTTATAATGCAGAAAATCCGGTGTAAACATCTCTTACGGTTTTCGTGATATAAATTTTCAACGTTTGGGTTGCGCGACTTTTGAAACACTGTATTTAGCCTGACGTCAGAATAAAAAGGTCGGGCTTGACCAAAGAAGGTGTTTGGGTTTCGTGCAATAAGTAAGACCCTGGACAATTAGGGAAACGCTAAGTTTCTCTGTTTTTGGGGGGTAGATAAGAATAGCTCTATCTGAAAAGAAAATATCCCCTATCTACACTTTGCATCAACTTCGAAATTCTCTTCCAAATTACATCCGTGAATGGTAATAAATTAGGACTAAAAATTTTGCATAGCCAACCATTTTAAATAATTGCATAGTACATAAAATTTTGTAGGAAAGCTGGATATCACTAAATAAATGCTAATACAGTAAAACCTCGTTAATACGGACCCCGATAAGCCGGACAGGCAAAGGGGGAAAAAACAGAATGCAAGGTTTTAAATGTGGCTAGAAGAAAGTGCAGTCAACCACTGTTGAAATTCCCGCAGACTTTCTACTGTACTGTATAGTGTATTTAGGCCTATATCCTATAAGTACACCATAATAAACGTGTTTTGTTGCTATAAACGGAGTTTTAATGCACTTTCTACTGTTCTTTTAGGTTATTTCAGTTAATCTGGACTTTCGTTAAACCGGTCAACTTATCCCCCCAATTAGTCCGGATTAACGAGGTTTTACTGTAGTTCGTGCAGATACTTCAATGTGTCAATGTGGGATGCTTGAAGATGTGGCCTGAATGAAAAACTGTGTGTTTATCCGACCCCTCCCTGCGATACGTTTTCTTACTGCTTGCCCGTACAAGTTGTTACGAATGTACCGTTGAGCTGCTACAACTTGTACTATAACTTCTTGTTCACTCATAGCAAGGCTACATAAGTATCCTATTGGCCTCCACGGATTAAACGCATATGTCGGCGATGACATTAGGCATTTGTATTAAATTTTTAGTGTTCAAGATTCATTTATATTCATTTCTGAACTTGAATATGCACCTGATTGCATTTCACTAGGTGTCAAATCGCTTAGCTCGATGACGATGCACTAACGTTCTTGACATTAGTAAATAATTCGTGGTTTTATTAATTGAAGGGTTTGGGTGTAAAACATGGTAAGTGACATTTTGGTCATTTGTGAGTTCATTAAGAAAAACGGTTATTAGAAGCTCTACTGTAGGTAAATTATTTTCGGGTTGTGTTTACCAGTTTCACAAGGCTTCACTGAGTCCAATGCAAATTGTATGACATGACAATTTCACTTGAAAATTGAAGGATGGCACATTTTTCTTTGTAACCCAAAAATTACTAAAATATCACTTAGCATTTTTTACACCCGAGTCCTTCAATTAGTAGAATTTTTTTTACTGAAAAGAAGTAGAATCTGCAAACATTTATATCATCAATAGACGAATTTATTCTGCACTCAAAAGATGATTTAAATTTCTAGAACTCTTAATATGTAGGTACTGTCCTCTCCATACTCACAATATGTATTTATCATTTATGTAGGTTTGTTTATGCTATTCTTGTGCTAAGTTTTATATTTAGATATATATGCTATTCTTGTATTATGTCTTATATTTGTATGTTTATACTATTCTTGTATTATGTCTTATATTTGTATGTTTGTACTATTCGTGTATTATGTCTTATATTTGTATGTTTGTACTATTCTTGTATTATGTCTTATATTTGTATGTTTGTACTATTCTTGTATTATGTCTTATATTTGTATGTTTATATTATTCTTGTATTATGTCTTATATTTGTATGTTTATACTATTCTTGTATTATGCCTTATATTTGTATGTTTATACTATTCTTGTATTATGTCTTATATTTGTATGTTTATACTATTCTTGTATTATGTCTTATATTTGTATGTTTATATACTATCCTTGTATTATGTTTTATATTTGTATGTTTATATACTATCCTTGTATTATGTTTTATATTTGTACCAATGACGACATCTATTGCATTATTGTAATGCTTAATGATGAATAAACATATTGATATTTATATTAAGTGTCAACTAGAGTTGTGGGTCACCATCTCAAATTTCTCGGCAATACAACTCTGTGAAATATTCCATACAATGCAGCATAGAACGAGAAGGAATTACACACTTACCTGGACCACGAGTAGTCGTACCAGCGCAGAACGCGTCTTTTCATGTCACCAGGAACTTTGTGATGTCTCATGTAGGTTTTAGCACCATCCTATAAATAAAGAAGTTAAGCGTGCATTATAATACAAAAGGGTAATAACTTAATTGTATTAGTTTTTGACAAGTTGCAATACATTTTTGAAATCAGTGAATTTTCTATCATATTGTTTTAGTTTTACATATTGGAATGGTTTTTAAGTAACTTTGTAATGGTAAGTGGTCAAAAGTGAGTGTTTATCCATGAAAAAATCAGCTCGGATAAAACATCGATCATAAGCGTATCTTGGCGGGGGCAAGGGAGGCTCTTGCCTCCCCCTCAAAAAATCAGGTTTATTACAATTTACAAGTTAGATGACCTGAGGAGCAAAATAATAAAGAGTAATGTTTGTGATTTCGCAAACGTCACAGCTATTTAGCAAATAATCCTGTTTTTATTGTATGGAAAACATTTTGAGTCTCTTCCTTTAAAGTTAAGCCCCAGGTTTGATTCTGCCCCCTCAAAATTAGGCCCAAGTCTATTTCTGCCCCCTCAAAATTAGGCCCAAGTCTATTTCTTCCCCCTCAAAATTAGGCCCAAGTCTGATTCTGCCCCCTCAAAATTAGGCCCAAGTCTGATTCTGCCCCCTCAAAATTAGGCCCAAGTCTATTTCTGCCCTCTCAAAATTAAGCCCAAGTCTGATTCTGCCCCCTCAAAATTAGGCCCAAGTCTGATTCTGCCCCCTCAAAATTAGGCCCAAGTCTATTTCTGCCCTCTCAAAATTAGGCCCAAGTCTGATTCTGCCCCCTCAAAATTAGGCCCAAGTCTGTTTCTGCCCCCTCAAAATTAGGCCCAAGTCTGATTCTGCCCTCTCAAAATTAGGCCCAAGTCTATTTCTGTCCCCTCAAAATTAGGCCCAATTCTGATTCTGCCCCCTCAAAATTAGGCCCAAGTGTGATTCTGGCTGCTCAAAATTAGGCATCTCTGTTTCTGCCCCCTCAAAATTAGGCCCCATGACATCGATCATGTTGTTGCATTTCGAGACACATGTGTTGTATTACTGTAATTTATACAATTAACCAACTCTTTGTGTTATTGCTATTACGAAAGTGGAAAAGAGAAACAAAAAACAGCAAATTAAATTTCTGTCGCAAGCGATCCAGCGAGGTAGTATTGTCATTTGCTGCCATGTTGTTGATATACTGAACTTTACAACATACTTTGTTTCGTTTCATACACATTTCACAGTTCCATTCACCAAAGCATGTGCTTTTCACCTTTTCATTCACACGTCCAGCAACAATTTGCAATTAAGCTTTCATCTTTCTGGAGTTCGACGAGATTGACTCCCCCCCCCTACTCTGAACCTTCATGTAGTAACTATACATTTAAACGACCCCTTTGTTTAGTTGTAGTGTAGATACAGCCACAAATAACTTATTTTAAATTAACAATTAAGTTTAGTAAGGAAGGCATGACAAGACATTTCTTAAGCTAGATTGCCACAGATATAGTTCTTGAACTTATTAATTTCATTATTTTAAAAAGAACATAGTTGCAACGAGTGTTTGCTATTTTGCATGTACCATGTAACAATTAACAATATCGGCACATGCTCTTATGCACGTGCAAGCGAAAAATACTGCGACTGGCCATCCTGCGGATATATGCCTGCAAAGGACTACAATGTGCTTATTTTCTGCAGACCCCCATGTCGTGCTTTCCCTCACGTTCAAGCTGTCACCACGGGGAAATTGGAGGGACGCCATAGTGTCGTCCAGTGTCGTACAAGTGTCGTCCAGAGTCTCTGCCTCCGCAGGGGATGAGAAATTCACTGAAACTTTAGAAAGATTTCACTGTTATATTAAACTGTCTACCCTCGTTTTGTTTTCAATACTTTGTCGCCAACTGGATGTTCGATAAGTTTACTACTCTGACGTTTAGGTAAATATACAGGGTGTCTCAAAAGTAATAGCGCAAACTGACACAGGTGAAAGTACACGATAATAGAAGAAAAAAAGTCTCAGTAAACATGGGTCTGCAAACGAGCCGTTTTCGAGATAATCACGAATGTGCGATTACAAACCGCCACTAACTTCATTGTTTGTAAACGTCGTCCTAGTTGGTAAAATGCTAATAATGTGTGCGAATGTGTGGGTACAAGAAGTACTTCTCTTGGAAATGTTCCGTTTTGTAAACAAAGAACAAACCTCGGAACGCGCAAGGAGTAAAGCACTCTGTGTTTACAAAATGCAACCAATGACGGCTTCTA